>NW_028270178.1:7675792-8034534 GCF_037043375.1 Chiloscyllium plagiosum
CGTGCAGCTGCTTGGAGCTCTTTACACTCTCCTTCAAGCTTGTCACTGTATCCTGAGGCTGTTTCTCGGTCCCTAGTGTCCCTTCTCTCACTGGGATTGGATCTTTCCAATTGGAACTGGAGGTGTTCCGTGTGGGGAAGGTTTTCCTGCAACGTTCTGAACTGTTCATTGTGTAAGAGCTCTCGCCCTGTCGCAGACTGTAGTTTTCCCTGGAGTGAATTAATCTCACCTGTTTTATCCTGATCGAGCTCCTCCAGGATCTAGACAGCAGCAGCAGAATACGAGGTTCTTCATGACGAATCGATAAAGAGACCCTAATTTAAGTGGGGAGATGTTGTAGGAATTTCGGAGTGTTTGTGTGTAACATTTGCAGTCCCCAGCAGAGGGCCTCATACAGTGACTCTATGTGTGTGTGTTCCCCTTTGTCAGCATTTCACCCATATCTCTCTCAACCCTTCCTATTTATATACCCAGCCAGATATATTTTTAATGCCATAACTGCACCAGCCTTCACCACTTCCTCTGGAAGATCATTCCATATGCACACCACACTCTGCATGAAAATTTGCCCCTTTGGTCTCTTTTATATCTTACCCTTCTCACCCTAAACCTCGACTCTCCCACCCCAGGTAAAATACGTTGTCTGTTTGCCCAATCATGGCCTTCATGACTTAAGTAAACTCTCTAAGGTGACCCTTCAGCCTCTGATTCTCTAAGAAAAACAGCCCCAGCATGTTCAGCCTCTCCTTGTAGCTCAAATCCTCCAACCTTGGCAAAATCCTTGTAATTTTGTTTCTGAAGCTTTTCATGTTTCACCATATCCTTCCATTAGGAAGGAGACCAGAATTTCTAGCAATATCCAAACATGGCCGAACCAATGTCCTGTACAGCCGCAACATGACCTCCCAACTCCTGTACTCAGTGCTCTGACCAAGGAAGGAAAGTATACAAAATACCTTCTTCACTACCCTATCTGCCTGCGACTCCAATTTCAGGGAGGTATTAACCTGCACTTCAAGGTCTCCTTGTTCAGCAACACTCCCTTGGACTTTTCCATAAAGTCTGTAAGTCCTGGAAAGATTTGCATTTCCAAAATGTGGCATCTCACATTTGTCTGAATTAAACTCCATCTGCCACTTATCAGCCCATTAGCCCATGTGATCAAGATTCTGTTGCAATTTGAGGTAACCCTCTTTGTTGGCCACTGCACCTCCAATTTTGGTAACATCTGCAAACTTACAAACTTCACCTCTTGTACTCACTTCCAAACCATTTATATAAATAATGAAAGGTAGTGTACCAAGCACTGATCCTTGTGACACACCAGTGGACACAGGCCTCCATTCTGAATACCTTCAACTCTCCACCACCACCCTCAGTCTTCTACGTTCTGAACCAGTCCTGTATCCAAATGGCTCGTTTTCCCAGCATTCCATGAGACCTGACGTTGCTAACCAATCTCCCATGAGGAACCCTGTCAAACACCTTACTGAATTCCATATAGATCATGTCCACCACTCTGCCCTCAGCAATCCTCTTTGTTAATTCCTGAAAAAACTCAATCAAGTTTATGAGACATGATTTCCCATGCATAAAGCCATGTTGACTATCCATAATCAGTCATTGCCTTCCCAAATGCATCTGCATCCTATCCCTCAGGATTTCCTCCAACAACTTGCCCACCACCGATGTAATGCTCACTGATCTATATTTCTCTGGCTTGTTCTTACCACCTTTCTTAAATATTAGCATCACGTTAGCCAACCTCCAATCTTCTGGCACCTCACCTGTCAATATCGATGACACAAATATCTCAGCAAGGAGCCCAGCAATCATTTCCCCAGCTTCCCACAGAGTTTGAGGTTACACCTGACCATGTCCTGGGGGTTTATCCACTTTTATGCATTTCAATACATCCAGCATCTCTTCTTCTGTAATATGTACATCTTAAAAAAAAACATTTCCATCTGTTTTCCCATGTTCTATATCTTCATTGTCCTTTTCCACAGTAAATACAAATGCAAAGTATTCATTCAGTATCTTTGCATTCTTCTGTGGTTCCACACAAAGGCTGTCTTGCTGATTTTGAGAGGCCCTATTCTCTCCCTAGTTATCCCTTTGTCCTTAATGTATTTGTAAAAATTCTTTGGATTCTCCTTAACTCTAGTTGCCAAAGCTATCACATGTCCCCCTTTTTCCCTCCTGATTTCCCTCTTAAGTATACTCCTACTGCCTTTATACACTTCTAAGGATTCTCTTGATATCTCCTATCTATATCTGCCATATGCTTCCTTCTTTTTCTTAAACAAAACCTCAATTCCTCCCATCATTAGTATTCCCTACATCTACCAGCCTTTCATTTCACTCTAACAAGGATGTACTGTCTCTGTTCTCTTGTTTGAAGCCTTTCCATTTTCCAACCTTTATAGTGTGCTCCAGTGTACATTATCATGTGTGTATAGCTCAATGTAATTCAGCTTGCTGACTTTACCTGTGTGTCTTCGTGTGTCGTAATACTCTATTCATATGTGGAATAAACTTGCTCATTTGTTCAAACATCTTGTGTTAATTTTTGGGACAAATCTGCACCAACTTGTGCAAAGACCTTGTGCAAAATTCTTGTGTAAATTTGTGTTGTAACCGAGTATTGTGGCTGCTCTGTGTTTGAAACTGCAGCTTTGTGTCCGTGTGCATTCCAAGTCTGGGTCCAGTGGGAGTGAGGGAAGGATAGGGTCAGACTGGGACAGCCCTGGGGTAAAGAATTGACCTGATGCTTTCTCCCTCGCTAATCCCATAAAGAACATATTACTGCTCTCGCTGTCTCTGTCACAATGAACAAGGCCCAAGAGACACTATCCTTGATGAGATGTTCTCTCAACCTGTCCATTGATGCCATCAGTCTGTGTATTCCCAGGCATTCCTGCTCCTGAAAACCCCTTTGTGACCTGAATGTCATCATCGGAGACATAGTCAGCACATTTGCAAAATTGGAGGTGTACTGGATGGCGAACAAGGTTTCCTCAGCGTACAATGGATCTTGATCAGATGGGCCAAGGGGCTGAGGAGTAGCATATGGAGTTTAATTCAGATAGTCGTGAGGTGTTCCATTTTTGTAAAGTAAATCAGGGTAGACCTCATGCATTTCATGGTAAGGTCCTGGGGAATGATGGCAAACAAAAATATCTTGGAGTGCAGATTCATAGATCCCTGAAAAATGTATTCACAGGTAGATAAACAGGACAGTGAATAAGGCATTTGTCACATTTACCTTTATTGGTCATTGCGTTGAGTACAAGTGTTGGAAATTCATGTTGCGGCTGCACAGGACATTAGTTTGGTCACTTTTGGAATGCTACGTGAAATTCTGATCTCCCTTCTACAGGAAAGCTATATGATGAAACTTGAAAGAGTTCAGAAAAGATTTACTGGTATGTTGCCAGGTCTGGAGGATTTGAGCTACAGGGAGAGGCTGAATCGGTTGGAGGCGATTTCCTTTGGAGTACTGGAGGCTGAGGAGGAGCCTGATAAAGATTTGTAGAAACATGAGGAGCATGGATAGTGTGAAGAGCCAAAGTAGGGGCGTCAAAAACGAGAGGCAACAGCTTGAAGGCGAGAGGGGAAAGGTTTAAAAGTGAACTGAGGGGCAACATTTTAACCCAGAGTGGTGTGTGTGTGGAACAAGGTATCAGAGGAAATGGGGAAGGCGGGTATATTACACCATAGAAAAGGCATCTGAATGGGCATCCGAATATGAAGGGTTTAGAGGCATATTGGCCAAATTCTGGTCAATGGAACTAGATTAATTTAGAATATCCGGTCAGTGAGTTGGACCAAAGGGTCTGCTTCCGTGCTGCACACCTCTATCAGTCAGGGACTCCACACATCTCTGGAGCAGATGGGACTGAACCTAGGCCTCCCAGCCCAGGGGGAGGGACACGATCACTCGGCCATAATTCACTACTTTATACACCATAGGCTGTTTTAAATAGAATTCACACCATATTAACAGCAAAGTAAATTATATGACGGGATGTAGCAATCTCTGTTACAGTTAGTACCTTCATGTTGCAATATCCAGTCAGAAAACTGCCCTCACACAGAGGAACAATGTCACTGGTCTGGAATTGCAGACTGCCCAGGGAACGTGAATGTTAATATGTGACTGAGCTAGTTTGGAAATCTCTGCAGCGAATAGAAATTCACACCTGCCTTGTTGTTCATTTTTCAATTCTATGTTGCAAGATTTTGCAACTTGTGAACATTTAACACGCCATAGCCCAGTCTTTCCATTTTCCCACTGAAAGGTCTCCTATTTCTCGACATTAAGTTGCATCTTCGTCAGGACAGGCCGGTGCTGTTTTCCAGGGATCTGTTAATCACTGAAGAATGATCTGAAATTAAGTCTCTCTTGGTATTGAATATTTCGGTCTCTGAAACGTCAGTGTACAATCCAATCAAAATATCGAAACAACAGAAGGTGTATACTACCAGTAATGATGTTGTTCACTCAAATGCCTTCAAACCAAGCTACAGATTTCATAGTGGTTCAGGGATGTCCTTTGCTCGACAATTATTCAACAGTGAACATTTATTGAACTTATTCTAGAGTTCAGTGTGTTGTAGAATTCAGAAATTAAAGGATAACCAGTCCCTAGGCTGTGAATGGATTCCATTCTGGATTCTATTTCCAATTGGGATACAATGTGAAGCTGCTGTTCGTAAGAACGGGTAATGTTCATATGGCGTGTCTATCAAATTATCCCCCTCTGTGGGTTCGCGTTTGTAAGATAGGCTTTCGTAAATCAGCGAGCCGCCAGAGAGTGTCTGACAGTAATGAAACTGACAACTTATTTCAATATCACGATCAAATTTAGCACCTCAAATTTAACAATCAAAAATAGAACTCGTTGGTGAGTGTCAACCGGTCTGGCAGCATTTGTGGAGAGAGTAGGCAGAGCTAACTGATGTTCCTGTGAAGTGACCATAAGAACATAAGCACTAGGAAAAAGAGAAGACTATTCAGACTATTTGGCCGTCCAGTATGAACCAATTTTTTTTCTGACCTGTATATTGAACTTCTGTCATGTTTTGGATTCCATCAGTTTTACCACTGTTGATGTCCAACCAACAGCTCAGTAGTTTGTTGGCTTCCCTTTTGCCCCTTCATGTTATTGATTCATCTATGGGTTGTGGGCACCACTGGCTGGGCCCAGCATTTAGTGCACACTCCTTGTTGTTATGAGAAGGTGGTGCTGGTGGTCTTCTCGAACTGCTGCAGTGGACCTCTCTCCCTTTCTCTGTCTTCCCCACCTCTCTCTCTCTCACCTCTCTCTCTCTCTCTGCCTGTTTGCTGCTGCCATCGATCTCTCACCCAAGTCTCTCCACCAATCTCTCTCACTGTCTCTCTCCAACATCTCTTTCTATCTTGCCCTATCTCTCGCTGATCTCCCTGATTCTGTCCGGCGCTATCTTTCTCTCCACCGCGCTCTCTCTCTCTCTCTTTCTATCCCTTCCCCTCTCTATTCGCTTCTTCACTTTCACACTGACCCCTTTCTCTCTGTCCCTCCATTTTCTCACCAGCCCTCTCACCCCTTTTCTCCACCACACTCATTCTTTCCCGTCGTTATCTCCCACTCTGACTCACCACTTCTATCACTCCCATCTCTGTCACCCTCCACCTCCCTCTCTCTATCCTATCTCTCTCTTTATCTCTCTCTCCACGCCCCTCTTTCCCCGTTTTCTCTCTCCCTCCTCTTGCTCTCCCTCGCCAAACATCTCTCTCACCCTGCCTCTTTCTCTCCCTTCCTGTCTGCCACCCTGTCTCCCCTCACTCTCTCCCCAGCTTTCTCTCACCCCTCCCTCTCTCTCTCTTTTTCCCCAAATGCAGCAATAGGTATTAAACATACAGGTTTTATAACTGCCTGTCGTTTTCCAATTACTTGACATGTGTGGTATGTCAGGCAAATTCATCTGCATCCTTGTGCAGTCTGGGCAAGTCAAAATGGTTTTATATTTTAGCTTGTGTTTTCTTCACGCCTAGATGCCCCCTAGTGGTAGCTCATGCGCCACTTGCAGC
Organism: Chiloscyllium plagiosum; assembly: GCF_037043375.1. Taxonomy (NCBI): domain Eukaryota; kingdom Metazoa; phylum Chordata; class Chondrichthyes; order Orectolobiformes; family Hemiscylliidae; genus Chiloscyllium; species Chiloscyllium plagiosum. The sequence continues at coordinate 7,681,869 of NW_028270178.1, forward strand.
ATCTCCTTTCTTTCACCTACTGGCAAGATGACTGAATGAACATTTGCCCATTTCTCCTGATTTTTAAGATAGTAATGTCCAGGGTCACAGTTAGATTCTTTGTCTGTGAATGCCTTTTGATACAATTGCTTTAAATTTTCATCTTTTTGTTGTAAATCAGTTAATTTATTTGAGTTAAGATATCTGTTATGTCATCTGTCTGGTTTGTCTCAGCCACCCGATCAAACTGGGTCTGCCAATTCCACTTCAATTCTATTATCGGTACCTTTTTGATCTCTCCTGTTTCAACTGCTGACTTTGTGAGCTCGTTCCACACAGTCAGGAAAAATCCTGGAATATATTTCCTTCAATAGTTCAGTTGCCTGAGTTTCTCCTGGCTCTTCAACCACAGGAGGTAGAACTCCTACCTCTGAATAAGTTGTATCATTAACAAGGACAAATTGTATTCCTGGAGCTGACAGTTTGTCCAGTATTCCTACCATGACTTTTCCACTCTTCACCGGACAGTCTAACCACATTTTACATACTTGAGCGCTTCTTGTCTCATCGTGAATTTCTTTTACTAGCACCTATTCTGGTAAGAGTCTTCAGGAGGACGTATCTCCTCCTATTTCAACATCACAGGTCGAAAGGATCCTGTATTTCTTAATATTGTAACCTCTTTACCTGCTGCTCTTGGCCGAAGCGAATAAACTTTAACTTTGCAGATATGTGGTTTCAGAACATCTGTCACTTCCTCCTTAACCAAGCTCTGACCAGCTTGTACATTCTGGCGCAGTTTTCCAGCCTCCACTGTGCTTTCCGTTACCACTCCAATAAAATTCACTGGCTTATCCTGTTTTCCTACGTCTGGCTTCCCAGTGCTTTTCCTCACCCACCAACACTGTGATTTCGTGTGGCCCACTTAATTGCAATGAAAACACCGGAGCTTTTAAACTTCTCTGTCCCCTTCAAGGGTTTCCTTTTACTCTGTGGTACGTAATCCCTATGATCTTCACCAAGATCTACCTTTCCTTTCCCCATCAGGATTTCTCTTTTCCTCAGATTCTATCGCTCATGGACTGAAACCGATATTGGAAGCCAAACTTTGATTTCTGGACAAACTCACGTTCATCAGCAGCTAATCTTGCCATTTTCACTCTCTGCTCTTCCTCCTGGGTTCTCATTGTGTCAGGAAGAAAAAAATTGAACCACTCCAAAATAATTGTCTCTGTAAGAACACCGTCAGATTGCTCTATGTTTAATATCCTTTCCCAACTGCCAAATTTACTTTGTTTGATCCTTTCAGACTCGGTGTAGGTTTGACCAGGTTCCCCCCTTAGATTCCTGAAACGTTGCTTGTAGACTTCTGGCACAAGCTCATATGCACATAAGCTGGTTTTATTCAGCTCCTCATACATCCCAGATGCCTCCTCTGATAGCTCACTTGCTCTCCCTACCTGTTTTGTTTGGATCAACAAAATCCACATGGGTCACTGGTCACCACATTTGTTTCACCACCTTTTCAAATGAGATGAGAAATGCTTCCACATCCTTCTCATTGAATTTAGACAATGATTGAATATATTTAAACAGTTTCTAACCCGGCCTTTGGCTACGAAGGGTTTGCTCATCCTCACAAAGTTTACCTTCAGCCTTCATCTGCATCCTTTTAAACTGACTTTCCTGTCTCGGTGCCACTTTCTGAAGTTTGACTTCCCTCTCTTGCTTCCTTTCCTTTCCTGTCTCTCCTTTTCTCTCTCTTCGCTTTCTCTTTCACTCTCTTCTCTCTCTTTATCTGTCTTGCCTCTTCCTTTCTCTGTCTTATCCTTATTGTTCTACGAAAGAGGCTCGTTCTTGTTCTCTTTCCTCTGCTTTCAATCATAATTCAAACTGTTTCATTTCTGCTGCCTTTGCCTTGTCTCTTGCCTCGAACTCAAGTGGCTTTATTTTCAATTGAACATTAGCCATCTGTAAAGATTCTGATGGTATTTCCAGCAAATATAAATGCTAAGCTACTGCTGCAATTATCTCTCCTTTCCTCATGGAAGGAGGCAGCTCCAACCCCAGCCTGTTGCTAATTCCAGCAGCTTGGTCTTAATCACTTTTTGCAAAACCCCTAAGGTCAACTCTCCCACCTCCAGAGACCCTTTGGTGACTGAAAGTGCCGTTGTAATCCCAAGCACAGTTTAAACCAACTGGGCTCAACACCCAGAACAAAACATGCTCCCATTCGTTGCCTTTGTGACCAACAACCCTCATCCTAAATGAAAACTATAGAGGAAATCCCAGATGACCCCCAATCTGTGATATACCAGACCAGAGCCCTCCAAACATTTCACGAAGGTAGCCCAGGCCCTCACTTTGTTAGTTGTTTGTAGCAGGTGTAAAGCAGTATTTCCAGGTGTGCTGGCCTCACCAGTTAGTTTGAAACAAAACAGAATTTACTTAAAAGATTACCGAATGAAACACGCACAAAAGAGAACAGAATGCAGAATAACTTAATCTCTCTGAAAACCCAACAGATTATCTCAACTTAATGATAATGTTCCATGACTTGCAACAATCCCCATAAACAACCCTTGATACAAAAGGGAAAATCAAACCCAGGGTCTTGCAGGAGAGAAGTCAGAGAGAGAGGACTAGCCCGGACCTGCTTCTGTCGGTCCAGCAGCTTCAAAACACGAACCAAACCAGAGAGAAGCTGAGCTGGGAGAACAGGCCACTCCCCTTTCATTAGCCGTGGGTTTTATTTTCAAAAACTCGAAAGCCAGTTGTCTGAGGAAAATCCAAGTTAATGTTTCATCACCAGTGTTTTTCTCAGAACTGGATGAGAAAGAATAACTCTGATTTTTCATCACAGATGGTGCCAGACCTGATGAGATTTTCCAGCAATTTGATTTGATTTGATTTATTGTTGGCACATGTACCAAAGTGCAGTGAAACGTTTTGTTTTGTGTTCGGTACAAGCAGATATAACATACAAGGATGTACAGATTACAGGGTGATGGAATAGAGGGAGGCAGACAACGTTACGTTAACACAGCAGGGTACAAAAGTAAGATCAACATTAGCTTTAAAATTTGAGAGCCCCATTCACATTCTAATAACAACGGAGAGGATGCTGGTCTTGAACTTGTCTGTACGTGTGATTAAGCTTTTGCATACTCTGTCTGGTGGAAGCGTTTGGATGTGATTATATCCAGGTTGGGAACGATATTTGATGATATTGGCGGCCTTTCCAGGAACGAGAAATACAGATGTAGTCATTGGACAGGAGGTTGGTTTGTGTGATGGTTTGGGTCTTGTTCACAACTTCGTTACGGTCCCGAGTGGAGAAGTTTCTGGATTATGCCGTGATGCTCCCAGATGGAATGTTTCCTTTGGTGAATTTAAAAAGGATGGCGAGGCTCCTTAAGGGCATGCCGAATGTCTCAAGCATCCTAAGGAATAAGGGGTATTATTGCGCTTCCTTGACCTCACATCTCCGCGGGTGGTGCAGGACAGATTGTTGGTTATCGTCACTCCAAGCAACTTGACGCTGTCGATCATAACCACCTCAGCTTATGTTTTGGTTTTTGATTTCAAGCTCCCACAGTTCTTTTACTAAGTATTACTTTCCCAGTTTCACAGTGGAATCCTCAGATACCTGTTTTTATATAAAAAAGGAACAACTTGAGTGAAGTATTTTTCATAGAATGGCATGCTCATGCATTAACAGGACAAGACAACATTTCATGAATCCCTTTCAGTTTGGGATTTTTCTGGTCATAAAGTCATAGACTAATAGAACATGGAAACAGGCATATAGGCCCAATCTGCTCCATGCTGACCACGTGCTAGTTCCAATTGCCTGCATTTGGTCTATATCCTTCTAAATCCTTCCCATCCATGTACCTTTTCAAATGAACTTTAATTGCTGCTATTTTCGCTCTGTCAACCAATTTCTCTGCCAACTCATTCCATTCACTCCCCACATGAAGACGTTGCTCCTCAGGTCCTTCCTTTACCTCTCCCCTGTCCACTTCAACCTATGCCCTTTAGTTTTCAATTCGCCAACTCTGGGAAAAACGCGATAAACTTTCATCCTATCTCTGCCACTCACGATTTTAAACACATCATGCTCCTTCATTCCCAGGAATAAAGTGCAGTCCTCGGTAACCTCTCCAAATAACTCAGCTCTATTAATCATGGTAACATCTTCGTAAATCTTCTTTACACTCCTTCTTTTATTAACTATGTCTCTCATATAACAGGGTAACCAAAACTGTACACAATATTCCAAGTGCGACCTCACAAATGTCTTACACAGCTGTAAAATAATGTCCCAACTCCTATACTCGTTGCTTTGACCAATGTAGGCCAGGATGGTAAATGCCTTCTTCACCACCCTGTCTACTTGTGGCAGCACGTTCCAAGGACTATGTAATTGTATTCCTGTGTCCCTCCATTCCACAACACTCCTCAGGACCGTACGTATTTATGGTATAAGTCCTATCTTGGTTTGACTTTCCAAAGTGCAACACCTCACATTTACCTGTGTTGAATTGTGTTTTCCAATCCTCAACCCACTTCCCTCTAATGCTTGACAACATTTGTTGGTGTCAATGATACCTCCAAATTTTGTATCCTCTGCAAACTTACTCATCCTGCCTTGTACATTCACTTCCAGATCATTTATAACAAATACCGATGGTCCCAGCAACGAACCCTGTGGCTCACCACTAGCCACAGGATACCAGTCTGAGAAACGACCTTCAACAATTGCCCTCTGCTTGCTACCATTGAGTAAATTTTGAATCTAGTTAGCTAGCTCTCCCTGTATGCCGTGTGACTAATATTCACGATTAACCTGCCATGCGGGACCTTGCCAAAGGCCTTAATATAGTCCAAATAAACAACATCAATTGTCCTACCCTCATCTATCCTCTTGGTGGTAAACTTAAAATTGGAACATTGCAATGCCCAGAAATCAATAACACTAAACTAACCTTGTACATTTACTGACCTCTGAGTGTTCATTGATGAAACGGCTGAAGATGGTTAGACTTCGGATGTTTCCAGAAGAGTTCTTGCAGAGAGGTCCTGAAGGTGAAATTGCTGACATGAACAATAACAGCTGTCTTCCTTCTTGCTGGTTATTGCTGCCACCAGCAGAGAGTTTTCTCTGGATTCTCGTTGACTGTGGCTTTTCCTTGGCCTCCTACTGTCACACTTGGTCAAATGGTGCCTTGATGTTGATCGGAGCACCACTGCCTTCTCCTGTGAAGTTCAACTTCTCTGAACTAAGCCTGTAATCAATGTCTCTTGGAGCACCCAAACTGGCCATCAGTAAGCAGGTTGTTGCTGACCAGGTATTGCTTGTGAGACCTGTTAATGATACCTTTCTTCCCAATTCCATGTTAGAGAATTGATCAGATGAAATATGAATTGACAACATCAGATTTGCCCTCATCTTTCTGTGTAAAACATGCCTGGGTGATTTTTCACATTCTCGGTCCATGCCAGTGCTGTTGCTGCATGAGAACACTTTGGTTCGGCAGGTGACAACTTTCGATATTTAAGTAATCAGGACCCACGACATTTTCAGTATCCTGTGCCTCCTGTCATTCTGTAATATTAGGGAGAATGAACTGAATTGGCTGGAGATTGGGATCTGTGGACATGGGGACCTCAGGTCGAGGCTGAAATGGATCAGCGTCTCGGTCGATTTGGTTGAAGGTTGTTGCAAATGCTTCAGCTTTATCTTTTGCACTGATGTCCTGGTCTGCCCCATAACTAAGGAATTAATTTGTAGAGAGCAGCCTTCTCACCCTGTGGTTTAATTGTCCATCATCTTTTATGACTAAATGTGCCAGAGTGCAGATCTGCTGAACTTAGATGTGATGCAAAAACAGAAATTACTTGTGGAACACAGAAGGTCTGGCAGCATCAGTGGGGAGAAAGCAAAGTTTCATTGGTTGTATGATCACTTAGCTCTGTTTGTAACTTGTTCCATGCAAAAGTCATTCTATTTTGTACTTTCACCAGGTTGCAACCTTCAATATTGGTTTTCAATGCTGCTGTTTGAATATGCTGTTGTACGCATCATTGAACCAGTCTGAAGACTTCCTATTCATATACTCAACCAGATGCCTTTTCAATGCTGTAATTGTGCCAGCTTCCACCATAGAACCATAGGGTCATAAAGCATGGAAACAGACCCTTCGATGCATGCAGTCCAAGCTGATAATACTCCCAAAGTTAAACTGGTCCCACTCACCTGCTCCTGACTCATATCCCCCCAATCCCTTTCTATTCACGTATCAATCCAAATGACTTTGTTTCACACATGCATCACCCTCTGCATGAAGGAATTGCCCATCAGGTCGTTTTGACGTCTTTCCCCTCTCAGTGTAAACTCATGGCCTCTAGTTTTGGACTCTATTTTCCTGGGGGAGACCTTGGCAGTTCACCCTATCTATGCCCCTCATGATTTTATGAACCTCTATAAATTGTTCACTCAGCCTCTGACGCTCCAGTGTAAGAAAAACGACGCTATCCAATCTCTCTGTAACTCAAACCCTCCAGTCAGTTATGTCGGGCAGATAGTCTATTATTGTCGACGCAACGTATAATTCTGATGATGCAGATAGCCCACTGAACTTCGTGGACACCTCATCGTGAGTTGGTCGATCTGTTTGAAGCCGGCCCCATTTCACACAGATACAGTGCCACACCACATAAAATGTGTGGCAGGCAGTTTGGGGACAATACCTTTTGTACTGTCCCATCTCAGTCAGCAGGTGGTGCTGCTGAGCCTGTCTTGGTGATGGACACTGAAGCCTCCCACACAGAGTCCATTCTCTGTCCATTCCACATTCATGGGGACAGGCATCAATGATGACCACTTCCTGGGTACCCCCACCCCTCTTGACTGTATCCTTTGTCAGCATTGGCCCATATCCCTCCAACCCTTCCAATTCATAAATCCATTCAGATGCCTTTTAAATGTTGCAATTGTATCAGTCTCCACCACTTACTCTGGCATACACACTTCACCCTCTATGTGAGAGCGTTGCCATTTAGGTCATTTTTATATCTTTCCACTCTCACCCTAAACCTATGCCCTCTAGTTCGGTACTCCCCCCACCTCAGGGAATAGATATTGTCTATTAATCCTATCCATCCTATCGTGATTTTATAAACTTCCAAAAGTCACCCCTCAACCTCTGACGCTGTAGGGAAATCAGCCCCAACCTATTCAACATCTCCCTATATCTCAAATACTCCAAAACTCCATTTTTGTAAATCTTTTCTGAACCTTTTTATGTTTCGCAAGGAGACCACAATTGCATGCAAAATTCCAAAACTGGCCTAACCAATGTCCTGGACAGACGCAACATGACCTCCCAACTCCAATAATCAATACTCTGTCAAAAAAGGAAAGCATTCCAAATGCCTTCTTCACTATCCAATCTACTTGTAACTCTTCTTTCAAGGAGCTATGAACCAGCACTCCAAGGTCTTTTTTTAACAGTAACATTCCCTACGATCGTACCATGAAGTGTCTTAGTCCTGCTAAGATATGCTTTCCCAAAATGCAGCACCTCATATTTTGACCTTAAAAGCTTCCTGTGGGAGAGTGTTCTACAGGCTCACCACTCTCCGGATGAAGAAATTTCTCCTCATCTCAATCCTAAAAGCTTTACACCTTCTCCTTAAAGATGACCCTTGGTTCTGGACTCCTCCACCATTAGGAACATCCATCCTTCATCAAGCCTGTCAATTACAGCAGTGAGTGTGGTCCCAGAAATAAGAGATGTGCACTGTCCAGTTAATCATGAACAGTCTACACACGTTACTGATCACAATTTACTGTCTGATCTCTGCACTTGATTTTTATTCAAATATTTTTTCCTCACTTGTGGGAATTTCTCATCAGAGTCACAAACCTCACTAAGCAAGGGTCAAGATCAAGAGGGCAAAAAGTGGACATGAGCTAGCTTTGGCAAATAGTGTTGAGGAGAATCCAAAGGATTTTTATAAATGCATTAAGGACGAAAGGGTAACCAGGGAGAGAACAGAGTCCCTCAAATATCAGGAAGGTTGCCTTTGTGCGGAGCTGAAGGAGATGGGGAGATACTAAATTAATATTTTGCTTCAATGTTATTTCATTATGATGAACTGAGCAGCAGCACTCCTTCGAATTTGGGATTAAACTTGTTATTGGAATTAGTTGTTCATGAATAGAAATTTGCAAAACAGCAACAAAGCTGAGCGATGCTGGCACCTCGATCTCCCCTAAGGGGCTTCCACACAATATAAGGCAATGTCTCTGGGAATGCATCAGCTCAGACAAGAATCTTGTCAGCTGCTTGGAGGGAGAGATCACATTGCACAGAAAAAATGCATCAACCAATTCAACACGTGGAGAGAGTGTTCTACAGCATCCTTGTGTTTATTGGCATCCCTGGTATGGCATTATGAAAATTGAACTTGTTTTAATTGCTGCTGATCTGCTCTCTGGTTTTATCTTTTGAACAATAATGTCTCCAGTTCACTGACTGGTCAGCCTTAGTCAGACACAAGAACAGTGATAACAATTCACTGAGCATCATTCTCGGTGCAATTCTCGACTGAAAGTGACTCCCAACGTCACTGCTGCTGAAGCATTCTCTGATCTCAGTGTTCGGTCATCTGTTCTGGTTTCACACAGTTTTGATGGTATAAAGACGGATCACGCAAGTTAGTTCTGATGAAGGTCTCAAAACTTTATTTCTGCTTTCTCTTCCACAGATTCTACCAGACCGACTCAGTTACTCCAATAATTTCTGTTTTTGTTACACTAACGAGGCCTGTTTTCTCTGGAACTGAGAAGGTTAAGTGGGAATCCCACAAGATATTACCAAAACAGACTGGAAAACATAAACAATTCTCATTGGTTGGGGATTCTCAAGTGAGGAAGAATTGCGTGAGAATTCGGGTCAGACTGTTCCAGCTTGGGAAACATTTTGACACACAAAGGGTGGTAATGTGTTGGAAATAATTTTCACAGATGGCAGTGGATGCTGGATCAGTTTTGAATTTTAAACGTGAGCTCGTATGTTTATTTGTGAAGCAAAGGAACTGAGGGATATGTTCCCCGTTTTACTTTGTAAAGTTTCGTCTAACGAACATCGCTCCTGGAAATTCTCTCCTCCTGGCCGTCTCTGGTCAGTGGATACAAATCTTGCGAGATTGCGCTCTTGATCACTGCACTTCAAGATATTTGTCATGTCCAGATGTGCAGATTTACAGTAGAAATATCAGAACAGTCCTAACATTCACACATTGTCACTAAGGGAACTGAACTTGTGTCATATACATGGAGTAGTGTTGTTCGAGACTTTGCATAGGTTCTGATGACCTGTTTCCTGGACCTGCTGTGGCCCTGACCAGGATTTGGACAATGCTTGGAACCGGATATGACCTGATTCAAGAAGAGTAGAGTTTAGTTTTGTGGACAGTCTAATTGCCAGTCCTGTGACTGAGTTGAGGTGAGATTTCTAATTGGGTTCTGAACTCTCAGAGCTGGAGCTTAGAACTGTAAACATCTATTGCATTCATGCAAATAGTGACCTTGCAACCACACAAAATTACAGACTTCCTTCTGCTCTCCTAGGAGGGACTGTGAGATCAGTCTCTGTCCAAAATCCATAATCCTTGGAGTGATTGGGCTGGAGGACAATCTGGGTTGGCCATGAAAGTCTTAAAATTCAAGCTTACTCAACCCTGGCCACTTTCACATACACAGTTTGTTATTTTTTGAATTTAAAATCTTATTGTTGCTCTCTGAAACAGGTAGTAAGAATTTCTGATCAGTAATTCATCGCATCTTTTCCCTTTTTGTCTTCCGCAGTTAATTTGCTGTCGATTATTATCTTCTCCCGGGGAAAATGTGGTGTTTCCCCTTGCACTACTCGCTACCTGGTGGTTATGGCAGCTGCTGACATGATGGTCATTATCATTGGCATTATACTGAAAAGATTTCGTACTTATTATTACCCGGAGTGCTTCCTGGATATCACTCCTGTATGTAGTTTTACTGGGGCCCTGTATCGTACAACCAGGGACTGCTCTGTCTGGTTCACCATCAATTTCTCCTTTGACCGATTTGTTACCATTTGTTGTCCGAAGCTGAGAACAAAATATTGCACTGAGAAAACTGCGACTGTGGTTCTAGCAACAACCTACACTCTGTTCTGTTTGAAAAACATCCCCTTCTATTTTCAATATGAGCCTCGGAGGATAATCAACAATGTGCCTTTCTACTGTAGAACAAAGTCAAGCTACTTTACTGAGACTTGGTGGGTGGTATTGGATTGGCTTGATACGGTTTTGACCCCTTTACTCCCGTTCACTTTAATTCTGTTGCTCAATACTCTGACAGTCCGACACATTTTAGTGACCAGCCGAGTCCGGAAGAGGCTGAAGGGTGAGAGCAAAGGAGAGAATCACAGAGACCCAGAGATGGAATGTAGAAGAAAGTCTGTGATTTTGCTGTTGACCATCTCTGGGAGCTTCATCCTCTTCTGGTTAATGAATGTTGTAAGTTTCTTATATTATGTCATTCAAGGACTCAGTCCTGATGGTTACTCAGTTTTTCTGTATCACTTCCGAGTATTTGGTTTCATGCTGCAGAACTTAAGTTGTTGCACAAACACATTTATTTATGCAGCAACATTGTCCCGGTTCAGAGCGAAGATCAGTAATGCAGTAAAATACCTGGTTAGAGGAATTCATTGTATTGCATGAAATAGAACTCCACAGTGAACTCCACAGGAGGGTCCTACTGTTTCCAGACCATGAAATGATGTTTTAAAAATATTCACTCTTGGGTTGTGGGCGTTGCTGGCTGGGTCAGCATCTATTACCCGTCCCTAGTTACCTCTTGAGAAGGTGGTGGTGAGATGCCTTCTTAATCCACTGCGGCCGACAATGCCCTGAGGGAGGGAATTGCAGGATGTTGACCCAGACACAGTGAAGGAACAGCAATATATTTCCAACTCATCTTGACGAGCAGCTTGGTGGGGAGCTTGCAGGGAGTGGTATTTCCATGCACTTTCTGCCCAATTCTTCCAGATGGACGTTGTCAAGGTTTTGGAAGGTACTGTCTAAGGGCCTTTGGTGAATTTCTCAGTGAATCTTGTAGATGATACACACTTCTGCTACTGAGCATGAGAGGCAGTGGATGTTTATGGAGCTAATGTTTATGGAGCGGGACCAATCAAGCGGTTGCATTCTCCTGGATGGTGTCGAGCTTCTTGAGTGATTGTTGGAGCTGCACCCATCCAGGCAAGTGGGGAATATTCCATTACATTATTGACAGTGTCCTTGTCAACTAGGAGAACGTGAGGACTGCAAATGCTGGAGATCAGAGCTGAAAAATGTGTTGCTGGAAAAGCGCAGCAGGTCAGGCAGCATCCAAGGAGCAGAAGAAGGGCTTATGCCCGGAACGTCGATTCTCTTGCTCCTTGGATGCGGCCTGACCTGCTGCACATTTCCAGCAACACATTTTTCAGAGTGTCCTTGTCCCAGTGCAGGGAGAGAGTTATGCTAGGAACCTGTGGATTATCCGGGGAAATGGAATCTCCTACCTTGTAATTCCTATCAGCTTGCTACCCACTGTAAGTCTCCATTATAATCAAATCCTTCAGAGTTTTTTTTAAATTAAATAGAATAATTAATCAGAAACTATTAAATATTTGATTATTAAATATTTGGTCTCACTGCTCAGTAACAATAAAACAGACTCCACAGTAATGTCATAAACAGCTAACGATTAATTGTTTCAATGTGAGAAATTGTGGCAGGTGATTACATGTTGTTACCAGAAGACGCCCACCAAACATTTATTTACGCAGCAACATTGTCGAGGGTCAGACAGAAGTACAGTAACACCGTAAAATATCGAGTTGCATGAATTCCTTATGTTATTAACAATTAAAACTTATGAATGATCACAAATGCTAGGCTCCCTATTTTTAGCAACACAGAAAGACACAGAAACGCACACATGCATGCAGACACTCACAGAAAACTATACACATACACAGAGACACATACATACAGAAACTCACAGTCACACATACACATGGACGCACACATATACACAGATATTCTCAGACACACAGGCACACGGACATACACAGGCATTCACATAAACACAGACACACACATACACACAGACACACACATACAGACACTCATAGACACACATACACATACTTACAGACACACACATACACAGATTCACAGATACACACACATACAGACACACATACAGACACACACATACAGACACTCACATACACACATATAATTACACACAGACAAAACATACACATGCACACAGACGCACCAGTACAGGCACAAACATGCATACACATGTACACAGACACACACATACAGATATTAACAGACAAACATACACTCACAGACACACACATACCAATATTCAGAGACACACTTACAGACCCAGGCACATATACACATACATACAGACATATTCACAGATTCACAGACACACATACATATGCACACAGAGATAGACAAACACAACAAGACATTCACTGATCCACGTACACGCAGACACACACACAAGCAGACATTCACACGCACACATACAAAGACATACAGATACTCACAGACACACATAAAAACACAGACGCACACACACTAACATTCACAGATACCATACACATAAACACAGACACAAACACACAGACACACACATAGATACTCACAGACACACATACAAATACACACAGACACACATACAGACACTCACAGACACATATACACATACATGATGACACACATACACAGATTCACAGGCACATATGCATATACACACAGAGACACACAAACACAACAAGACATTCACTGATATGCATACACGCAGACACACACATGCAGACACTCACAGACACACATACACTGACATTCACAGATACCAATGCACATAAACACAGACACACACATACAGACATACACACAGATACTCACAGACACACGTGCAAATACACCCAAACACACACATAGACACACATACACACAGACACAGCAGTACATACACTAACACGCATATATTTGTACACAGACACACACATAAAGATATTAACAGAAAAACATACACACACAGACACACACATACCGACATTCAGAGCCACACAAACAGACACTCGCACACGCACACGCACATAAACACAGAAACACACATACAGACACTCACAGACAGACACACATACATACACACAGACATTCACAGATACACAGACACACACATACACATACACACAGACACACACATACAGACACTCACAGACATACATTAACACATACATACACACAGACACACAGACACACATATACACATACACACAGCCACACACATACAGACACTCACAGACACACATTAACACATACATACACACAGACATTCACAGGCACACAGGCACACGGGCATACACAGACATTCACAGATACACAGACACACACAGACACAAACATACAGACACTCACAGACACACATTAACACACATAGACACACACATTCACAGACACACACACGTACAGACACTCACAAGCACACACACACACAAAGACACACACATACGACACACAAACTGAAACACACAGACACTCACAGACACACATGCACATAGACACACCAGTACAGGCACTAACGGACACACATTCACATACACACTGACACATACCTACAGACACTCACAGACACGCAGACACTTACACACAGACACACACATACAGATATTAACAGACAAACATACAGACACACATAGATACAAACATACCGACATTCAGAGACACACAGGCACTCACGGACACACAGTCACACAGACATACAGGCACTCACAGACACACATACATACAGACACACACATACTCAGATTCACAGATACACATACATATACGCACAGAGACACACAAACCCAAAAGAATTCACAGATATACATAAATACATATACACACATGCAGACACACGTACACAAACATACAGACATACATACACACACATACACTCACAGACACACTTACACACACACACACAGACTCACTGACATTCACAGACCCCCATACACATCAACACAGACACACGCATACAGGCACTCACAGACATAAATGCAAATACATACACACACACACAAACCAGTACAGGCACAAACAGACACACACATATACATACACACAGACACACACCTAAAGACACTCACAGACACGCATACATATCACACAGACACACACATACTAATATTAACAGACAGATATACACAAACATATACCGACATTCAGAGACACACATTAGACACTCACAGACACACATACACACAAACACATACATACAGACAACCACAGACACACATATACACATGCACACAGACACACACATACAGACACTCATAGAAACACATACACATTATTACAGACACACACATACACAGATTCAAAGACACACACACAGACATAGACACACATATACAGACACACGCATACAGTCAATCACATACACAGATACACACATGCAGACAATGACAGACACTCACATACTTACACACAGATATATGCAGACATTCACACACACACATACGCACAGACCAACATACACAGACAATCACAGGCACACTCACACACAGACACTCACAGACATACATACGCGTACACACAGACACACTTACAGACACTCACAGACACGAATACACATAGATGCAAAAACACATGCGCAGATTTAAGACACACATACATATACACACAGAGATGCACAAACACAAGACATTCACTGATACACATACACACAGACACACACATACAGACATTCACAGGCACGCATACAGAAACATACAGACACTCAAAGACACACGTACATATACAGACACACACACACTGACATTCACAGATACCCATACACATAAACACAGACACACACAGGCACGCACAAGCATACTCACAGACACACATGCAAATACACAGACACACATACAGACACTGACAGGCACATATACACATATATACAGGCACACACACACAGAATCACAGACACACATGCGCATACACAGAGAGTCTCACAAACACAACAAGATATTCACTGATACACATACACACCGACACACACAAACAGACACTCACAGACGCACACACTAACATTCACAGATACCCATTCACTTAAACACAGACACACACATACAAACACCCACACACGGATACTTCAGACACACATGCAAATACACACACAGACACACGAGTACAAGCACTAACACGCATACACTTGTGCACAGACACACACATACAGGTATTAACAGACAAACATGCACACAGACACACACATACCGACATTCAGAGACACACAAACAGACACTCATAGACACACATACACATAAACACAGATTCACAGATACACATACATATACACACAGGGACACACAATCCCAAAAGATGTTCACAGATACATATAAACAAACATACACACATACAGACACTCGCAGACACACATACACGAACATACAGACATAAATACACATACATAAACTCACAGACACACATAAACACACAGACACTGACACACCGACATTCACAGACCCCCATACGCATAAACACCGACACACACATACAGACACACATAGAGACACTCACAGAAACACATGCAAGTACACACACACACACACAAACAAACAATCTGAGACAAACCAGTACAGGCACTAACAGACACACATACACATACACACAGACACACACCTAAAACACTCACAGACACGCATACATCTACTCACAGACACACACATGCAGATATTAACAGACAAATATACACACAGACACACACATACCAACATTCAGAGACACACATCAGACACTCACGGACACACATACACATTCACAAAGAAACACACATACAGACAATCACAGACACACATAAACGCAGACACACACATACTGAAAATCACAGACACACATACGCACAGACACATACACGGACTCTCACAGACACCCAGGCACACACATACAGACAAAAACAGACATACATACACACAGGCACACACAAAAACCTTCACATACACACATATGCATACACATTGACACACACATACAGACACTCACATACGCACATACACACAGACCCACACATATAGACAATCACAGACACACATACGCACAAACACATACACGGACACTCACAGACACACACATACAGACAATAACAGACATACATACACACAGGCACTCACACAAGCATTCACATACACACATATGCATACACAGAGACGCACACATACAGACACTCACATACACACATACAAATAAACACAGACGCACACAGAGGCACTCACAGACACACATACACGCAGGCACACACATACAGGCAGTCACAGACACACTGGAACATTGATACAGACATTCACAGACACTGAAAGACCCAAAGACACACTTACAGACACACATACACATCGACACAGACACACACGCAGACATTCACAGGCTTACATACACACGCATACGGACACACATACACACAATAATTCACATACATACATACAAATACACACAGACAGCCACTAACAGACACATTGTATATATACACACACACACATACACGGACAGCGGAACAAACACACACAGACAAACCCACACAGGCATTCATAGAAACACATACACATCCACACAGACATGCACAGACACACATAAACACACGCACACACACAGACACTCACGGACACACGAACAAATGCACACAGACACACCCACACAGACATTCAAAGAAACCCATGCACGCAGACACTCACAGACACAGACTTACATCCACACAGGCGCACACACACACAGATACTCGCAACTACACATACAAATACACCCACACACACACATATACAGGCGTTAACAGGGACACAGACAAAAACAGACGGGCATTCACAGACACAGACACACCCTTGCAGACACTCACAGACACACAGACACACACACAGACAGTCACGGACACCTACAGACACTCACAGACATGCACACATATACAGGCATTCTCAGACAGACATACACACAGACACACCCATACATACACTTACAACAGGCACACAAACACACATATACCCATACACACAGACGCATACATACAGACATTCATGGAAACACATACAGACACACATATACACACGCTCAGGCAGTCACTTACAGACACATACAGGCACTGACAGACACACATACACATTCACACAGAATTACACATACAGACACTCACATACGCACATACATGCAGACACACACATATTGGCAATCACAGACACACATACGCACAAACACATACACGGACACTCACAGACACACACATACAGACAATCACCACATACATACGCACAGGCACACACACAAGCATTCACATACACACATATGCATACACATAGACGCCCACATACAGACACTCACATACACACATACAAATATGGACAGACACTCACAGACACACACATACAGGCAGTCACAGACACACTGGCACATTGATACAGACATTCACAGCACTGATAGACGCATACACACACACTTACAGACACACATTCACATAGACACAGGCACACACAGAGACATTCACAGGCTCACATACGCACATATGTACACATACGGACACACATACAAACAATAATTCACATACATACACACAAATGCGCACAGACAGCCACTCACAGACAAATACACTCATACACACAGACACACGCACACACACACACACACACGGACAGAAGAACAAACACACACAACCAAACCCACACAGGCATTCACAGAAACACAAACACATCCACACAGACACTCACAGACACGCATAAACACATGCACACACACAGACACTCACGGACACATGAACAAATGCACAGACACACCCACACAGACATTAACAGAAACCCATGCACACAGACACGCACAGACACTGACACACATCCACAGGCGCGTGCACACACAGATACTCACAGCCACACATGCAAATACACCCACACACACACACACACACATACACTCGCGTTCACAGGAACACAGAAAAAAACATACGGGCATTCACAGACACAGACACACCCATGCAGAACTCACAGACACACGTACACACACACACCGACAGTCACAGACACATACAGACACTCACAGACACGCTCACATATACAGGCATTCTCAGACACATGTACACGCAGACACACCCATACATACACTCACAACAGGCACACAAACACACACATACCCATACACATATACACACACATACAGATATTCCCAGCCACACATGCACATACACAGAGACACACACGTGCAGACACTCACAGACACGCATACACATACACACATGCACACACATGCAGTCACTCACAGACTCACATACACTTACACACAGACACACACACATACAGGCACTCACAGACACGCATACACATACGCACAGACACACATATGCATACATTCACAGGCACATATACGCGTACACACAGACACATGCCTATAGGCACTCACAGACACACATACACATAAACTCAGACACACCCATACAGACATTCACAGACACACATACACATACACTTAGTCACACACAGACAGACACTCACAGACGCACATACGCACAGATGCACACATACAGATACACACAGACACACAGATGCACACATACTTATAGACACACATACACATACACAATGACACGCAAACAGACACTCAGAAACACACTCTGTGCACATTTGCACAGATAAAAATGCAGACGCACACACTCAGGCACACTTACAAGCAGGTATGTACAAACAGACACTCACACACATACTCATATTCACAGACACACCCATACAGAAACATAGGCACAGGCATACACGTAGAAACACGAAAACTTACAAACACACATACACACAGACGCGCACACAGACATTCACAGACACGCATGCACATACACACAAATGCACACATTCAGACACATGTATACATATATACAGACACACATACAGACACTCACAGACACATATATACATATGTACAGACGCACATACAGACACGCATACACACAGGCACGTACACACACAGACACTCACACACACACGCACATTCACAGGCACACATCCCCAACACACAGACAACCAATACAGGCACATAGGCACAGACAACCAATACAGACACAGACATGCATATAGAGACACTCACGGACAAACATACGCACACACATACAAGTATTCACACACACACACACACATACATACACACAGTCACACACATACAGACTTCACAGACGCACATACAGATACACACAGACACAGACATGCAGACATTCCCAGCCACACATACACATACAGAGACGCACACATACAGACACTCACAGACACACATATACATACACTCAGACACAAAAACTTACAAACACACAGACAGACACATACAGACGCTCACAGACACAGATACACATACACATAGACATACATACAGACAGACATACACATACACACAGATACGCATACACATACACAAAGACAAACATACAGACACTCACAGATACACATGCATATACGCACACATGCACACACAGGCATTCACAGACACATGTACACTTACATACAGACACACATACACATACACACAGACATGCATTCACATACACAAAGACACACATACAGCCACTCACAGACACACATACACATATGCACAGACACACATACAGAGACACACGCACAGACACACATACATACAGGCACCTACACACAGACATCCACACACATACACACAGACACACGCATACAGATACAACCATACAGACATATGTGCGCTGACATGCATACAGAGACACTCACGGACACACACACACGCATACAGACATTAACAGGCACATACACATACTCACAGACGCACACATATAGACATTTACAGGCGCATATGCACATACACACAGAGACACACGCATACAGTCACTCACAGACACACATACACATATATACAAGATGCACACATGCAGACACACGTACACATACATGCAAACACACATACAGACACTCACAGACGCACATGCACATACACTCACAGACGCAAACACTTACAAACGCACAGACACACACATCCAGATGATCACATACGCACATACAGACAGACACACACATACAGATATTCACAGGTGCATATACATGTACACACTGACACACAGATATAGACACTCGCAGACGCACATACACTTCCTCACAGACACATACATCGAGACATTCACAGACACAGATACACATACACTCAGACACACCCACACAAACATTCACAAACACACATACACATACGCAGGGACACACACATGCAGACACTTAGACGCACGTACACATACACAGAGACAAACACATATAGAGACTCACAGGCACGCATACACATACACACACACAGACACACACATACGGACACTCACAGGCACGCATACACTTACACACAGACTCACACATGCAGACATTCACAGATACATACACATCACACAGACACACGTATTTAGACATTCACAGACACACATACACATGCAGTAAATCACACACAGACACTCACAGGCACACATACACATACACACAGATGCACACACATGCACATACACACAGACACACAGAGAGACATTCGCAGACACAAATACACACGCACTCAGGCACATACATACAGGCATTCACAGACACACATGCACACAGACTAGCATGCAGACATTCAAAGACACGCATATGCATACACTCAAACACATACATACAGGCATTCATCGACACACAATCACACACTTTCGTGCATGCAGACACACACAGTCACATACACATAGATGCAGACATACAGATAGATGCAGACATACAGATGCTCACAGATGCAGGCATTCACTGGCACACATACACATATACACAGACACACACACACACATTCACAGGCACGCTTACACATACACACAGACACACCCAGATTCGCACTCCACGACACCCATATACATGCACGCAGACAACCACACAGGAATTCACAGACACACATACACGCAAACATATATGCAAACACATCGACACACATATACAGTCGCACCTGTACAGACACATAAACACAGACACAAACATAATATATACACAGACAGACACACATTCAATCATTCGCACACATTCAGACATTCACACACACACATATACATACACCGAGACATACACATACAGATACACAAATACACACACATGCAGACACTCACAGACACATACAAATATACATAGACACACCCATACAGACATTCTCAGACACACGTACACATAGTCAGCCAAACACACACACTCATAGACACACATAACATACACATAGATGCGCACACAGACATTCACAGGCACACATGCACATACACACAGATGCACACATACAGACACATGTACACATACACATAGACAAACATACAGACACACACCGACACACATGCACATACACACAGAAAAGCATACACATACACAAAGACACACATATAGACACTCACAGACACACATATACACATATGCACAGACACACAAACAGACGCACAGACACATGTACACACAGGCACGTACACACACAGACACTCACACACATACACACATTCACAGACACACATACACACAGACACACCCAGACTTGCACTCACAGACACACATACAAATGCTCTCAGACACACACGTAGAGACACTCACAGACACACATGCATACGCAGAGACACACCCACACAGACACTCACACGCACATATGCACGCACACAAACATTCACAGACACGCATGCACATACACACAGATACCCAGACGCACACTCACAGACACGCATACACATTGACACAGATACACAAATACAGACACTCACAGACACACATACACATAGATACACACACATACAGATATTCACAGGCACACATACGCATAGACACACACACAGGCATTCACAGATGCACATACACACAGACAAGCATACACATACGCACAGACACATATACAGCCACTCACAAACACATACACATATGCAGAGACACACATACAGACACACACACACACAAACACACATACACACAGACACGTACACACAGACACTCACACACATGCACACATTCGCAGACACACATACACATACACAAGATACACCCATACAGACTCATAGGGCACACATACACACACATACAGGCATTCTCTCTCTCACACACACACATGCACACGCACACACACATATACATACACACAGACACAAACATACAGATTCACAGGCACACATACAGATATACACAGGCACAGACATGCAGGCATACACAGCCACACATCAACATACACAGAGACACATACATACAGCCACTCACAGGCACACATACGCGCAGACACACAATTACCGACATCCTCACCCACACATACACATACACAGAGTCACACAGACTAGCATACAGACATTCACAGACACACATATGCATACAGTCAGACACATACATACCGACACTCACAGTCACACAATCACACACTTTCGTCCATGCAGACACTCGCAGTCACATACATTTAGACACAGACATATAGATGCTCACAAGTACAGGCATTCGCTGGGACACACATACACAGACACACACAGACATTCACAGACACGCTTACACATACACAGACATTCACAGGCACGCTTACACGTACACAGAGACACACCCAGACTTGCACTCGCAGACACACATACACATACACACAGACACACACACACACAGACACACACACAGACACTCACAGACACACATACACATGCACACAGATACCCACACACAGGCATTCGCAGACACACATATACATACACGTAGACAAACATATTTACAAACACACACATACAGAAACACCTATACAGATACATAGACACAGATATGCACATAGAGACACTCAGAGACACAATCAAGTACACTCAGACACACACACAAACATTCACAAACATACACATACACACAGGCACACAAATACAGGCATTCGTACACACACAGGCATTCACACACACACATACATACACACATACTGACATTCACAGGCACATATACAGATACACACAAACACACACATACAGACATTCACAGACACATACACATACACACAGACACACCCATGCAGATACACATACACATACACACAGGCAAACACATATAAGATCACACAGGCACACACATACAGGCACACTTATGCAGACAAATAAGCACAGGCACGCACATAGAAACACTCACAGACGCACATACACATGCACTCATTCACACACGCAAACATTCACAGACAAGCAAACACATACACACAGGCACACGCATACAGACATTCACAGACATACATACACATACACACAGATACATATGTACAGACTGTCGCAGACAGACATTCACAGACACACATAAATATACACACAGACACACACAAACATTCATGGACACACATTCACATACACACAGATACACACACACATTCCCAGACACGCAAACACATAGACACAGAGACACATATACAAACACTCACAGACACACATACACATAGACACAGGCACATACATACAGACATTCACAGACACACATACGCATACACACAGATATACACACACATACACACAGACGCACACACAGACATTCACAAACACAAATACATATATACACAGACACTTACGTATAAAACCAGGCTTACGCTTACAGACACACATACACATACACGCAGACACCCACACGTACAAACACACAGATACACGCATACAGACACACCTGTACAGACACAGAGACACAGGCACGCACATAGAGACACTAACTGACACACATACTCATACACTCAGACACATACACACAAGCATTCACAGACAAATATACACATGCATACAAACGCACACATGCAGACATTCACAGACACACATACACACAGACAGACACACAGAGACTCACAAATACAATACATATCCACACAAGCACATACACAAACATTCACAGACACACATACACATTTACAGCGACAGACACATACAGACACTCACAGGCACACTTACTCTCACAGAATACACATACAGGCAGACGCACACAGAGCGACACTCACACACATGCATACACATACACAAGATACACACACAAGCATTCACAGATACACATACACAGACACACACTCATATACAAGCATACAGACATTCACAGACAGACACTCACAGATGCGATCACATGTACACACAGGCACACACATACAGACACTCACAGACGCACATACTCATACACACAGACGCACACATATACAAACACACCGAAGGTCACAGATGCACATCCACAAACACACAGACACACACATACAGACGCTCACAGGCGCACATACACTTAGACACAGACATATCGACCCACGCACAAACATTCACATACAAACATGCACATACACACAGACACACACAGAGGCATTCACACACTCACAGGCACCCACAAACACACATACATATACACACGGACGCACGCATCCAGACATTCACAGACACATACGGATACACACAGACACACACGTATAGACATACACAGGCACACCTACACATACACGCAGACACACACATAGAGAAACCTACAGAGACAAAGGCATACACACAGACGCACCTATACAGACACTCACAGACCCACATACACATACACACAGGCACACACATAAACATTCACAGGCACACATACACACAGACAGAAAAGCATACATACAGACACTCACAGACACACATACGCATAGACACAGGCACACACATACAGGCACTCACAGACACACATATACAGATACACATACACACATATGCAGACATTCACAGACACACATACACACAGCCACACACATACAGACATTCAAAGACACACATACACATACACACAGAGACATTCGCAGACGCACTTAGACATCCCCTCAGACACCCAGACTTACATTCACAGACGCACATGCACATACACAGAGACACACACATAGAGACACTCACAGACACACATGCACATACACACAGATACCCAAACACAGGCGTTCACTGATACATATACACATACACACAGACACACACATATACAAACACACAGGAACACACATACATACGCTCACAGATGCACACACGCATACACACAGACACACGCATACAGACACTCACAGACACACATGCACATACACACAGAAACACAAACACAGGCATTCACAAACTCTCATACACATACACACAGACTCCAACATAAAGACACTCACAGACACATATGCACACACTTTCATGCATGCACTCACACACAGACACACATACAGACATTCACAGACACACATACCATGCACACAGACATTCACTGACACACCTAACGTACACACACATATACACATACATACACAGACATTCACAGACACACATACACACAAATACAGGTATTCGCAGACACACATGCACATACACACACACATACAGACACTCACAGACGCACATACACGTAGATGCGCACATACGGTTACTCACAGACACACATACACATGCACACAGCTGCACATAGACACAGACACACACATACAGGCACTCACAGACGCGCATACACATACACACAGACTCACAGACAGATTTGCACACACACATATACACATATACAGATATTCACATTCACACATACACATACGCACAGACACACACAGACTCAGACAGTCACAGACACACATACACTTGCACACAGACATTCAGAGACACACATACAAATAAACGTACACACAGACATTCGGACACACATACACATATACACAGACATTCAAAGACACACATAAACATTCACTTAGACACACAGGCAGACGTTCACAGACACACATACATACAGCAGACACACACAGGCATTCACAGACATGCATGCACGCACACACACAGACATTCAGACACACACACATACACTCAGACACACACATACAGACATTCACAGACACACATCCACATGCACACAGGCATTCACAGACACGCTTGCACATTCGCACAGACACACACACATACATATATATACACACAGACACACACATATAGACATTCACAAATACACCATACACATATTCACAGACACATACAGATATTCACAGATGCACATACAGCACTCACAAGCGCACATGCACATAGACGTGCACATACATATATACATTAACACATACAGATATTTACAGACACACATACAACACTCACAAGCGCACAAGCACATAGACGCGCACATACATATATACAGACACATACAGATATTCACAGACGCACATACACACAGAGATACACACATGCAGATATTCACAGACACACATGCACATGCACACAGACACACACAGACGATCACAGACACACAGACACACAGACATTCACAGACACACATACATATATATACACACACACAGAGGCTTTCATAGACACACATGCATACACGCTCAGACGCACACATACAGAAATTCACAGACTTCCTGTAAAAAAAATCTGCTAACACACGATAGGCCCACAACAGCAAAATTAGTCAAACTGTACTAAAAAACACCAGAATTCCCAAACAGCTCACAAGCCAAAACAAACCCACGCAGACAAGACGCGTTAAGCTCGTTAACAATGACAGAGCACCACAGATATCTCAAAGCCCCAAGGGCAGTTTCATAACACTGCAATACCAAAGCCAAACAAAGAGCAGGTCAGACAGAGAGACACCAGCAAGGACATGTTCCAGGAACAGGACAATGGAAGCGCCTCACCACTTCAGAGGAGACATTAACACCGACCTGTGTTGAGGAATGGAACCATCGATACTGTCAGGATGTTGCAGTATGTGAAGGATCAGGCCATTCATCCGATAACTGTTTTCCAATTAGCATCCTTGTTATTAGATTACTCCATTTCCAGACACATTATACTTTCCCATTTCGTAATCATTGTGCAGCATTACGCTAAAACTGGTCTCATCCCCAGCTCTGGTCGGAGAAATCTGATCTACCTGTACAGACTTAGTTTTATGTCAGCCTAGTCAATTTCACCTCTAGCGATATTGCTTGCAATAAACTGTTTGTCAACTTTACTTCAAGCTGTGATTTGCGATCTCTAACTTATTGAGAAAATTTCTCCGAGAGTTTGGAATTAGTCGGCAGGCCCTTTTTTCTCTCTCAATAGGGTAAGTGAACCTCGCATTTTAAATTTAACCGAATTGGTACCTTGCGGCCAGCCCTGTCCAGGGGATCAGACCAGAGAAAGGCTGGACGACTGCGGAGGGTGGCCACAATTCCGATCTGTAGCAAATTGGCTTCAGCTACTGCATTTTGGAAATCGACAAGTTGGAGGCCGTTGGAGGTCGGCACTTGACTCCTAAATTGCTGCCAGGACTCTGCCAGTGGAGGTAGTCTTGTAAGCGAATAAATTATTCACCAAATTTAACTAATTGGCAGCCGGCTGCTGCTACAATTTGGAACGTGAGTAGTGATTCTGGCCTGCAGAGGTGGGCTCTTGACTCTTAACTTGTTAACTGAGTTTTACGCTGCCACGTCTGGGCCTGAGGAGGTAGTCTAGTGGGAACGTAAGTGAACTGGCAGCCGATAATTCGTTACTAAACAGCGTGGACTGGTCTTGTGGAAGTCGTCACCTGTGCTAAATTAATCAGCTGAAGTTTTTGCAACAAACCTTAATTTGGCCCACGCGTGATTCACCTTGAGTCAGGACTGCTGCCACGAACCTGTTCTAGCCAGGAAAAAATCGGTCGTGCAGAGATTGTTAGGCACAATACGTGGAGAGACCGCTCATCAAATTCTCGATTTGCTACTGACAGAACCGCAGCTGGAACAAAATCGACTTGGGCCCAACTGAGTTGTCCTGTCCTGTGGTTTCTAAGTGTTTGTTTTGCGTGTGTCTGCTTATTCTGTTCTTACTGAGTGCTGTTTTTTCCATTTCAGTTCTCCTGCCTAGCTGTATTTTTTCAGCACTTCAGTGTTTGTGTACTTTGCTGTCAGCGATTACACACTCGATTACGTTTTTTGCCAACTTGTCAATCATTCTCTGTCTGTCTGTTCTGTGAGCGCGCTCTCTCTTTCAGTACAGTGCACTTACAAATCATCCCAGTACGTCCAGGATGACATGGCGGCACAGACATCCACCATCTGCGTGGAGATGCCAGCCATGGGAGCTGGCCAACCCCAAACACGTGGTGAGAATGGCCCGGGGACGAAAATGAACAAGAGTACCCTGAAAAGGCAGAGCAAATATGTGAATGTCAAGACATTGCATTAACGTCCAAGAGTTGATTTTCTTTGCTGATACTTATCCTGGAGGAGCTGCTCAGTAAATGTGCATCACCGAGTCTGCCTTCCCCAGTTCCATCTGATGGATAAGCGACTCTGCGATGAGGACTATTCCTGAAATCTGTTATATAAACACCATGACCTTCACTGCCACAAAGCAAAATAACATTGCCTTATATCTGCAGAATTGGTACCATTCTTTCGTGAAGAATTAGAAAATTCCCTCACGTTCTCTGGCTCCTTGTTAAATCCAACTTAGATCCTTAATTTCACCTCCTTTATACATCAAGCCATTTCCCTGAGAGTAAATTAGACCATAAAATAGCTGTGTCACAACAATAACTGGCAGTCCTTTTACAAACAAAGGAAGGCTTTCTACCTCAGTGTGGCTGGATATTCAGCGGGATAATTCCAAAGTTCAGGCCATGAATTCCCAAACATTAAACCTGGAGAAGGGAGGATGAAACCAAAGTGTAAGGAATATTTTGTGAAGGCTGGATAGGTCATTGCTGTTTTGGAATCATGCTAATTAAACAAAATCTTCAATAAATTGTTCTTTAATAATATCGTTTAGTCCAAGAATGACAATGTAATATAATGGTATTGATTGTTGCTTTGTTTCTCACAGTACAATGCGGTGTGTAATATCCTTAGCTGTGATGTCCTTAGCATACTCATGGTTGGCACTTGCTATATTCCTGCCATTACACGAAATCTAGCATTAATGTTAACTCTAACAGAGCAGAAGAAGTACTCTAACATGGTGTAAACGATAAATTGTCTTCAAGATGCAGACGTGTGGTGTGCATGCGCATGCCTACACACACATGCACACACACTTGTACAAACAGGCATGCGCACATGCACGCACACATATCGTTTCTTAGGAACTTTGAATGCAAAAGATTATTTGAATTTCTGCAATCCCTGCGTGTCAGATGAACACAGAAAATTCACCCAGCTATGCCAGGCTTAATATTCACCTCCAGATAATGAAATCTGTTTATGTGGATGTTTCAAACCAGGAATCGAACAGACCAGAATGGAAACAATCAAGCAAGGAAATTTGCAGTGAATTTATAGAATGCTTCCATCCTGTTGGGAATGTTGGGAAGGTGATATCACAGAATCATAGATTAATACCGTACAGGAGAGATCATTCTCTCCATCAAGTCTCTGCCACCAAAATCACATTCTTCGCTACACTATTCCCACTTTCCACACTAGGCCGAGAGCCTTTACTATACCATGTGACCATATAGGTGCATTTTAAAGGTTGTGAAGTTTCCTGTCTCAATTACCCTCTCACACAGTGAATTCCAGGTCCCCACCACTCTGTGATGGGAAACTAATCCTCAATTTCACTTTGAAAACTCTTGCCTTTCACTTTAAAATTGTGCCCCTTGTTATCCCTTCAGTCAAGATATTTGACCATATGGTTGAACAGATGAAATTGTGTGAATGTGTGACAGTGTGTTTCTGCACAAGGGTGTGTGAAAGCGTGGAAGAGCATGTGATTACTTCTGTGTGAGTGACTGAGTGTGCAAGGGCATGAATGTGCATGGTGTGTGTGTGACTGCAGTGCACAGTGTAATATAATGGGATTGACTGAATAAAAGTGAGGGGGTGTGAGTGTGAGGGTGTTTGCTGCAATGTTTGAGAGACTGAGTGCGGGAAATTGAGTTTGAGAGAGTATGTGGGTGCGTCAGAGTCGGTGACTGCGTCTGATACAGTGAGAGTAGTGGCTGTTTGATATCGAGTATGAGAGACTGTGAGTGTGTGTGTGTGTGTGTGTGTGTGTGAGTGTACAGGGGTCTGTATGTTTTGTGAATTATTACTGGGACAGGGGCAGGTTGGGGTTTATAGACAGTTACACCATGGGATCATCAACACTTAGACTTTGCATTCAGATGCAGGCAGACAGGCACAGTCTCACATCAACATACTCAGGAACACAATTACAAACACACACTCTCTCGCACAAGCACAAAACTACAGGGTTCAACATTACTGCTGTTAATCATAATAATAAAGATTCAGATATCGAGTTATTACACAGAAACACATGAAACTGGAACTGAAATAGGTCACTTCCTTGCTGGAACCGACTCCACCATTTCAGAAGATTATAGCTGGTGAGTTGACGTTTACAGCTCCACATTCCCATCTACCCAGAGTAACCTTAGATTCTTGTTCTGCAAGGACATAACTCTACCTGTAACTTATAAATATTTATTTTCTCCATTGCTATCATTTTTTGGTACAGCCAGTTCCAAAGTTACACAGTCCAATAAACAAAATTCCCGTCTCCATCTAAAAAGGGTGACCCCTCACTAATTTTAAAACCATGCCCCCCAGTCTGAACTCACTCACAAGAACAAACATCCATTATCTATGCACCATATCCAGATCATTAGAGACCTTATACACTTTGATCAGGTCACCCTTAACTCGTTTGAACTCCAGCAGAAACGAGCCCTGTCTGTCCACCTATCCCAAAAGCACAAGTCACTCATTCAAAGGACTAATGTAGTAAAATCATGAGAGGCATGGAGTAAGTTGATAGACAACCACCTTTCCCCAGGGTAGGAAATTCTAAGACTAGAGGGCATGGAGAAGTTGGGCTGAAGGGCCTGTTTCCATGCTATCAATCTCCGTGAATCTGTGACTCTGTGAGAGCGAATGGTACAAGACAATTGGATTGCCAATCAGTGATTCCCGTGTTACCAAATTCCTTGTCGCAACAAACATATGGCTCAAGCGCCCATGAGACAGGGCTGAAAATGGTCAGTTGTCACGACACGGGGTAAACTCCTCTGCAAATGTGAACCCGACACACAGAAGCTCACCTTGTGCCACAAACTTACATTTTGAGAGGCAAAGAATTATCCCAGATGTGACTATTTAAACAAAAACTAACAATTTTATTCTTTAAATCCCACAGAGCACATTAAAACAACAGCTATTGACAAGTCATTTCTCTTAAATCTCTCGTTTACCTCTCTACAATACTGGCCCAATAAAAAAAAAGAAGATTTACAGAAGAAATCACATTTCGAAAACAGCCAGCATTGTAGGTTTTCCTCTGTATTTTCTTGGGTCATCTTTTCTTCGGTCTTCTGTTGCACAACGTTTCTTATGGACATTTACCTTTCAGAGAGTTATTCAGGTAGCAGCCTGTACTTGTGGGTGCTCTTTGCAGATCTCCCCCAACTATTCAAAATGTCTGGTTTTATACCCCCCAAAAAATCGGATCATTTCATTGGTTTGATGTCATCCCAAAAAGTAAAATTAAAATCCGATTGTTTTTTGATATCTGTGGCATAATTTAAACGGATTGGCAGAATTTGAATTTGTTTTTGTTCCATGGCAACATATATCCAGTTATTTGCTTCAGGCAGATATTCCCTTGTCAAATTGTTCAACTACTCTGTGCTTTCAGTCAGTCCTTGCCAGCTTCCTCTCTCTCTTAACTTTACAGTACTACACGTTCACAACACCATCCCCTTAAGAAAAAATGAGCCATCATAATGAAAAGATTGTTTCATTTTTTCTCTATTACTTACCCACTTACCAGAACATGCATATGACATTAATCTTAGTTCATGTTAACTGTTTCCCGCATGTATGTAACATTTAATAGATACCAATCACAGCTATACTTTATCAGCTATATCTGCGATGACTCATTTGCGATGTAATTCTTACGACCTGCAACATGTACGATTTGTAAAATTAAAGTCTGTAACATAATACTGCAATGAGATAGTCTTATACTTTTGTAATATAGAATGTAAGGGGACGATGATCCGTGAACAAAACCGTCTCTAACACATTATTCATGACATACACATTAAAATGTTGTCAGGCCAATACCAAATTCAACAGTTCTTTTTCGATCATGGAGTATTTCCTCTGACGGATATAGAGTTTCTTCGAAAAGTAACCAACTGGCAGTTCAATCCCACCCTCAACTTCCTGTAGCAGTACAGCTCCAACTCCTCTGTCAGTCGCATCGATGGCAACTTTGAAGGGTTTCGAAAGGTTTGGTGCAGCTAAAACTGGGTTGGTGGTTAATATTGCTTTCAAATGGTCGAATGCCTCCTGGCATTGTTCTGTCCACCGAAACTCTTCTTCAGCAAATCGGTTAACGGTGCCACTACATTGCTGAAGTTTGAAACAAACTTCCGATAGAATCCATTGAGTCCCAAAAACGCACCTTTCTTTGAGTTTGGTCGTGGAAATTCCTCCATAGCCTTCATTTTTGTGCTGTGTGTAGTCAACCTTCCCTGACCGATGATGTGTCCCAAAAATGTCAACTCTGCTTTCACGAATTCAGTTTTGTTTAAGTTTATTACGAGTTTTGCTTCACGTAGTCATTCAAAGGGCTCTGCCAACTATTGGACTAACTAAAGATCACTATATCGTCCAAATGGATTGCACAGTTTGCTAACCCAGTCACAACTCTGTTCATGAGTGTTTGGAATGTGGTAGGTGCGTTCTTCATTCCAAAAGGCATCACATTAAGCTGATATTTGGGGTTGCAAATGCAGAAATTTTGTTCGCTGTCTCTGATAAAGGTACCTGCCAGAAACCACGCATTAAGTCCAACTTAGTGATGTAAATGGCTTATCATACTTTCTTGATACAATCCTCCTATCTCTGAATTGGATATGAGTTTGATTTTTTAATGGCATTGACATTCCGATAATCCATGCAGTATCGTTGAGTCCCGTCTGCTTTGGGAACCAAGGCAATCGGCGAATTCCCCTCGTTCTGGCTTGGTTTGAAGATATTCTCATTGAGCACGGCCTCCATCTCCTTCTGGACCTGTCTGCCTTTGAGAGGATTAAGCCGATAGGGTTGTTGTTTTATCGGAACAGTTTGCTCTACATCTACTTCATGTACAATAGCATTAGTCCACACGATCTGACTCTTACATATATCCTCATACTGCAGTAACAAATCTTTCAACTGTGTTCATTGCTCCTGAGACAGATAATTCACTAACCTATCCTACTCCTTCAGGACTTCTTCATTTTTTAACGTATTTTGAGAAATATAATAATCCACAATATCTGGATTTGATTCTTCGCTCTGCGAGGCAGTAACTAACACCTGTTTCTCCAGTTCTTTCTCTCTAGTCTAACACTTTTTTCAAACATGACATGCCCGATACAGTTTTGTTTTCCCATCTTCACCTGACTCAACCTTTTCTCAATTTGATGGTGACCACTAAACCTGGCTTTGAAGGGATATCCTATCATTGGTAACATGTCATCCCCTCGGAAAAGGCCAGAGTCTCATAGTTCTGTTAGGCACATCCATTATGGTGAAGAAGTTCTGGTTCCCACTTTTCATTCTCGGGACAGGACCCACACAATCAATTGTAACCCGCATGAAAGGTTCTTCAAATTGGGAATTGTTAACAAATGTGCTGGTTTTATTACTGCCTGTGGCACATTTGGCACGTCGGACACAGACAGCAAAAGGTAACTACATCCTTGTGCATTCCACGCCAATAAAAATGTTTTTGTACCTTAGCTTGATTCTTTTGACACAGAGGTGACCTCCTACTCGTAGTCCATATACTACCCGTGACACATCCTGTCTATATGCGACCAGCAACACAATCTGATGCACTTTGGCACATTTCTCCTCTCCACTAATCTGCCGTGGTCTCCATTTTCGTCTTATGATTCTATCTTTCAGATAAAAATCCTCAGAATTATTCTCTGCCTCCTTTTTAGAGTATACATCCACATATATAAATATCTTGTTCCATCTTGTTCTCCTGTTGCAAGTCCCTTAACCATCCAAGCCAAAACACTCTTGTCTGACCCTCTGCCTGTTCAGGGTTTTCCTGCATCAAACAGGGTCAAACAGCGTGTCGGCTAACTGAACCTCAACTCCGTCATCTTTCTCTTTAGTTTTTACTTCGTGCTGTGACTTATAATTGTGGGACCTGGTTCCTACACAGTCTCGGAAAATACCAGGATATTTCTGTTTTAATCCTCAGTTTCTTGGTCTTCCTTGGGCTTCTTCTCAACAAGGGACCACCTTGGACCCTGCCAAATCATTCCTCAGATCAAACTGGATTCCTGGACCTGACAATCTGTCATTCACTCCCACTGTAACTTACCCAGTCTTCAGTTGGCACTCCAACCGGATTTTACATTAGGGAATGCTAAATCTCTGTCCATCTATTCCACAAATTGCCATACCCTCGGGTAACAGATCAGAAAGAGTGCAAATTCGCTCATCTCTTACTATCAGCGACTGGTTAGATTATGCATCTCTCAAAATTATAACTTCGTGTCCTTCTCCCCCTGTTCTTCCTGAGTAATCTTTACCCACAGAGGCGAATTCTTTGTAGAGATCAGATACGAACTCCATGCCCAGCCCTTGCCCAGACTGTGCACTCTCCTGCAGCTCCTCGGCTCTTCTTGGGCTGTCCTTTTCTACTTTTGCTATTGCTACTGGCTTAGCCTCTTTTACCACATCTTTTCCCACAGCGCCTTTCCTCATCAACCAGCACTGTGACTTTACGTGTCCCACTTTACTTAAGTGGAAACATCTGGGGCCGCTCACCTCCTGTCCACCCTCTTGGGCTTCTTTATTTATCCTGTGTTAAATTCATACCACTATTATCTACTCATGGTTTTGCAGTGTAGGATCTTCTCTTCTCCCAACTTCTATCCCTCACAAGGCAAGATTCTGGCAGGAAGCTTGTCTAATGCAGCAGCATGTGTCCATCTGCTAATTTTTCTGCCCTTCTCAATTCTTGACCTTTCTGTTCCTCCACGTGATTTCTTACCATCTCGGGCAGAGAATCCTCCAGCAGAATAACCTCTCTGAGAGCCTGAAATTTTCTCCATTTTTAAAGCATGCACCCATCTGTAAAATGACTATTTTAAATTCTTTCGAACTTGGCATAAGTCTGACCTGGTCCCTTCTTTTTGTTTCAGAAACACTATCTATGTGCTTCTGGTATCAATTCATAAGCAGCTAAAATAGCCTGCTGGGCCTCTTCATAATCTCTTGACCACATATCTGACATCACTAGCTCTGCCTTCCAGTTTAGTCTTAACTAACATCTGACCACTCCATCTGCCAGCCAATTTTTCAAATGGAATAAAGAATGCTTCGACATCTTTCTCATCAAAATTCAGCAGAGTTTTGACATATTTGTAAATACCACTACCTTCTCTTTTAATCTCAATCCTGTTAACTTGACTTTGCTGACTAAGTCGCAACCTCTCAAGTTCAAATTCTCTCTCTCTCCTTTTGCTCAGCTATGAACCTTCTCTCTCTTTCTTAATCCTTTGTCGCTTTCTCTCTCCCTTTCATCTCTCTCTCTCTTTGGCTCTCTCTCTCTCTCTCTCTATCTATCTCTTTGCTCATCTAAGGATCTTCTCTTTTTCTCTTTTGGATCTCTTTCTTTCTCCTTCTTCTCTCGTTGTTTCTCTCTCTCTTCCTTTTCTCTCTCTTTGTTTATATCCGATGTATATTTGCCTCAATTGTAAGTTAGGTTTTTCTACCTCTACTGAAATTGTCTTTTTTTTTCTGACACACCTAATTGTTTGAGTAATTCGCTTATAATTTCCGCTTTCGTTTAGTCCTTGGTCAAACCCAAAACTAATTTCTTTACTAATTCTAAAAGTATGGCCTTTTTCTTTCTTTCTAAATTTCCTTGGCAAATTTGAGAATCATCTACAAATCCCAGAATCTGTTTGGCAATTTTAAGAGGCATTTCACTCACTTTTAGTATAACTGACAACAACTCACTGAAATTAGACAAATTGTATCACCTACATTTTATTTAAAGATCTCGGACACCAAACGGCAAGTATTAAAATGTACTGGGCTTTCTCACTCCCCAAATCAATTCAAACCGATTCAAATCCCAGCGTGGATCTGTCTAAACCTGTTCAAATCGCGGACAAAAGCCTCCAAACTCTAAAAGCATGGGTTAAACCCCTCTGCTAATTTAAACCAGCAACACAGAAAATAATCACCCCATGCTGTAATCTGTTAAAATTTAAGAGGCAAAGAACCATCCCAGAGGTCACTTTTTAAGTTAAAAAATAACAACTTTATCCTTTAAGTCTAACAGAGAATATTGAAACCAACATCTATTTTCAACTCCTTTCTCTTAAACTTATCTTTTTCCTCCCACTCTACAATACTCGTCTCACAAAAATTCCCGATAAAGATTTACAAAAGAAAATCCCGTTTCAAACCCAATCAGCTTTGCTGCATCTCCTTTGTGATTTTTCTTTATAGATTCTCTACATGTTGGCCTCGATGTTCTGCTGTGCAAACGCCTTCCCCAGACAGACACCTTTCAGAGAGCTCTTGAGCTAGCAGTGTCTGTGGTAGTTCTCTCTCAATTGTTCAAAAATGTCCAGTTTTATACGCTTAAACGTCAGATCGTTTCATTGTTTTTAATATTATCAAAATACTAAATTCAAACTTGATTGTAGTTTGGTATCTTGGGACATAATTTAAACTGACCGAATTTGAATTTATTTTGGTCTCCTCGCAACCTATCTACTCTATTTGCATCGACCATGAGCTACATTGTTACCTTGTTCAGAACACTTTAGGTTGTGTCAGGCAGCTATTTTAGCTTTTCAATTCCCTTAAAGGTACGGTACCTCTACACCTTCATAACACCTTCTACCATAAAGCCAATTTTGGATCCAGTTGGCTAGGTCTCCTGGATCCCATCGGATTTAACCTTATTCAACAACCTACCCATGTGATACCTTGTAAAAGGTTTTGCTAAAGTCCATGTAGACAATGGTTACTGCACTGCCGTCATCTACCGTCTTGGTTCCCACTTCAAAAAACTGAATCAATCAGGACTTTGTTTAGGCCAGAGTTGGTGAATTGTGTGCAATTCTGGTTACTGCAACAGAGGATGGATGTGTTTGGACTGGAGGGAGTGCAAACGAGATTCATTCAGAATGTTGCTGGGGGTGTCGCAATGCAGGTCTGAAGAGGGAGGCTCATAAGCTCAGGCTGTTTTCTTCAGAGCAGGAATCGGGGTATATAATACTGTGCAGAACATGGACATTGCAGATAAAAAGTAGTTTTTTTCCCCGTTGTCGAAGGGCCAATAACAACGCGAGATAATTTTAACCTGAAAGGCTTGGGGGACATGAGGAAAACTCTTCTCACCTCGAGGATGGGACAAACATGATGGCCCATCCAGCTGCTTCTGTTCTATGTGATTCTGTCATTCTATAATTCTGAAGGGAAGGTTCTGAATTGGTTTCTTTTCTCGTATTTGTTTGAGTATAAGTTCCAGTTCTTGTTGTGCTCAGTATCAGCTTCAAGTTCTGTATTAGAGTAATCGTTCACAGATAGAATTTACCAAATGAGTTGGAAAACTGAATGAACAAGAACAGCAGCGGGATAACCGTGTGCAGTAGATTAGCTATCAAGGTGCTCGACAGCATGAGGTATTGAATGACTGAATAACCTCAGCAAAATGAAGGGTTTGTTGGAAATGAGAATCAGAAGATATTTAGATATTTATGGTATTAATAGGATTTGGAATAATACAAGTATTGCCGTTTGAAGACAAATTGAAATTAACTTTCATGCCTAATAGGATCAGATTAATCCAATTTTTGTGGTATTCAATTACAGTGGCAAATCTCAATGATATCACATCATTAAAATAAACCTGTTGTCATAATCTGTTTGTTCGAAATGATATTAAAAATTTGAAGATATCACCACAGTTTCCCTGTGGAGATGCCATGCAGTATAAAAACATTACATCACTGGAACCGTGTCGGTGCCTATTTTGAGAGAATTCTCCCGTTCTGACAGATTGCCAGCAGCAGGGAGAGGTTGTTTCACAAACAACAAAATGCATCGTCCAATACAAAAGGTCGCCAAAGAGTACTACACCATCCTTGCTGTTGTTGGTATTCCTGGAAAGTCTTGTAACATCTGAAGTTGTATACATCTCTGAATTAAATCAGACTTACTTCCACTCTACGACGCTTAATCATTTTATTTCCATTTAGCAAGGCAATTACTGATGCCAGATGCCAGAATCCTCACTTCGCGAGTTTAAAGATATTAGTTGTTTGATTAGGAGGCTCCTCAGTAATGTGCAGCATTGTCTGTTTCTCTATACTGTGCAGAATGCGTTTGCCCTGAGGCCACACTAATGGGGTTTTGCTGAACACCGGCCCTGACTGGTCTAGAAAGTGTTTAATAAGACCACTCTCTCTCTCTGTGGGAGTTCAAAGCCTGCTATTGGTCAGATAGGTTTTGTAATAACCCACCTTTTAGTGATACCCGGTGTATCACTTGATGTGAAGGGATTGTATGGATGGGTCTTGCACAGACAGCTCGCTCCAAATGTGAGCCCAGGTAAAACAGGTGGGCAATGATCGAGTTGAGCAAGTAATTTCAGAGTGTGAAGTGAATGTCAGCACAGATAGTTTTGACCATCTTGTCTGTTTATTCCAGTCAATGGATGTGTGGGCCATGATATTTGTGAGGACAGTTCACTGGGAGGGGTGTTGAGCGCAAGATTTCAATTATGTTGAATTATTTGATTTTCATAAAGCAAGAGAGTTGTGCCAGTTGTAAAACATTGGGCAGTGCTGGTGTGGAGTTTATTTGGACAAATACTGAGATCTGGGGTATAGTGGTAGCAGCCCTCACACAGAGGATCCAACAATTTTGTCCAACAGGATGTTTCCCACGTTGCCCTTTGTTGCTGTTACACTTTGAAGTTCCTGGAACATTACTGGTCAATGTGAAGGGGCTTGCACG
This sequence comes from Chiloscyllium plagiosum, assembly GCF_037043375.1. Classification (NCBI taxonomy): domain Eukaryota; kingdom Metazoa; phylum Chordata; class Chondrichthyes; order Orectolobiformes; family Hemiscylliidae; genus Chiloscyllium; species Chiloscyllium plagiosum. The sequence continues at coordinate 7,720,872 of NW_028270178.1, forward strand.
TACATTTGTTTGGGTTTGTTATTTAGTTTTTGGCTACCAATTTGGATAAGTGTTATTATTATTTTGACTATTGTTAATGTAATTTTGTTGGTACTAACAGAGGACTTATATTTACAAATGGATTCACTGTGAAGCCATAGTGTTACACCGTCAACTTTGTGAAATCTCTGTTCTTCTACCTGGTCCACAGGGCTCAGAATGTTGGACATTGGGTGGTTCAACAGGATTTTTCACAGATTAAAGACACTTTGGTTTGGGCTGAGTGATGTGTGACTTAGGATATTTGATATTGTGTTTGCTCCAACTGTCCAATCGGGATTAACAACATCCGGCCACATGGACTGATAGTTAGCACTGCTGTTGTGACCTTCAGTTGACTTGATGTCCAGGACTCAGGCACTCGGTGAGTTGGATGATATATCTGGGTCACCAGTTGATTCATGTCCATCAGTAGCAACTGCTAAAAGAATATGAATTATGATGCGGTTTGTTAAATCATTTGATTGTCAAAAAGACATGTGCGTTGTACTGCCTGTTGACCGTGGTTTGCATTATATTCTTTGCCCCATAACATGGGATATCATTGCATCGATTGTCACACGGGATGTCTGTCCAAACAGTGATTGTGGTTTCCAGGTGGGGTTGTTTATTGGCGGTGACATTTAGGTGCTGAGTAAAACCAGACTGTTTTGTGGCTATTGAGGGATAGAAATTGAGTTAGTGGAGGGAGTGAGGTAGTATTGAAGGGACGTGTTTTTTCCAGCTAGCACTAGAAAGTTTATTAATGTTTGCAGTAATGATAATACTGAGCTGTTCATTCACACAGCACATTGTAACTGTCACGGCTGCTGCATCAACCCTACTGGCTGGGACATATCTGGCACAGTGTGTTTTACATCAGGGGAGTATCGCAGTGGATCAGGCTCTTTGATGCAATTACGTCCTGTTTCTTCAATTTCAAAATAGTTCATTTGAGGGAACATGTCATTGTTGGAGTGTTGGATAGGAAAATATCAAACAAATTTCATGTGTTATATGATAAGACTGGAAGATTCAGAGAACATGACTGCCATAGTGCCAGATGTTACTGCAATACAGAAAAAAACAGCAAAAAAAAAGTTGTTGCTGGAAAAGGTCAGAGTTAATGTTTCAGATCCAGTAACAGTATGCAGTGGATAGCAAATGGGAAAACATTTGCAGCCAGCTGTATATGTTTGGTGCTCAGTTTACAAAGTGAAATGTCCTAGTGAACATTAACAGACATGATATCTTTATGAAATCAAAATGGCAGATCAACAATGTTGATTCAATAAAATGCCCTGTTTTTTGTTGACTCAAATAATACTTTTGATACTAATTAATCTTCCCACAAGGTTAGGACAAGTTTTTGGACGTGGCAACATTACACTATTTTTTGTACATTAATAAGAATGGATATAGAGCTGGAAATTTAGACACTATTTCACACCCGGATTTGATTAGATTTGGATGAATAATTGTTGAATCTGCTTTTCATAATCTGCCCAGAGTTAATTTTTTAGCAATCGCTGCTCTTCACTTTGAGAAGTGTGTCCTCCTTGGGCGGAGGAAATGAACCGTGAATCAATCAGCTTTAAGGCAATATATAAAAATAAACATATCAATAGAGTGGGTATGAAAATGCCAGTTTCACGAAATAAGTAACTTTTCCATATCTGTGTCACAAAGTCCTTTATCCTCTCTCTTCTTCTGTAGATTCTACGTCAATAACATTGCTCACAAGTCCAGTTTCCAGAATTAGGAGCATTTGTCTTCTTTTAGTGTGATAAAAAGAAACGTTCCGTCTCTGCCAGGACACCAACCTATGTCAAGCGTTGCATGTTTATAGTACCGCAGCCTCTGACTTTCCAACACAGCCGCATGTTGCCTGACCTCCTGTCCCTTTCCACATTCTATCGACTCGTCCTTCCGGCATCTGCTGTCCTTAACATCTTCACATGTTAACTCTGTAATGCACCAAACTCAGAATTGTTTACCTTGCATTTACAGAAGGATTGATGATCTGTTCCTCAAGCAGTTATTTTTACTGTTAAATTTTAATTCCTGAAAGGAAATCTTCAACTCTTAAACATACTAATTATGAGCACATGTTCACAATAAGGACCCCTTGAGAAACTGACTCAATGAGATTACATCCCTCTTTGGTTTCATCCTGACTATAGATGAATATGCTTAAGGCTGTTGGAGGTAAATCATCTCATTTGCTGTACATCTCTGCTGGGTTCTGCATGGTTGTACCTCGCCCCTAAAATCTGCAGCTGCCTCATCATTGCCCTTCCCTTCATCATAATTACAAAATTAGAGATGTCGATGTAGCTTCGATTCCAGCATCTGCAGGTTTCTATCTCTATCAATTATCTAGACCAACCATTGATGAGAAAATGACCTGATCTCGTCATACAAGTGCTGTAGCCACAGGGGAATGTCAGACACTCTGATTACAGTGACAGTAAGCTCCATGGCTGACTCTCAAATCCATGTGGATCTCTCCAATCCATCCTGAAGAAGGGCTCAAGCCCGAAACGTCGATTCTCCTGTTCCTTGAATGCTACCTGACCTGCTGTGCTTTTCCAGCAACACATTTTCATCTCCAATCCATGTCCACCATTTAGAAAGCTCAGCTCGGGGCTTGGATAGAATGGTGTCCACATATTGGCTGAGTGCAGCTCAAACGCAATACTGAGCGTAACACTCACAGAGCTCCACATTGTACAGGGCAAACAGCCTGTCATAGTGATAGGCACACAGATCATTCAGTGCACACTCTCTTCACCAATAACACTATGAGCAGCAACGAATACCACGTGCACGATGTAAACCAGGAATAGTGCAATTCTCTTTTGAACGGCACCCACCATGATCTCTCGGAAGAACAAGATAGTAGATGCAGAGAAACATCATCACATCCAAGTTCCCTTTCAAACTAGATTTCATTCTGACGGAAAAATATTGTCATTGCTTCACTGTTTCTGGGTAAAAATTCTACAGCTGTGCCCCCAAAACACTGTCGGTTTTCCTGTATCTCAGGCAATGTAGACGGCCAAAAAGGTACGTATCCAGTCCGATCAAAAAGGTGAATAGAGCTGGGCAATGAATACTGCCCCGGCCACTAAAACTCACATTCCAATGGTACATTTAAAAATAACCACCATTCCCAAATCCGCACGAGGATGTTTCTGAACCCAAAGGGTGGTTAGTGTCTCAGGGAATGTTTCGTTTAGCAGAGAGAAGGAGAAATGTCTTGGCTGAAAGGGTGGATGCTCAGTGCTGAGTGGACAATTTCGCTGCTCCTTGGATGCTGCCTGAACTGCTGTGCTCTTTCAGCACCACTAATCCAGAATCACTGTCACAGCTTATTTTGCCAAGTCCAATAAATTTCCCAATTCTTCATGGTTTCAAAGCCAGGAGAATGATCCTATTGCCTCGGTTGTCTGTACTGGGGACGGGTCTGTGTGTTGATGTTTCAAACTCCAGTAAACTACGCTGAATTGAGTGGACAATCCTTCGAAACTGGATCATATTTAGAGTGGATCATTTCATACTTGTGATAATGGATATCCAATCTCTGAGAATCATCTAAAAAGGGAGCAGTTGGCAGCAGCATGGAGTTGGCTGTGCATGGGGATCTCCATTTTCTTTTCTTTCATTGAAGGGATGTGGGTGCGGCTGGTTAGGTCAACATTTACCACCCTTCCCTAATTGCCGAGAGGTAAGAATCAACCAGGTTGTCTTGGGTCTGGAGTCACATGTAGACGAGACGAGATGAGGATGACAGGTTGCCTTCCCGAAAGAACGCTAGTGATCAGAATGTTTTTTCTCCTGACAACTGTCAAAACTTTCATTGCCACCATTAGACTCGTTGAATTCCACCATCTGCCATGGGGAATGTTGAACCCAGCTCCACAGATCATTTCATAAGTCTATGAATGAACAGTCTACTGATAGGCCCATTAAGCCATTGTCCTCCAACATGCTTAGTAATGGTGTGAAGCCACATGAGAAAGTCTATAGCCTTGACGTGACTTTAAACATTTAGACTAAAACGTAATGCTGAATTATCGAACACATTTGCTGCACTAGAAAATAGAAAGGCAGGAAGGCTTTGAAAAAGGGGGAACTTAAGGAATGCAAAAGATAGGGACACCTGGTTTGCAGTACGGCAATTAAGAACATTTGCCTTAGCATCCATGAATCTGTGTGAACAGGACACCAAGTGATAACATTCACAGCCGTTCCCTTGTGAAATTAATGACAGTGTTTGATTCTGACCCTGAAACGAAAGGGGCTATCAAAAACTTTGTAATGAACAGTGAGGCGCTGCCAATTAGAATGAATTATTATTACTCTTTGCAAGTGGGGCAGACAGAGAAAGAGAAAAAAAGTATTTGCCGTTAAGAGAGAGAGAGACAGAGAGAGAGAAAGAGAGAGAATTTTAGTCCTGAAGCTGTTGGAGTCAGTAGAAAATTAACTCTTATTGCTTATCTGCTATGGGTTGAATTTAATTGCATTTCAGGACTTTATGATGATATTGAATCGCCATTACCAGTTATTAAATGCGAACTCTGTAAAAGGTAATATTGATGAAACCTTAACTTACCTGCTGTTCTTGCAGGTCATGCTACAGACATTACAGACAGTCCTACTGTCAATTCTGACTACTCAGATCTTATGTCTTATTTTAATTTGAATCATACACTTGAAAATAAGGCATGTTTAATTCGAGACTAATCGTGTGAAATACAACCTTACAGTAACATTTCAGCCTTAGGTATAGAATGATTCTGTGCTTAAGATAAAAAGAAGGAATCTGCTCCCAGCTTAAAATTATCCTAAACCTAACCTTGAAGAGATTCTGACAGAATCTGTCGAGAAGGCATTTTATGGTCAAAAGTTTGCCCTCTTTGCTAAGGAGCCTTTTCCTAAAACAATGATATCAGACATGCGAGCTGTGCAAGGTTACCATATGACATCTCCCACTTAATTTAGACTGGTACTCCTTTATAGGAACGTATCTCACCGCAGATGTCTAACTCGGCTGGATTTGTTTTTCCCACCTGACAGATAGCTCAATGCCTATAGGAATGATCAGCCAAGAACACACAGACCTGTCAATGAACTTTTCTTCATTATGAATTATTGTCTTTCACTGTTATCTGTCTAATTAAAAACATGCAATGTTTTTGTAAACATTTTTATAAAGGAAGCCACTTTGTATCAGTACATCGGAGTAGCCTGCTGGGGCACTTGAAGAGCCGGTACCCTACTCTCCGAGGTTTTTAGAATCTAGTTAGTTTAGTTTATAGGTATCAGTGTTATGTTGTAACAGCGATGCTATTAGTGAATAAATGGGATGACTAAAATTAAACTAAACAGTCTGTAAGAGGTTTTTATTCCAGACTTCCACAGAGTACGATCTCCAGGACCAACCAAGAGAGATGCTGTACAGGACTGAGTCCACAAAGGATTCCCTGGTCTATCCTAAATCTGTACTTTAACACAAATGGACTTAATGGTGGCACGGTAGCAAAGTGGTTAGCATTGCGGCCTCACATTGCCAAGTACCTGGGTTCGATTCCACCCTAACTGGCTGTCTGTGTGGAGATTACATATTCTCCCCGTGTCTGCATGGGTTTCCTCCCACAATCCACAGTTGTGCACATTAGATGGGTTGGCTAAGCTGAATTGCCCCATAGTGTTCAGGATATCAGGTTTGCTGAGTTTGCCATGATAAAAACCATATCCATTGGAATCTGGGTAGGATTCTCTTCAGAGATTGCTGCAGATCCGATGGGCCGAATGACCTCTTTCCGCACGGTAGGGTTTCTATGATGCTAACACAGAAACAGTCTCTGATGGTTGCCATGGAGAATGCTAGTTAGGTGATGGGGATTCCTAGTCCCAGTGTCTTCTCTGAATCTGGGAGGGAGATCTATATTCATAAGGAGAGGAGTTTGGGAGCATGAGTCTGGACATCAGGCAGGAAGCTTCACTTAATCCCTGATAATGTGTTATTTCTATGCCAGAAAGTTGCAATGAATAATGCCACATGGATTCCGGGTTTATTTGGGTGGGGCTGTGGTGTATGGTGTTGGACATGTGGGGGAGTCCGTGTCAATGTTGGTGCTTATGATTTCGGTGGGTATGCAGCTTGGGACATGGTGGTTGGATTCACTGCTGAATGTTTCCATGGTACAGATTGCCTGGATATTCAATCCTGTCCACGTGGGACGGACTCAATGCCCAATCATTTGTTCATTCATATTGTGCACAACAATTATTCCTGGACACAATGGCGTGATTCAATGCCCTGTACAATGATCATCCTATGTGGAGATACAACTCTGGGGGCAATCTGAGGCTCCAAAACCAAAGACAGAAATTTTGCAATCAACGTCCATGTTGGTTTCTTCCATTCTTTGTTTTACTGATTTGAGGTGTCATTATGTGGATGTTGTGGTGCAGGGGAATCTGCAGCCAGTCTATAAAATAGGTGAAATCAACCTCTGCCAAGCTCAAAAAATCATTGAGTACATGATTAAGTGTTTTTTCACGAGCAATCTGCTGTTCATGTTATTCCCTCTGTCTATTAAAAGTGCAAATGATTCATTTAGAAACATGTTACTGCTATATTCAGAATCTTTAGACTTCATATGACATGGAGCAATAATTATCTTTGTGCCATTATTGATGTCTGGGCTCGGGCATCTGTAACTTCAAGTCTGTTTATTCCTTTCTCTCACTTACAGTTAGTCTAGTGGTGATTGTAGTATTAGCTCGGCAGAAGTGTGGTCTTTCTACATGCACCACTCACTATCTGGTGGCCATGGCAACATCCGATTTGCCGTTCATTGTTTTCGACGTTGTACTTCGTCAATTACCGTATTATTATTATCCACCTTGTTTCATGGACATCACTACTGTTTGTAGTGTTATATATGTCCTTGTCTGTTTGACCATTGATTGTTCCATTTGGTTCACTGTCGTTTTTTACTTTTGATCGATTTATCACCATTGGTTGGCAGATGGATAAATGCGTGGTGATGCATTTTGGAAGGTCGAATTTGAAAGCTGAGTACAGGATTAAGGATAGGATTCTTGGTACTGTGGAGTAACAGAAGGATCTTGGGGTGCAGGTACAGAGATCCCTTAAAATGGCCACCCAAGTGGACAGGGTTGTTAAGAAAGCATAACGTGTTTTGGCTTTCATTAGCAGGGGTATTGAGTTGAAGAGTCATGAGATCTTGTTGCAGCTCTATAAAACTTTGGTTAGTCTGCACTTGGAATACTATGTCCAGTTCTGGTCGCCCTATTATAAGAAAGATGCTGCCTGGACTGGAGGGCTAATCTTATAAGGAGAGGTTGCCTGAGCTCGGATTTTTTTCATTGGAGAAAAGGAGGAGAAGAGGGGACCTAATTGAGGTATACAAGATAATGAGAGGCACAGATAGAGTCTATAGCCAGAGACTATTTCCCAGGGCAGAAATGGCTAACACGAGGGGTCATAGTTTTAAGCTGGTTGGAGGAAAGTACAGAGGGCATGTCAGAGGCGGGTTCTTGACGCAGAGAGTTGTGAGAGCATGGAATGTGCTGCCAGCAGCAGTTGTGGAAGCGAGGTCATTGGGGACATTTAAGAGACTGCTGGACATATATATGGTCACAGAAATTTGAGCGTGCATACATGAGGATCAATGGTCGGCACAATATCGTGGGCTGAAGGGCCTGTTCTGTGCTGTACTGTTCTATGTTCTATGAGAGGCAGACACAGTTTACTCGCCAATGGAGTCTACATTGGACTGAAGGGTCAGAGCAAAGGAGAGTCCTAATGAGCCTGAGCTGGAGAACAGGAGGTGGTCTCTGAATTTACTCTTCGCCAGATCTGGCAAATTCTTACGTCTGTGGCTGGTGCATGTTACAAAATTCATTAATTACAGTCTGAGAAGAACAGATGACACAGAACCAGAGTATGTATTTCATTAAGTCAGATGGCTGCTGACAAGTTTAATTTGCTGCACAAACATATTTATTTACTAATTGACTCCGTCAAAGTTCAGATAGTAGTTCATGAGTGTGGTGAAATGTAAATTCACATTAACTGTCAGTTCAGTTCTGAATAAAGTCTCTGATAGTAGCTTAGATGTATTATTATTAGTAATATTATATTAGTATTCACTCCCTTCATAAACAACACCCGGTGGTAGCAGTGGTTGCTGTCGACAGGAATCACTGCAATAATTTATCAAGGCTCCTTAGACAGCACCTTCCAAACCTGTAAACCCGATCATAGTGAAGGACAATGGCATCAGATACATGGAACTATCTGCAAGATACCCTCCAAGTGGTACACCATGAAGACTTGGATTGAGATTGCTGTCCCTTCACTGTTATTCAGTCAAGTTAGTGGTTGGCGACCAGGAGCAGTCCCCATCAGCAGCTGCTTTCTTTAGAGGCTGAGAAGATGGACAAACACCAAGAAGAAGAGCGACCCAACACGTGAACAGAAGACAGTTGCCACAAACTACACAGATCAATGTGCCTGTATGTTCTCTGACAGCAGTAAACTACACTCAACTGGCACATATCACACATTCTCCCTCTTTGTTACGAACATAAAAAAACTAACTTAAAATAACTTACCAGTTCTCAGTCTTTGCTGTGTGACCCCTAAACTTTCCATTCACACACCACTCTCACTCCTACTCATTTGCTCCCATATGCATCCAATCTCTATCCCGATCAAGGTGCGCCCCTTCTCTCCAGTGACTCAGGAAGACAACACAACCATATCAACAGCAGTCCTTCGAAGGGCAAGCGCCTGTACGTGGAGAGTGAAACTCAACCACTCACTGCCTCACAGCCTCCCCCTGCTCGCTAAATCCCAGGCCCCAACCCACAGCTCTGCCAGGTTTTTACCATCCTGCCATACCTCCCCCTCACTGAAGATGACCCATCAGGTCTCAGTAAAGGTCTCATCTTCATCCCACTACGTTCCCGTGCAAAGAAATTCCAAATGGAATGCGATATCTAACTTTTCTTCCACCACCTCCATGCTTACTTTTTCACCGTGACTCCCACCCACTCTCTGAGGACGCCATCCACTTAGACACCCCGTCCTGGTCTGTAACCCACCCCCTCAACCTCTATCTCCAACTGCTGCTGTGACATTGACCGCCTCAACCTGTCCAACACCCCCCCCACCCACTCCAACGTCTCACCCTCCCAAAGCGCTGCCCTCCACTCCAACTCTCACTGCACCATCAAACCAGGGGACAAGGGAGAGGGGGCACAGTGGTAGTTTGGCACACAGACCTCTACACCACTGAATCCAACTCATGGATACCTCCTCTTACTGCACCCTCGACAATGGCCTCACGCCCATCACCAAAACATTATCTCCAAGACCATCCACAACCTCATCACCTGAGGGGATCTTCCACACACAGCCTTCAACCTCATAGTCCGGGAACCCCGCCCCTGGTTCCACCTCCTACCCAAGGTCCACAAGCCTGACTGCCCCAGTCTACCCCTCATCTCCAACTGCTCCTGACCCACCAAACATGTCTCCTCACATCTCAACACCGTCCTGTGCCCCTTCGTCTAGGAAATCCCCACCTACATTTGGGATATCACCCACACCGTCCATCTCCTCCATGACGTTTGTTACCCTGGCCTCTAATGCTTCATCTTCACCATGGACATCCAGTCCTTCTACACGTTCATCCACCTTGGAGACCTTGTACACATTCACCCACCATGGAGAAGTTGTACACGTTCACCCACCATGGGGACCTTGTACACGTTCATCCACCATGGAGACCCTGTATACGTTCACCCACCATGGAGACCTTGTGCACGTTCCTCTACCATGGAGACCTTGTACACATGGAGAAGGCCTCCAAGCCTTCCGTTTCTTCATCTCTTCCCGACCCAACCCACACCCCTCCACCAACACACTCATTCAATTGTTGTAACTGGTCCTCACCTCCAACGACTTCTCCTTGGAATCCTCCCACTTCCTTCAGACCATGGGCACCCACATGGGCCGCAGCTGGGATTGAGATGAAGCAAAGACAATTTTCTCAAAGAATATCCAAGTCACAGATATTTTCTATTGCTGAGGGTTGTGGATGCTGCCTCACGGAGTACATTTCAAATTGGAGTACAGAGATTGCTGGTGTCTCAGGGAATCACAGGGCATGGGGAGGGAGCAGGATTTGAAGTCGAAAATCAGCCACTATCATACGACTGATCTCCTCCTGCTCCAATTTTCTGGGTCCTTGTGTTCATCAATGAACCAATGACCAATCCGTTTGGATTTGGTTCCATGAAACCTTTCGTCATTTCATCTCTGCAGCCTCTATCAACCCCAGATTATCCCATTCACACGTCAGCACTTGATGCAAAAATATATACTTTTCTAACGTCTGTCATTTCTGCTGAAGTCGCCCATAACTCAAACATTTGCCTATCCATCACACTATTCCCTTCTCTCTCTCTGGATGCTGCCTAAGCTTGTCAGTTTCTCAACATGATCTGCTTTATTTCAGAGGCCAAGAGTCTACATTTCCCGCTTTCTGTGACAGGATACATTCTCCAGTCCAACTCATTTTTATTCTTTTTAATCACAGAAAGAAGTTCCACCATAAAGGGACATCAGAGACTTTCTAATCACGGGGCCTTATACAATACATCAGAGCAGGCTGTGTACGGACTGTGAAATTCCACCATCGGTTACAAACAAAGCTAATAATTCTTGAGGAGGGTGCATGGTTAATCCACCTACTACGATAAATTCAGCCTGGTCACCCACCTCATCCGCACATCTTTGGACTGACCCTGATTACTGTCCAGTCATCCCATGGGTTAGAGATAGGGGATGGACCAGGATTCCTGCTCCTGATTACTTTCCAGAGATTCCTGTGTTAGAGGCAGGGTGGAAATCAGTCAGCACTCCTTATCACTGTCCAGTGATCCCCTGGGTTAGAGAGAGAGCTGGGGCAAATCAGTCAGGGTTCCTGCTCCTGATCACTGTCCAGTGATCCCCTGGTTTAGAGAGAGATCTTGGGCAAATCAGTCAGCGTTCCTGCTCCTGCTCACTCTCCAGTGATCCCCGGGTCAGAGAGAGAGCTGAGGCAAATCAGTCAGCATTCCTGCTCCGAAGCACCTGATGTGGGATTGAGATGAAGTGAAGACAAGTTTCTCAAAGAGTCTAGAATTCTTCGATATTTTCTATGCCTGAGGTTTGTGAATGCTACCTCACTGAATACATTTCAGATTGGAAAATGCAGTGTCTTCCTGCTGGAACTGAATTTGAAAGCTAGCAGGGTGAAGGACATCCTGGTTAAATATCAGCGACAGGCTTCACTTCAACGATCAGCAACTTTGACCTGGTGAACCCAATGTGCAAAGCTGGCGAGTATGAAGCCATGACTCTGTGTCCCTTTGTGCTCGGGATAATATATGAATTGTCCTGTGACAAATAAAGTGTCAAACTCTCTCTGTTGTCTGGTATATTTAATTTCTGACAGTAGCACTTTATACTACGTCACGTACAGCACCCAATTAGACACAGAGTAGAGATTCATATACATTACCCTAACGCAATATCCCCCAATTCTCCCTAGTGTCAGCATCAAGTGCTCCCAAGACAGGTACAGCACTCAGAATCAGTGTTGAGCTGTCTCTACATTGTTCTGACAGTATGTCCTCGCTCAAATTTTACAGAAGTGAAGCAGACCCTTCGGCCCAACTCGTCCATGCTGACCAGATACCTGAACCTGATTGAGTCCCATTTGCCAGCATTAGGCCCAAACGGGGGCTTGTCACCACGCATGCGGGACGTTCAATCCCGCAACACGCAGGAGCCCCGGGGAGGGGCTGCTCGGGGGCTTGTCCCTGCGCATGCGGGGCCTTCAATCCCGCAACACGCAGGAGCCCCGGGGAGGGGCGGCTCGGGGGCTTGTCACCGCGCATGCGGGACATTCAATCCCGCAACACGCGGGAAACCCGGGGCATGGTGTCTCGCGGCTTGGCACTGCGCATGCGGGACATTCAAACCCGCAGAAACCCTGGGGAGTGCTCTCTCGGGGATTGGCACTGCGCATGCGGGGCATTCAAACCCGCAGAAACCCTGGGGAGTGGTGGCTCCGAGCTTGGCACTGCGCATGCGGGTTGATGAGAGCAATGCTACTGATGTGGTATGCATGGATTTCCAGAAGGTGCAAGACAACAAACTTGAGGAAGGTTATAGGTCATGGAGTGAGAGTCAGTGGCAACATGGATACAAAACTGACTGAGTGGTAGGAAAGACAGTAATGGTCATGTGAGAAACAACGCTCACATACTTCAATAATTTCAGTCCGAGACAAAATCTGAATCAGTAATGTCATATATTTTATTCTTGCAAGAGGGTGTGATGTCCACTGTCTACAAGGCAAGGGACACACACACTGAATTCAACTAATACACAAGATTTATGTAATTTGGTTTCTATTTTTCATTGCTCCTCCCCTGTTTACATCCTCCACTTCCCTAAGACTGGCCCCATTCCTCCTGTTTATCTCTTGCCTTATCCATCCTTGTCTGTGACAAAATGCTTATTTCTGGCCTCACAAGGCCATTTGACCTCATCCCGCTGTGGGTCATTGTTAGGCATATTCTTCCTTCACCATTATCTACTCCCTCCATCTGTGCCTTCCCCTACCGTACTGATCCTTATGACCCTTTTAATTGGGGTTTGTTCCTGTGTTTCTGTAAAAAGTGGGAAACAGATGTTTATACCAATTGTTTGTACAGGCGTATCTAGCTTAACTTCCTCCCCTCACAGCATCTTATCTATTCATCTGTAATTTAGATTACTTTACGTGTGGAAACAGGCCCTTCGGCCCAACAGGTCCACACCAACCCGCAAACCACCCATACCCCTACATTTACCTAACCTTACCGAACACTACGGACAATTTAGCACGGCCAATTCACCTGACCTGCACATCTTTGGACTGTAGGAGGAAACCGAAGCACCCGGAGGAAACCCACGCAGACACGGGGAGAATGTGCAAACTCCACACAGTCGCGTGAGGTGGGAATTGAACCCGGGTCTGTGGCGCTGTGAGGCAGCAGTGCTAACCACTGTGCCACCTTGCCGCCCACTAATATCTACCATTGTTTTGCAGTCACGTTTCATTCTTGCATACAATTTTAGCTAATACAAAAACAATTATGTATTTCCTCCACATAGTTTCCATTCTTGTTGACTCAGCTCTTGGCTGAAACAATTATACACTGGTGTGAGTTCATTTACTTTGTATAAATAATTATAATTGCAGAAGTAACACTACTTTACCTACATCCCACAGTCAAAAGAGATTTCATGGTTGGAGGAAGATTTGAATTGAAGTTACTGGTGGGATCAATATTGGGACCAATGGTTTTTTTTCTGATATCCCAAGGTTTGGGTAAAGGGGAAGAGATTGGAACTAGATTATAGAACTGAACTAAGTAATAGTGCTGGCATGGGCACGATGGACCGAACAGCCTCCTTCTGCACCATAAATATTCTGTGTATTTTGATCAGATAGTGACAGACCCAGGGCAGATGGAGCTTTCCCCACCTCCTGCCTCCAGTGAGATTAGACAGTGAGAGATAGGGAGTGGTTGCAGTAGTTTTGTGTAAAGTGTATTTGCAGGAGTTCCAGGCAAGAAGCTTAATGATTTGACAGAAGTGAAATTTTAACTTGCACTATTTTGTCACTTTTTTCTCTCAAGTCATAATCGGTGTCTGAAGTGAATAATATGAGAAACATAATCCACGGGGTGGCACGATGGCTCAGGGATTCGCACTGCTACCTCAGGGCACCAGGGTCCCAGGTTCAATTCTAGCCTTGGGCGACTGGTCTGTGTGGAGTTTGCGCATTCTCCCCGTGTCTGCGTGGGTTTCTTCTGGTTGCTCTGGTTTCCTCCCACAGTCCAAAGATGTGCAGGTCAGGTGAATTGGCCATTCCAAATTGCCCATAGTGTTAGGTGTATTAGTCAGAGGGAAATGCATCTGGGTGGGTTACTCTTTGGAGGGTCGGTGTGGACTTGTAGGGCCCGAAGGGCCTGTTTCCACACTGTAGGGAATCTAATGTAATCTAATGATTTGACAAAATTGAAATTCTAACTTGCACGACTTTGTCGCATTTTTCTCTCAAGTCATAATCGGTGTCTGAAGTGAACAGGGTGAGAAATATAATCCATCGAGAGAGAAATGGTGATTATTGTTTATTGAAGAAAAACAGCAGATTAATCAGCACAGGACTTTTACAGTGCCGACTAAAATTTAATCCTTCTGTTCATACATATATAGTAGAGAATGGTTAAAAGAAACATTCTTAGTATGGTTAAAATATATGTTCTTTCGAACCCAGACAAACAAGAAAAGCAAGCGGTTTTAGACGAAAACATTTACCAGGTATTAAGGAAATGGTGAGAAGGTGAATGCGAGAACACTTATCTGGTATGAGGCTCCGCAGTCAAATGTGAACAGAGGTTGCTTTCATTTTTTCTGGCACAATACTAAGGTTTTCTTTTTGTCATAGCAGTTGATCAGAAAGCTGACTCCATTTTCAGGCAGAGTGGTGCCAACTGACAAGGCACTCTTGGTGTCTCTGAACTCTGACTGTCACCATTAGTTTTGAATATTAAAATGGTTCTGACAAATCAATTTGGGGACTAAGCTAAGAAGCTACTTGCTGTCAGTTCACTAATATGATGTAGAGATAAACATCTTAGCAGGACTTGTACACTTAATGGTAAGGTCCTAGGGACTGTTGCTGCACAGAGACCTTGGTGTGCAGGTTCATATATCATTGAAAGTAGAGTCACGGGTAGATAGGATAATGCAGAAGGCATTTGGTATGTTTTCCTTTATTGGTCAGGATTTGGAGGTGCTGGTATCGGACTGGGGTGTACAAAGTTGAAAATCATACTACACCAGGTTATAGTCACAACAGGTTTATTTGAATTGAATTGAATTTATTGTCAACATGTGCTGAGGCACAGTGAAAAGCTTTGTTTTGCAAGCAGTACAGGCAGATTACATAGTTAAATAGCATACGTAAGTAAATAGTAGGTAAACAGCAGCAAAAACAAAAAAAAAGGTGCAGGCGAATGCTAAGAGTTTGAGTCCGTTCAGTATTCTAACAACAGTAGGATACAAACTGTTTTGAAACCGGCTGGTGCTTGTGTTCAGGCTTCTGTACCTTCTCCCCGATGGCAGAGGTTGTAGAAAAACATTGCCAGGGTGGGATGGATCTTTGAGAATGCTGGCTGCCTTTCCCTGACAGTGGGCCTGGCCGATGGATTCTATGGATGGGAGGTTGGCCTTTGTGATTGCCCAGGCCAGGTTCACCACTCTCTGTAACCGTCTCCAATCTTGAATGGTAAGGTTACCTTACCAGGTAGTGAAACATCCAGATAGAATGCTCTCGGTGGCACACCTATAAAAATTGGCGAGGTTATTCACTGTCATACAAAATCTTTTCATGCCTGAGGAAGAAGACAACCACCTGATAAAGGATCAGCGCTCTGAAAGCTGAAGCTTCCAAACAGACCTGTTGGACTATAACCCAATGTTGTGTAAATTTTAACTTTATTGGCCAGAGCACTGAGTAGAGGAGTTGGGAGGTCATATTATAGTTGTACAGGGCGTTGGTTTGGCCAGTTTGGAATATTGCATGCAATTCTGGTCTCGTTCCTATCAGAAGGATGTTGTGATACTTGAAAGGGCTCAGAAAAGGTTTTCAAGATGTTGCCAGGGTTGGAAGATTTGAGCTACAGGGAGAGGCTGAATAGGCAGTGACAGAGACACAGTGGGGTCAGTATGCTCTGCGCTGGGACAGTGACAGAGACACAGTGGGGTCAGTCTGCTGTCGTACCCCCTTCCATTTGTGGATGAGATGGTAATGCCTTTCCTCATGCCAGCATCATGTCTCTGTTTCGGAGTTGGGGCATTTGTTGAGGTTCTGCAGGATGTTGGTGAGGCAGCTTCTAGATTAATGTTTACATTCCAGTCACCCTGTTATCGGAAGGATATTATTAAAATGGAGAGAGTTCATGAAAGATTACCCAAGATGATGCCAGGAAAGGAGGACTTCAAAACGCAAACAGACTTGATAAGATTTGGACTGCTTTCACTGAAGCATTGTAGGTTGAGGGGTGACGTTATTGAGGATTATAAAACCATGAGGGTAATTCATAATGAGAAAGACGAGATCCCCCCCCCCCCCGCCCCCGCCCAGGATGGTGGAGTTCAAAACTGGGGGTTTATCATTACGTTGAGAGGAAAAAGATATAAAAAAAGGACAAGGGGCAACGTTTTTTACACAGAGAGCGGTTCGCATTTGGAATGAACTGCCAGAGAAAGTGTTTTGACCTATTCTTGTTTCATTACCCTCAGTACATTGAAATGTTTTTTGTTGCATGCAATACAGGCAGATGATACTATCTAAAGTTCATAAGCGTAATACAACAGAGCAAGGAATATAATGTTACAGTTGCTGAGAAAGTGCACAGAGAGTTAGATCAATATTAAATTTGAAATTTCCATTCAGTATTCTAGCAACAGCAGGGAAGAAGCTGTCCTTGAATCTGTTGCTTCATGCATCGTCTCCTTGATGGCAAAATTGGAAGAGATCATGACTGAAGTAGAGGGGTCTTCCATTCCATGGGCTTTCTCCCAAGGCAGCGAGGAAACTCAAGCACTTGAGCTTTTGGGAGCAGGCTGAATGGCCTGAGGCTATTTCCTGTGGAGCATCAGAGACTGAGGGGTGACCTTATCGAAGTTTATAAAATCGGGAGGGGCATGGATAGGGTGAATAGCCAAGGTCTTTTCGCTGGGGCAGGGGATATCCAAAACCGGGTGTCATAGTTTTAAGTTGGGAGGGGAAAGATTCAAAATAGACGTAAGGATCAACTTTTCACCCAGAGAATGGTGCGTGTCTTGAATGGACTGTCAGAGGATTTGGTGGAGATTGGCTCAATAACAAAACTTAACAGACATCTGGATGGGTATAGTAATAAGAAGGGTTTAGATGGATATGGGTCCAATGCTGGCAAATGGGGCTACATTAACTTAGAACATCTGGTCAGCATGGAACTGAAGAGTCTGTTTCCATGCTGTACAGCTCTATGACTCTATAAGTCAATGGTTGGAAGGTTGGCTTGAATGATGGACTGTGTTTACAACCCTCTGTAATTTCTTATGACCCTGGGAAGAGCACCTGCCATACCAAGCCGTGATGGATCAGGATACAAGGCTTTCTGTGGTGCATCTACAAAAAGTGGAAAGAGTCTTCATGGACATGCTAAATTGCCTTAGCCTCCTTCAGAACTAGAGGCATTGTTGTGCTTTCTGAACTGTCACGTCAATGTGGTGGACGAGGACAGATTGTTCGTGATCGTTACTCTTTGGAACGAGATGCACTAGACTACCTGCACCTCAGCTCTATTGATGCAGACAGAGGCACACCTCCTCTCAATGTTCTGAAGTCAATGGCCAGCTCTTTCAATTCGCTGACGTTGAGGTAGAGGTTGCTGTCTTGACACCTCACCACCAATCACCTCATCTCTTTCTGGCATTCTGTCTTGTCATTGTTTAAAATCCAGCCTACAACGGCGGTGTCATCAGTGAAGTTGCCAATGGAGTTAGAATGAAATTTGACCACACAGTCATGAGTGTGAAGGGATTATAGAAAGCTGCTGAGTGAACAGATTTGCAGGCTGCCATCTTGAGGATTAGATTACTTACAGTGTGGAAACAGGCCCTTCGGCCCAACAAGTCCACACCGACCCGCCGAAGCGCAACCCACCCAGACCCATTCCCCTACATTTACCCCGTCACCTAACACTACGGGCAGTTTCGCACGGCCAATTCACCTGACCTGCACATTTTTGGACTGTGGAAGGAAACCGGAGCACCCGGAGGAAACCCACGCAGACACGGGGAGAATGTGCAAACTTGAGGCGGGAATTGAACCCGGGTCTCCGGCGCTGTGAGGCAGCAGTGCTAACCACTGTGCCACTGGAGGAGGTGCTGTTACCTGTTCTCACCAATTTTGTTCTGTGGGTGAGGAAGTCGAGAATCCAGTCACAGAGAACAGAGCAGAGACCCGGGTCTTGGAGTTTGAATATTAATTTGGTTGGAATTATAGTGTATCAAGTTTTAGTCAATGATTATGAGCCTGACAGAGATAGTCTTGTTATCCAAATGTTTCAAGAATGAGTGTGAGGCCAGGCAGACAGCCTGAAAGTAGTGGATGCAAGTAGAGTTACGATGATTAAAGACATTTGAATACGTTTGTGAATAGGATGGACCAGGTCAGACCCCCGTAAATCAATTCAAAAAGGTAGCCCAGGCCCTAACTTTTCTCGTTGTTTTAAGCAGATGTAAGGTGAATAGTCCAGAAGCGACGCAACTGGTCAAGCCATTCGGTTTTAAGCAAAGCAGAATTTATTTACACACAAAGAAAAGAAACTTCACTTTAGAATAACCTAATTATTTGAAAACCCCCAACCGACACAAAAACGCAACTTAACAAAGAGCTGTTCCGATTTCCTGCAATATCCCATAACATCCCCTTGGCAAACGGTTAAATTCACAGACAGTTTCTTACAGGAGAGAGATAAAGGTCCAGCATGGAGTCTCCTTTTTTCCCAGCAGCTGTTTCTCCGTGCCTGCAGCTGAAACTTGACCAGCAGCTTTCAACAGACTGCTTGCAAAAACCAAATCAAATTCAAGCCAAACCTCAAAAAACCCTGAACTGAGAGAACGGACCACCCCATTTTCATTGTGCAAGATTTATTTTCAATAGAAGTCTTAAAGCTTTTTCAAGTAGATATTTCCAGACATATCAGAACCTCTGCCTTTACAATCCCTCTTGAAAAAAAATTCCAAGGACAAGATAACCGTGTCGATGGAGCAGCATCGTCACAGTGAATAGGAAAGGTTTGGACATCTATGAGCCAAGGACAAGGAGGTGGGACGAGTTTAGTTTTGTAACCTGGTTGGTGTGGATTGGTTGGACTGAAGAATCTATATTTGTCCGCTGTGACACTGTGACTCTATGACATTACAGTAGGGAGTGAAAGGACAGATTAGTCTCTGCATGTGCTTAATTTGTTCTCCACCCCAGGTACTGGGAATTGGCGTGAGGGAAAGATATTGTGAACAATGGACGTACAGAGGGGTTTTTATATACATTAGCTGTGTGAAGGGAAACTATAGTGGGAGAAGTTCAGCGGAGATGAAGCTACACAGTGCATAGCAAGTCGACATGGGCCATCGTGGGGAGGTGCTAAGTGTGGGAGAGTGCAAAGTTTGCTGGAGTGGGAGTTGTACAACATTGAAAGGGGAGGTGCTGGCAATTTCAGGATTGAAAGACAAAAATACAGAAGAAATGAAAGAGATGGAGAGAAAGCGAGAGCACAAGAAAGAAAGAGAGTGGGAAAGAACATGCACAAAGCGAGAAAAAATATGTAAGAGATAAAAAAAGACAAAAGGAGAGGCTGTCAGTGAGAGAAAGAAAGACAGAGAGAGAGAGATAGAGAGAAAGAGAGTTTAACAGAGAAAAGCATTGATAGAGTGAGATGGAGAGAGTGAGAGACAGAGACAAAGGGAGATACAGAGAGAAAAGAAGAAAAATTAGAGAGATATGAACAGAAGTTAAGAAAGGATCTAGTGAGATTACAGATGTGATGGTCACCATTTTGATTTGTCCCAGCTCTTTAATGGTCTCTCATACTCATTCATTCCCATTAGGGGCAGTCCCTGCTCCAGGGGGTTGCTTCAGTAGGGTTAGTGATTTTAATGGATCAAACAGGGGTTGAGAACAAAGAAAATTTGCAGCTCAGGAACAGGCCCTTCGGCTCTCCAAGCCTGAGCTGATCCAAATCTACTGTCTAAACCTGTAGCCCAATTCTTCAGCATCTTTATTCCTCTTCTCCCCACCTACTCATACATCTGTCCAGACCCACCTTAAATGAATCTACTGTGCCTGCCTCTACCACCTCTGCTGGCAACGTGTTCCAGACACCCACCGCCCTCTGTGTAAAGTATTTGCCGCATGTATCCCCCTTCAACTTTTCACCTCACACCTTGAAAGCGTGACCTCTTGTTATTGTATCCTAATTCCGGGAAAAAGCTTTTTTCTATCTACCCTGTCTCTACACTTCATGATTTTGCAAACCTCAATCAGGTCCTCCCTCAATCTCCTTTTTTTTCTCATGAAAACAAGCCAAACCTATTCAATCTGTCTTCATAGATTGCACCTTCCATACCGGGCAACATCCTCGTGAAACTTCTCCGCACCCTCTCCAAAGCGTCCACTTTCTTTTGGTAATGTGGCGACCAGAACTGTATTCTCAATGTGGCCAAAGCAACATCGTGTACAAATTTAACATGACCTGCCAGTTCCTTTACTCAATACCCCTGAGGATATGGGCCTCTGGGAAGGTAGGACAAAATGGTTAAAGGAGTGGCACAAAGTGGCTTCTGTATTGCGAAATTAGATTGCAAAGTAACAGTTAGTTCTAAATTGCAACTCGAGACAAAATGGTTCCATGCATCTACATGACCACGTACAGCTAGTCCCTAAAGCTATATAAATAACTAACCACTAATGCCATCAGCATGAAGCAGTAGATGGATAAGATGAGGAAATACGAACCACACTTGCTAGCTGCGAGTCCTCATAGAGGAAATACTAAACCACATTTTGCCAGCTGCGAATCTTTGTAAAGGTGACATAAACCATTATGACTTAATCAATATCATTAGTTCAAGCAACTACCCATGAAGTGATATCATGTATTGATTGGTTGTTACTATGCAATTACGTTCCATGTCTGATGATGAATAATGTATATAAACCTCATGCAGACTCTGTAAGGTTGTTGGATTCTTTTGATTGCCAAGAAGTTTTCATACTGCTGGGTGAATCAGAGTCTGCCAACCCAGCGCTGTAACATACAATAAATGATTGTTTGCATGTTAAACAAAGAGTCATTTACAGGTGTGTTTATTGACCAATTGTCGAATCGAGAAGTCCACTGATCATCACCCCGTCCGATGAAGGCAAGCATATGGCAAGCACGTAGGCGCAGGGAACCATTTTGTCTCGAGTTGCAATTTAGAATTAACTGTTACTTTGCAATCTAATTTAGCAATGAAGAAGCCATTTTGGGAGCAGCACGGTGGTTCAATGGTTCGCATTGCTGCCTCACAGCACCAGGGTGCCAAGTTCAATTCCAGCCTTGGGCGACTGTCTGTGTGGAGTTTGCACGTTCTCCCCGTGTCCGCGTGGGTTTCCTCCGGGTGCTCCTGTTTCCTCCCACAATCCAAAGATGTGCAGGTCAGGTGAATTGGTCATGCTAAATTGCCCATAGGTTAGGTGCGTTAGTCAGAGGGAAATGGGTCTGGGTGGGTTACTCTTCAGAGGGTTGGAGTGGACTTGTTGAGTCGAAAGACCTGTTTCCACACTGTAGGAAATCTAATCTAATCTAATACCATATGCCTTCTTGACCACTCTGTCCACCTGTGCAGCCACCTTCAGGGTAAAATGGATCTGCACTCCCAGATCTCTCTGCTCATCAACTATTCCCAAGGCTCTTCCGTTCACTGTGTAATTCTCTCTCGAATTAGACTTGTCAAAATGCATCACCTCACATTTGCCTGGATTGAATTCCACCTGCCACTTCTCTGCCCAACTCGCCAGTCTATATATATTTTCCTGTATTCTTTGACAGTCCCTTATGCTTTTGCTACTCCACCAATCTTTGTGTCATCTGCAAACTTGCTGATTATACCAACAGTGCCCTCTTCCAGATCATTTATGTATATCACAAACAACAGTGGCCTCAGAACTGACCTCTGTGGAACACCACTGGTCACCTTTCTCCATTTCGAGAAACTCCCTTCAACTACTACTCTCTGACTCCTGTTGCTCAGCTAGTTCTTTATCCACCTAGCTAGAACACCCTGCATACCATGTGACTTCACTTTCTCCATTAGTCTACCATGGGGAACCTTATCAAACGCCTTACTAAAGTCCATGTGTATGACATCAACAGTTCTTCCTTCATCTATCAACTTGGTCACTTCCTCAAAGAACTCTATTAAGTTGGTAAGACATGATCTCCCCCGCACAAAACCATGTTGCCTATCATTGATAAGCCCATTCGTTTCTAAATATAAATAGTTCCTATCCCTCAGTACCTTGTCCAGCAAATTTCCCACCACTGACGTCAGGCTCACTAGTCAGTGGTTACCCAGAATAACCCTACCACCCTTCTTGTACAGAGGGACAACATGAGCAACCCTCCAGTCCTCCAGCACCTCACCTGTGTTTAAGGATGCCATCTCCTGCCTAATTTTGATATAATTGGACTTGGCCCAATTTAGTACTCTTCCCTTAGGACCACTCTCATCTTTGCCTACGGGTATTCTAAAACGTATCGAATTGTGGTCACTGTTTCCAATGAAATGCCCCCACAGCAACTTCTACCACCTGGGCTGACTCATTCCCCAACACCAGTTCCAATCTGGTCCAGTCTCAAAAGAGACCGTTGGAGGGCAGGTTCATCGTTTCTTGTAAGTGGAGTCGCAGGTAGATAGGATAGTGAAGAAGACTTTTAGTATGCTTTCCTTTATTGGTCAGTGCACTGAGAACAGGAGTTGGGAGGTCATGTTGTGACTGTATAGGGCAATGGTTTAGCCACTTTTGGAATTCTGCATAAAGTTCTGCTCTCACTCCTATAGAAAGGATGTCATGCAACTTGGAAAGCTTCAGAAAATCTTTCCAATACGTTGCTAGGTTTGGAGGATTTGAGCTATAAGGAGGTGTCGAATAGGCTGTGACTATTTTCCCTGGGGAATCAGAGGATGATGGGTAACCATCTCAAGGTTTATAAAATCATTAGAGGAATGTTTAGGGTAAATAGACAAAGTTTTTTTTTTCCCTGAGGTGGGAATATCGACAAGTAGAGGGCATAGGTTTAGGAGGGGAATGATGTAAAAGAGATCTAAGGGACATCATTTCTATGCAGATGGTGTTGCGTGTATGGAATGAGTTGCCAGAGGAAGTGGTGGAGTCTGGTATAATTACAACGGTTAAGAGGCATCTGGATGAGTAAATGAATAAGAAAGGTTTAGAGGGATTTGGGCCAAGTGCACGCAAATTGGACTAGATTATGTTCGGATATTTGGTCGGCATGCTTGAGTTTGACCGAAGGGTACGTTTACATCCTGAAAATGTCTATGATTATCTGGAATAAATGCTGCTGCTCCTCCCTCTCCTTTCGGCCCATACCTCACGTGGATTCCTTGTTAAATTATTTGGTGCAACTAATATTGGCTCTCAGTTGCTTGATTTGTTCATCAATTGAATTATTTTTAAAACTGGTTATTTCGTGGCATACTTTAACTGGTCTCTGAATTTCTTCTGCATCACCACATAAATAACTGCATTTGTGCAACAACTTAGGTTCCGCAGCATATATATAATTTGTAGAAAGAGAGGAAAAGCAGCAGGATCCAAGTGACCAGCGAATCGAAGGCGAAATAAAATATACCCCAACCAGAGAAGAATGAAGCTGCTGGATGTGGCAAAAAGCAAAATCATAGAACTCTGTCTGCTCTCTACCTCTGGGTCATTCTGCATTTTTCTCTGATCCATCAGTCCCTTACGCACCTTAATGGCCTCGAAAATATGTTTGGCTGTCAGAGCGTTGATAAACAGAATAAAACTTAATGGTAAAAGAGGTGTTAACAAATTTTCAAAAAATTTAAAACTTTCCCAACGATGGTCTTTAAAATAACTGCGTCTTGTAGAACAATACCATGGGACATTGTTGAGAATCACCCCAGGTTTAAATCGAAAGTAATTGGGAATGTTCTTTAAAGAAAAGAAAATGCACATTGTTGCGAGAACCCTCGTTGCAGTTTTCTCTGTGCAATACTGAGATTTCATCTCATGAAAACAAATGGCGACAAATCGATCAAAAGAAAAGGCAATGGTGAAGCAGACAGAACAATCAATGGTCAACCTGCTCAGGACACAGACTACACTACAAACAGGAGTGATGTCCAGGTAACACTGTGCATAATAATAACGTGGAAATTTGTAGAGTACAAAATGAAAAACAAGGAACAGTAGATCAGACACTGCCATGGCCACCAGAAAGCGAGTAGTGCATGTAGAAAGACCACACCTGCACCGAGATAAGATTACAATAATCATGAGACAAACTGTAAGGGAGAGAAAGGGAAAAAAAAGAGATTCAAGATACTGAACAAACATTACCTGTGCCTGAGCCCAGACTATAAGCAATGATACAAAGATAATTGCTGTCCCATGTCATGTGAAGTTTAAAGAATCTCAGCTAAAGATTGAAAGCTTTCTCTAAATGAACCATTCACAGTTTTTAAAAGAGCTAGGGAAAAAATGAGCAACAGATTGCTCACAGAAACAAGGTCATGTAACTCAATTTCTTTTTGGGAGGGTGTCCACAGTAGTTAATTTTACTTGCTTTACAGGTTACTCAGACTGGCTGGATTTTCTCATAAGACAACTGCACCCACAAAAGAATGGGAGATACCTAACTAAGGCACGGATTGCAACACGTAGGTATTGTGTGTTGGAGCCTCGACAACTCCGATTGCCTCCACAATTGTATATCCTCATGTTATGAACGACAGGCATTGAATTACTCCACAGTTTAGATCAACAAATGATCAAACATTTAGCACTCCCCTTCTGTACACCCTGAGAATTTGAAACATGAAAGCATTTCAAGTTAGCAAGGAATGAGTTTCCACGCACAAAGCCATGTTGATTATCCCGAATCAGTCCTGGCTTTTCCAAATACATGTAAGCCCTATTCCTGAGAACCCCCCTCCAACAACTTGCCCACGACTGCTGTCAGGCTCACCGGTCTATTGTCGTCTGGCTTTTCCCGACCACCTTTCTTAAATAGAGGCATCACCTTAGCCACCCTCCTGTTTTCAGACAAGTCAGTTGTGAATATTAATGAACAAATATCTCAACAAGAGGCCCAACAATTACTTTCCCAGTTTCCAACAAAATCCGAAGCGGAATCTTGTGCACAAAGAGTCCTTGGGGGTACAGGTTCATTGTTCCTTGAAGGTGGAGTTGCAGGTGGACATTTTAGTGAAGAATGCATTTGGCACATATGCTTTTACTGGTCAGTGCATTGAATCTAGTATTTGAGAGGTCTTGTATCGGACATTGGTTACGCCACTATTGCAATACAGCATTCAGTTCTGCTCTACCTGCTACAGGAAAGATGTTGTTAAACTTGAAAGGGTTCAGTAAGAATTTACAAAGATATCGCCAGGTTTGGAGTGTTTGTGTTTCAGTGAGAGGCTGAATGGGCAGGGGTTATTTTCGCTGGACTGTCAGAGGCTGAAGTTTAGTAAAGTTTACAAAATAATGAGGGGCATGGTCTAGGTGGTCTTATGAATAGTGTTGAGTAGTCAAAAGGTAGAGAGCATCGATTTAAGATTAGAGGGGAATAACTTAAAAACTACCAACTGGGCAACCTTTTCATGCAGAAGGTGTTGAGTGGATGGAATGAACTGCCAGACTAAATGGTGGGGGCTGGTACAATTACAACACTTCTAAAGGCATATGCATGGGCGTATGAAGGGATAAGAGTGACATGGTCTAAATGCTGGCAAATGAAAGTAGATTAATTTTGGACATCTGATTGGCATGGATGAGTTGGACTGAAGAGTCTGTTTCCATACTGTACATTTCTATGACTGTAAGTTTGAGTCTTTGTTAATAATTGCACAATGTTCAGCAGCACTCTTAACTTCTAAGATACTGAAGCACTCTATGACGCAATACAGCAAGATCCCAGCAACTCCAGGCCTGGATTGACAAGGGGTAATCAACATTCTCACCACACAATGGCCATACAATTGCCACCTCCAATAAGAAATCATCTAAAAAGCGCCTCTTGCCATTCAATGGCTTTACTGATGCTGAATCCCCTCCCATCAACAGCCTGGGAAATACCATTGAGCTAACAATGAACTGAATTCATGATATAAGATCTGTGGCCCGGAAAGCAGGTCAGAAGACATGAATACTGCAGCGAGTAATGCAGCTCATGACTCCGAAACCCTCACCATCATCTCCAAGGCACAGGTCAGAGGTGTGATGGAATACTGCCCACATGCCTGGATAAGTGGATGCCCAATAACCATTGGAAAATGGGATACCAGCATGATGCAACAGCCATAAAAAAAGCACAGCTCTGCGGATATTTGAAATCTGAAAGGAAAGTGGCAAGTTCTGGAGCAATTCAGCAAACCTGGCAGCATGTGTGGATAGAAACTTCTTGAGTCCAGTGTTACACTTCTTCAGAACAGTGCTGCAGAGGAGTCATGGGGGGACATTCATTCTCTTTCTCCTGACCCAACTGCACCAGGCCTTCTGAGTTTCTCCAGCACTTTCTCTTTTACGACAAAGTCGCCAGTTTGCTTGTCACTATATCGACAAAATATGCAGTCCATCCACTATCGCTGTTCAGTTGCAGTGCTGTGTATCATCAACTGGATGTGCTGTAGAATCCACCAATACTGCCAACATAGCACTGTCCGCATCCACGAGCACTACCATCCTCAAGAGTAGGTAGTATATGCCAGAGAAAAATCACCTCAGCTACTCACCATCATAACTTGGATGTGTATTCCTTCAGTAAAGTTACCATAATTCCATTTGTGCGTTGGGCTGTTCTCTCATTAACAAGACACAACTCGAAGCGCTTTTAACCTGAGTGTAGTCTTCCCTCAGGGCAGGGGGTGAGGTTGAGAAAATGGGACGTTCAAAGTGCTCTCATGTGGTATTGGAATTGAACCTTCAATCTTGTGATTCTACATCACAAACCAAATATCCCGCTGGGGCTCAGTTAGCACAGTTGACAGGAGGGCTGCTGTGAGATGTGAAGACATGAGATGATCCTTAGGTTAAACTCACCACCAACTCACCAACTCTGTGTGTGTGTGTCTGTGTGTGTCTGTGTGTGTGTGTGTGTGTGTGTGTTCGTATGAGAGAACAGCCTTCTGGAACCAGAGCTATTTCTTCAGTGTCCCTCTGTCAAATTCCTGAAAAAATCCCTCTCTCCTCCCGAACATACAAACATACTAACGACCAACTGTTCCTACGCATCAAGACTGGCACAAGCAAACACCTTATCACCATATTCTTAAGGAAGACGTTATTTGGGTGAAATTGAGAAACAAATTTATCAGGGGATTTGAGTTAACTCTTAGAAAAGTAGGGTGGTTATGATAGGGGATTTTAACTTTCCAAACAAAGACTGGGACTGACATAGCATTAAGGGTTTAGATGGAGAGAAATTTGTTGAGTGTGCACAATAAACATTTCTGATCCAATGAGTGGATATACCTACAAGAAAAGGTACAAAACTTGTACTACTCTTGGGAAATAAGGCAGGGCATCTGACTGAGATGTCAGCGGGGAAGCACTTCGGGATCTGCAACCATAATTCTATTAGTTTTACGATAGTGATGGAAATGGGTAGACGAGATCTAAAAGTTGAAGTTCTAAATTGGGGAAAGCTAGTTTTGATGCAATTAGGCAAGAACTTTCAAAAGCTGATTGGGGCAGATGTTCAGAAGTCAAGGTACTGCTGGACAATGGAATGCCTTCAGAAATGAGATAACAAGAATCCAGAGAAAGTATATTCCTGTTAGGGTGAAAGAAATGGTTGGCAGGTATAGGGAATACTGGATGACTAAAGAAATTGAGGGTTTGGTTCAAAAAAAGAAGGAAGTGTGTGTCAGGAATAGACAGAATAAATCGAGGTGAATATTTAGAAGAATATTAACGCAACAAGAGTATACTTAAGAAGGAAATCAGGAGGGCAAAAAAGAGTCAAGAGATAGAATTGGCAAATAGAGTTAAGGAGAATCCAAAGGGATTTTACAAATATATTACAGACAAAACCGTAACTAGGAATAGAATAGGGCCCCTCAAAGATCAGCAATGCGACTTTTGTGTGGAGCTGCAGGAGATGGAGGAGATACTAAACGAATATTTGCGTTAGTGCTAGCTGTGGAGAAGGACATGGATGATATTGGATGAAGAAAAATAGATGCTGAAATCTTGTAAAATGTCCATATTACAGAGGAGGAAATGCTGGATATCTTGAAACGCATGAAGATGGATAAATCCCCAGGACCTGATCAGTTGTACACTAGGACTCTGTGGGAAGGTAGAGAAGTGATTGCTGGGACCCTTGATGAGATATTTGTATCATCGATAGTCACAGGTGAGGGTATGGAAGACTGGAGGTTGGCAAACGTGGTGCCACTGTTGAAGAATGCTGGTAAGGACAAGCCATGGAATTACAGACCGGGAACCTGACGTCGGTGGTGGGCAGGTTATTGGAGGGAATCCTCAGGGTCAAGATGTACATGTATTTCGAAAGGCAAGGACTAATTAGAGATAATCAACATACCTTTGTGCGTGGGAAATCATGTCTCACAAACTTGATTGAGCTTTTGAAGTAACAAAGATAATTGATGAGGACAGATTGGTGGATGTGATCTATCTGGACTTCAGCAAGGTATTCAACAAGGTAAACCCTGGGAGACTGATTAGCAAGGTTAGATCTCACGGAATACAGGGAGAACTAACCATTTGGATACAGAACTGGCTCGCAGGTAGAAGACAGAGGGTGGTGGTGGAGGGTTGTTTTTCAGACTGGAGGCCTGTGACCAGTTGGGTGCCACAAGGATCGGTGCTGGGTCCCCTACTTTTTGTCATTTACATAAATGATTTGGATGTGAACATAAGAGGTACAGTTAGTAAGTTTGCAGATGACACCAAAATTGGAGGTGTAGTGTACAGCGAAGAAGGTTACCTCAGATTACAACGAGATCTTGATTAGGTGGCCAATGGGCTGAGAAGTGGCAGATGGAGTTTAATTCAGATAAATGCGAGATGCTACATTTTGGGAAAGCAAATCTTAGCAGGTCTTATACACTTAATGGTAAGGTCCTAGGGAGTGTTGCTAAACAAAGACACTTTGGAGTGCAGGTTCATAGCTCCTTGAAAGTGGAGTCACAGGTAGAAAGCACAGTGAAGAAGGCATTTGGTATGCTGTCCTTTAATGGTCAGAGTTATAGGAATTGGGAGGTGATGTTAAAGCTGTACAGGACATTGATTTTTGCCACTTGTGGAATATTGCATCAATTCTGTTCTCCTTTCTCTCGGAAGGATTTCATGAAACTTGAAAGGGTTCAGAATAACTTACAGGAATGTTGCCAGGGTTGGAGGATTCTATCTATTGGGAAAGGTTGAATAGGCTGTGTCTGTTTTCCCTTAAGCGTCAGAGACTGAGGGATGACCTTAGAAAGGTTTATAAAATCATGACGGGCATGGATAGGATAAATACACAAAGTCTTTTCCCTGGGATGGGGGAATCCAGAACTAGAGGGCATAGGTTTAGGGTGAGAAGTAAAAGATAAAAAGATCTAAGAAAACGTTTTCACATTGAGAGTGGTATGTGTATGGAATGAGATACGAGAGGAAGTGGTGGAGCTGGTACAATTTAAAAGGCATATGGTTGGTTATATGAATAGGAAGGATTTAGAGGGATATGGGCCGGGTGCTAGCAAGTGAGACTAGATTAGGTTGTGATATTTAGTTCGGCATGGACGAGTTGGAGTGAAGGGTCTGTTTCTGCGCTGTACATCTCTATGACTCTGAGACTCTATGACAATAAATTCAGGTCCAGCCATCGAACTCCAAGACCACTGAATTAATTGATTCAACATGAGTGAACAAAACATTTTGACAGCCAATATTACGGCTGCCAGAATATTCAGAAAAAAATGTGCAAATAAAATTGTTGGTGTGTAAACATTTGACATATTTTCGGATGTTTAGCGCGTGTGTGTTCTTGGATAGGAAGGGTCACGACCCTAGCACAAAGAAATTCAGCAAAATCCCGAATGCCCCGTACATCAAGGATAACACAAGTGTCAGGTGAGCATAGCAATTTCTGGAGCGAGTAGTTTCACATTCAAACTGACAATATTTCATTGCTGTTAATGTAAGAGTATGATTTCAAAAAAATACTGATGTGAAGGAGATTGCGAATGGGTGAAGAGCAGCCTCAGTATGATCTGTTTGAGAAGGGTTCCCATCACCTGTCATGTGGAGATAAACTCACTGTCAGTACTTCAAAACTTGAGTTTCCAGTTTTATATATTGCCTTATGTAATTACTTAATGACATTGCCAGCTATTGCTTTCAATGTGATGTGCACAATACAAGCCATGCATGAGTGTATTGGCTAAAAGACTAATTAATGTGACTGTTTTGTTAATCTGACTGACATGGGACTTGATGTTAAAAGTAGAAGTGGAAAGAAATTTTATTGTCACATCCTCTGAGGTATCGGAATACATGAGGGCAGTGCAAAGTGTGCAGTGTTTTCGTTCTCCAGCGCCATCTTGGATGTCTGGATAAATATAGTTTCACTTCCATCGCCTTGGCCACACACCAGTCACAATCTTTCAGCTCCTAAAGAGATCATGTCCTCCGATGGAGAATGTGGAAACCGCTATTGAGCCAGTGAAAGAACTTTACTATCCAACTCTTGACACCATCACTCTCCCTGGTGATTAATAGCTCACTCCCATAATAGTGAAAGATGGGAGGTGGAATCCCTGCATTACAAAAGGGAGGCAGGAAGCAGTGACCATCGGTCAGGTGGGATACTGAAGGAAGGTATTATACAATCCGATATAGTTCAAGTTAATCTGGCAGCATCAATGCTGTTTTGTGATTCTGTTGAATGTCTTTAAGGATACAACAAATGTTATTGATAAAGGGGACGTACTGAGCTGAGCTTAGTTTTCAAAATCAGTGACAACAAAGGTCATGGCAGGAAGTGAAGGCTCGAGGCGTAGGGGGAAAAGATTGCATGGAAACATTATGGATTCTGGAAATGGAGGGCAATCGAAAGTAACACGTGCATTCACGACGCTTCTGAGGCTTTGTTAGTTGCACACTTGGTCGCTTTTCTCTTTGGCCCTCGATCTCCACCATAGCTGTCCAATCTCTCTACACTTTCATCTCTCATCAGGATGGCCTGAAGGTTTTCTGCTTCTTACTCAAAAAAAAGACCTGAACAGTTTGCCAACCTCTTTCGTCAGAATGCGTTCGTTCGCTATTTTTGTTTCTTTCATCAGTTTGTCTCATTTTCTCCAAGTCAGAAGGGTGGTTCTGGCTACCTGCAGGGGGAGTGGTAGTGGATGGTCCCAGTTGAAATTTGTCACCTTTGGCAGGATGTATATTCCTTGAGTAGAGTTACCATCGCCCCATTTGAGCATTGGGCTGCTCTCTCATTAATGAGACACAACTAGAAGCGATTTAACCTGAGGGTCGTCTTGCCTCAGGAGAGGAGCGAGGTTGAGAAGATGGGACCTTCATGGTGATCTTATGCAGCGTTGGAATTGAACCTGCACTTTTGGTGTTATTCAATATCACAAACCAAACATTCTAGTTGGGCTCAGTCAGCACAGTTGACAGGAGGGCTGATGTGAGATGCAAAGACATGAGATGATGCTGAGATTGAAATCACCATCAGCTCTCTCTCTCTCTCTCTGTATGAGAATACAACCCTCTGGAACTAGGGCGATTTCTTCATTGTCCCTCTGTAAAAATCCTGAAAATCCCCTCTCCCTTCACCAATGCATAAACATATCAACGACCAACTGTTCCTACACAATCAGGAGGGCACAAGAAAACAGCTTATCACCATGTTCTAACGGAAGGAAGTTATTTGGGTGGAACTGAGAAATAAGAAAGTGATGATCACCTTTTGTGGATTGTCTTATAGACCTCCTAATAGTCAGCGGGAAATTGAGAAACAAACTTGTAAGGAGATTCGAGTTATCACAAAGTATAATAGGGTGGTTACGGTGGTGGATTTTAACTTGCCAAACATAGACTGGGCATGTTAAGGGTTTAGATGGAGAGTAATTTGTTAAGTGTGTACAAGAATTTTTTCTGATTCAAAATATGGATGTACCTACTAGGGAAGGTGCAAAACTGGACCTACTCTTGAGAAATAAGGCAGGGCAGGTGTCAGTGGGGGAGTGCTTCGGGGTCGGCAACCATCATTCTATCAGTTTTAAAATAGTGATGGAAAAGGACAGACCAGAACTAGAAGTTCAAGTTCTAAATTGGAGGAAGTCTAGTTTTTACTATATTGGGTAAGAACTTTCAAAAGGTGATTGGGGAGCAGATGTTCACAGGTAAAGGTACAGCTGGACATTGTGATTCCTTCAGCAATGTGATAACGAGAGTTCCGAGCCAGTATATTCCTGTTAGGGTGAACGGAAAGGCTGGTAGGTGCGGGGAATGCTGAATGACTGGAGAAATTGATGGTTTGGTTCAGAAAAAGAAGGAAGTATGTGTCAGACAAAGACAGGAGAGATCGAGTGAATACTTTGAAGAGTATAAAGGCAGCAGGAGTATACTTTAGAGAGAAATCAGGAGGGCAAAAAGGGGATAGGAGAAAGCTGTGGCAAATAATGTTAAGGAGAATCTGAAGGGTTTTTACAAATACATGAGGGACAATAGTGTAACCATGGAGAGAATAGGGCCCCTCAAAGATCAGCAAGTCTGCCTTTGTGTGGAGCCGCAGGAGATGGGGGAGATACTAAATGAGTAGTTGCATTAGTGTTTGCTGTGGAGAAGGACATGGAAGATATAGGATGTAAGGAAAGAGATAGTGACAGCTTGAAAAATGTCCATTTTCCAGAGGAGGAAGTGCTGGATGTGTTGAAACGCATAGAAGTGGATAAATCCTCAGGACCTGATCAGGTGGACCCTAGAAATCTGTGGGAAGCTAGAGAAGTGATTTGCTGGGCCTCTTGCTGAGATATGTGTATCACCGATAGTCACAGGTGAGGTGCTGGAAAACTGGGCAGTGTAAAATGTGGTGCCACTATTTAAGAAAGTTGGTAAGGACAAGCCAGGGAATGACAGACCAGTGAGCCTGATGTCGGTGGTGGGCAGGTTGTTGGACGGAATCCTAAGGGCTAGATTTACACGTATTTCTAAATGCAAGGACTGATTAGGGATAGTCAACATGGCCTTGTGCGTGGGAAATCATGTCTCATAAACTTGACTGAGTTTTCTAAAGCATCAAAGAGGGTTGATGAGGACAGAGGGGTAGATGTGATTTATTTTGACTTCAGTAATGCGTTCGACAACGTAAACCCTGGGAAACTGGTTCGCAAGTTTAGATCTCATGGAATGCAGGGAGAACTAGCCATTTGGTTACAGAACTGGCTCGAAGGTACAAGATGGTGATGGAGGGTTGTTTTTCAGACTGGAGGCCTGTAACCAGTGGACTGCCACAAGGTTGATGCTGTGTCCATTAAGTTTCATCATTTATACAAATGACTTGGATGTGAACATAGGAGTTATTGTTAGTAGGTTTGCAAATGAAACCAAAATTGGAGATGTTGTAGACGGCGAAGAACGTGACCTCAGATTAGAACGGGACCTTGGTCACATGGGCCAGTGGGCTGAAAAGGGGCAGATGCAGTTTAATTTAGATAAATGCGAGATGCTGCAACTTGGGAAAGCAAATATCAGAAGGACTTACACTATTCTTGGTAAGGTCTGAGGGAGTGTTGCAGAACCAAGAGACCTTCAAGTGCAGGTTATTTGCTCCTTGAAAGTGGAGTCACAGGTTAATAGGATAACGAAGAAGGCATTTGGTCTGCTTTCCTTTATTGGTCAGAGTATTGAGTACAGGAGTTGGGAGGTCATGTTGCAGCTGTACAAGACATTGGTTGGACCACTTTTGGAATATTGCGTGCAATTCTGGTCTCATTACCCTTGGAAGCATGTTGTGAAACTTGAAAGGATTCAGAAAAAAAATTACCAGAGTTTCCAGGGTTGGAGCATTTCAGCTATCAGGAGAGGTTGAATCAACTGTACCTGTTTTCTCTGGAGCGTCAGAGGCTGAAGGGTGACAATATAGAAGTTTACAAAATCATGAGGGACATGGAAAGGATAAATAGGCAATATCATTTCCCTGGGATGGGGGAGTCCAGAACTAGAGGGCATAGGTTTAGGGTGAGAGGGGAAAGATAAAAAAGAGATCTAAGGAAACATTTTCACATTGAGTGTGGTATGTGTATGGAATGAGATACGAGAGGAAGTGGTGGAGCTGGTACAATTTAAAAGGCATATGGTTGGTTATATGAATAGGAAGGATTTAGAGGGATATGGGCCGGGTGCTAGCAAGTGAAACTAGATTAGGTTGTGATATTTAGTTCGGCATGGACGAGTTGAACAAAGGGTCTGTTTCAGTGCTGTGCATCTCTATGACTCTGTGACTCCATGACAATAGATTCTGGTCCAGTCATCGAACTCCAACACCGCTGAATTAATTGATGAAGCACGAGTGAACAAAACATTTTGACAGCTAAGATTATGGTTGCCAGAATATTCAGAAAAAAATGTACAAATGAAATTGTTGGGTGTATAAACGTTTGATAGATATTTCCGGATGTTTAGCACGTGTGTGTTCTTAGATGGGAAGGGGAATGACATTTGCGCACAGGAATTCATCAAATTGCTGAATGTCAATTAAATCAGATTTTAACAATGTTGAAATACACTGACCCGACAGATGCACTGGCTGAACTTTCTTCGAGATTTTTCTCAACTCTGAAGCATTTTCAGACAACCACTATCAGTAAGTGGTTGGTGCATATAGCAGGTTATGAAAGCCCTTCTGCTAAAAGCTTGAATACTGTCTGAAAATCCTGAATGATCATTTGATGTTTGGTCAGTTCTTGTGATGCAGACTTGCATTTAGTCCTGGTGATCCAACATTGGTCAGCGTTTGTGGTTACGAGGAACAAAACTTAGTTGTCAGGCCAAAAGTGTAGCAAATTGGTTCCCATCATTGCAACGAGAATGTATTCTGTAACTAGCTTTGAAGCTGTCATTGTATTAGAAGAGTAGTGTTCGCTCTGATGTAACTGTTGTGTAACACGATTGTCAGTTGAACACAGTAATTTTTAACGTGAGCAGTTTCACATTCTAACTGACATTTGTTTGCTGTAAGTGTACGGGTGTCATATCAGAAATACTGATCTGAATGAGATGGGGAATGAGACCTGGGTGAAAAGCAGTCTCAGTACAGTCTGTCTGAGGAGAATTCCCATCACCTGTGGAGATAAACTCGCTGACAGTACATCAAATTTTGAGTTTCCTGTTGTAAATATTATATTATGTAATGTTCTAATGTCATTGCCACTATTGCTTTCAGTTTGATGTGCACAAAACAAGCCATACATGAATGCATTGGCTAAATAACTAATTAATGTGACTGTTTTGTTAAATTGATTGGCATGAGATTTGATGTTAAAGTTAGAACTAGAATATGATTTTATTGTCACATGCACTCAAGTATAGGAATACATGAGGGCAGTGAGAAGTGTACAATGTTGCCATTGTCCAGCGGCATCTTGGATGTCTGGATAAATATGGATTCACTTCCATTGCCTTGGCCACATGAGTCACAATCTTTCAACACCTAAAGAAATCATGTACTTTGATACAGAATGTGGAAACCGCTATTCAGCCAGTGAAAGAGCTTTACTGTCAGATTCACTCTTCCAGGTGATTAATAGTTCACTTCCAGAGTATTGAAAGATAGGAGGTGAAATCCCGGCATTACAAAAGGGAGACAGGAAGCAGTAC
The DNA here is from genome assembly GCF_037043375.1 of Chiloscyllium plagiosum. Lineage (NCBI taxonomy): Eukaryota > Metazoa > Chordata > Chondrichthyes > Orectolobiformes > Hemiscylliidae > Chiloscyllium > Chiloscyllium plagiosum. The sequence goes on from NW_028270178.1 coordinate 7,756,739, forward strand.
GTATAGGCCAGTTGGCTTAACATGTCTCAGCGACACTGATGGAAGGTATTATTTAATCTGACACAGTAGGACACATTGATCAGTTCAAGTTAATCTGGCAGTGTCAATGCTGTTTTGTGATTCTGTTGAATGTCTTTAAGGGTGCAACAAATGTTATTGATGAAGAGGTCATGTACTGACCTTAGCTTCTTTTTCAAAAACAGTGACGCAACAAAGGTCATGGTATGAAGTGAAATCTCGAGGTGTAGGGGGAAATGATTGCATGGAAATATTATGATTTCTGGAAATGGCAATTGAAAGCAACACGTACATTCACGACGCTTCTGAGGCTGTGTTAGTTGCACAGTTTCTCGCTTTCCTGTTTGGCCCGGGTTCTTCACCATAGACGTGCAATCCCTCTGCACATCCATCTCCCATCAGGATGGTCTGAAGGGTCTCTGCCTCTCCCTCAAAAAGAAACCTGAACAATTCCCATCTATCGCTACTCACTTTCACCGTGACCGTGTTCATTTGCAAGTTTTTTCAATAATTTATCTCACTTTCTCCAATTCAAAAGTGCGGTTCGGGAGGGGGTGGGGGGTGGGGGGGGCGGAGGGCGGGGGAGTGAGGGTGTGTGAGGTGGGGTGGGGAGTGATGGATGGTCATAGTTGCATTCTGTCTCCTTTTTGCGGATGTGGAATATTCCTTGGTGCACTTCTATTTAGTACTCCACTCATAATACTTTCTCCAATATATCAATGATGCGATTAGTGTTATTCCTGCTCTTGCCAGATTAGAAGGAAATACATTAATTTGCTCAAAATTTCAAGCGTTCCCTCACGGCCAGCTGATATGATTCTGAATTTTCCATTCTTTAACCTCTCTGTTTCCATTTTTGGGGAAACATTGTACACACCAGTATCCAAGACAAACCCACCAGACTCCCACTGTTACCTCGAATACACGTCCTCATGTCCTGTTTCCTGTTACTCCATCTTGATCTGTTCTACTTGTGTCACCTACCATCCTTGTCGATCCAATATAGCTGGTTCGCCCTCGATTGATGACTTCCCCCTTCATTCTGGTTAACAGGGACCAAGCGATATAATAAATGAATCAACAGAAGAGGACTTTTAAAAGAAACGTAGCTGCGGCAGTGCCAGTAGTTTAGTGTAGACAACCAAATCGTCTGAGGGAAATACGAGAGCAGGATGTGAGACATTGCTGAATGTTAAAACGACAAAGCATGACTAGTTGGTGATTGCAACTCTCGAATAATATTTGGGATATGAGCAGTGTTAAAGGCACTGAGAGCACTATAATTTTGTATTATGTTTTACCCAACACGGTTAGCACTCAACATCCCAATGAGCAGACAGCAATTCTCAGTGCAATCTTCTAGAACAAAACTGGTCTTGTGATGAATTGTCAGAGAGAGATTATCCTTGAGCATCTGACAAATTAATACGTTTACTTTTACTGTAAGTATGGAACAAGACAAAGGAACAAATGTAAAACGTTTCATGTAAATAAACCTTATGAATCCGGGAGTTTATCTGACGAAGTTCGACAGGATGCAGATATTTGAAGAAAGAAAATGATGTATCAGTGAGAGGATTTCACAAGTGGAATTCTAGGGACACACTGTAGACATGAATCAATGACAGAAATACTTATATTTCAATATGTAGAGCACTACTGGTGCCCCCAAGCATGCAGGGTGAGGTGGAACAGGAAAAGGAAGATTCTGATTCTAGGAGGTATGCGGTGTGTTAGATTTCATTGGTAGAGGGATTGAGTTCCGGAGCCGTAATGTCATACTGCTACTATAAAAAATGTTAATGCGGTCGCACTTGGAATATTGTGTACAGTTCTGGTCGCCCCATTACAGGAAGGCTGTGGAAGCATTTGCAAAGGTGCAGAGGAGATTTACATGGCTGTTGCCCGGTCTGGAGGGATGGTCTGAAGTGGAAAGGCTGAGAGACTTGGGTCTGTTTTCACTGGAAAGAAGAAGGCTAAGAGGGGATTTGATAGAGACATCCAAGATGATCAGAGGATTATACAAGATTTTTTCCTAGGATGATGACTTCAGCTTTTAGGAGGGGGCATACCTACAAATTGACAGGTAATAGCTTTAAGACAAACGTCAGAGGCAGGTTCTTAACTCAGAGAGTGATAAGAGCGTGGAATGCCCTGCTTGCCAATGTAGTTACCTCAGCTACATTAGGGGCATTTAAACAATTCTTGGATAAGCAAATAGATGCTGATGGAATAGTGTAAGGGGATGGGCTTTGGTTAGTTTACAGGTCAGCGCAACATTGAGAGCTGAAGGGCCCGTTCTGCACTGTAATGCTCTCTGTTTTGTGTTCTATGTTCTGTGATCATCTGAAGATCCAGTTCCCATGATCCTCGTGGATGTATTCTTTTGTTTTTAAATCAAGGATGGACTCAGTGGACTCAGTGCGGGGAAATCCAATCTCAAGTGAAAAGGCATTGACTCCACACAGACAGTCCTCCAAGGCTATAATGAATTCCGGTGTCTGACACTCTGAGACAGCAACGATAACCACTGTGTCACAGTGCAACCCTTAACGCTCTGTGGATTCAGGCCATAACTAAATACGTGGGACGGGGTGGGGGGTGTTGGGGATGGCCTAATGGTCTTTTCACGAGACTGTCAATTCTGAGACTTAGGTCCTGGGAACTAGAGTGGACCATTCATCAATGCAGACGATGGGCTCTGGCTTGTCTCAAAGCCAGGAGACAGATCATTTTGACTCAGTTGTCTGTGCTGGATACTGGTTGATGCACTGGCCTTTCCTACTCCAGGTACATGGCTGAGTCAAATGGAGAATGCCTTATGTTCAAACGTCAGTCAAATCGGGAGTGGATCATTCCATATTTCTGATGATGGACTTAGCGCAGGGAAATCCAATCCCAGGGAAAGGTCTACCAAGAGGGCAGTCATCTGCACTGGGGACCTGGCTGTTCATGACGAGCTCCGTGTTCTTTTATTCATTGAGCGATGAATGGTTTGGCCAACACTTGTCACGTTTCCCTAGTTACAACACAGGGCAGGTAAGAGTTAACAAGATTGTTCTGAATCTAGAGTAACATGCAGGTCAGACCAGATAAGGGTGATAGATTATCTTCCCTAAAGGATATTAATGAAGGAGATGGCATTTTCCCTGTCAATTGATAACTGTTCCATCATCACCATTAGAGCCATGAGTCGAGATTTTTATTGAAATGAAATTTCACCGTCTGCCATGTTGAATTTCGACACCAGCTCTGAGAACATTACCTAAGTACTTGAATTAACAATCTACAGATAATGTAATTCGGCCATTGCCCTCACGCCCCAATATCTTTGGTAATGGCCTGAATCCGCAGAGCCTTATGGGTACCTTCAATCCACAATGGCTAACATTCCTGTCTCACATTCTCAGAAAGCCCATATTCAATTCCAGCATCAGGCAACTATCTGCATGGAGTTTGCATATTTTCATTTCTCTGTCGTTATAAACAAAGAACCCCAGCAAGGGCAATTCATTGGACTCAGCAAAATAAACCGTGATATGGATTATCGCTGGGATAACTGACGAGTTGAATTCGGCAGAACCTCAGCAACAAGCAACCAGCCTTTAACCTTGGATGTTTTCCTGCTCTCTGTGATGTGGGACATCCTTTGGTTACTAACCACCACTTGGGTTCAGTGAGAATCTCTGGCAGGTTCGGGAATTGTGATTATTTTTAAACGTGCCCATGAAATGTTGCAGGATTTTTACCCAGCAAGAATGACGGAACTGCATGATATTTCTGAGTCAGAATGAAATCTGGCTTGAAAGGGAACGTGCATGTGACGGTGTTTCTAAGCAACTGCTGCCATTGTTTTTCTAAGTGCTGGGAAGGCGCTGCTGACACAGCCTTGGAGTGTCAACGTTTTGCATCCCCGTGGATCGTGTTTACTGCTGGTCATGCATGTTATTGGTGAAGGGAGTGAATACTTTATATGGAGGTGTGCACACCGATCAATTGCGTGTTTGCAATGCACAATCTGAAGCTTTGTTAGTGTTTCACTCAGTGTTCCATTTGAGCTGCTCTCAGTCAGGTTCATGGGGAGAATTCCATCCCACCCCTGAGCTACGCTTTCTGGATGGTTTGCATAAACTGGAGATGCAGGTAGAGAGTTTATTGCTACAGTAAGCAAATTGTCTGATATACTCCTGTGGCTGAAGCACTTGTATGGCTGAACGAGGTCATTTTTCTTTTGTTAAAGGATAATCCCGGTTGTTAGTAGTTATGCATTCAGTGATGGTAATGTCATAGTGAGCCAATGGGAGATTGGTAAATTTTCACTTTTTTTTTTGAAATACTCATTGCCTGGTCCTTCCAGGATGCAAATATTACTTAGAGGAGAAAGTGAGGTCTGCAGATGCTGGAAATCAGAGCTGGAAATGTGTTGCTGGAAAAGCGCAGCAGGTCAGGCAGCATCCAGGGAACAGGAGAATCGACGTTTCGGGCAGAAGCCCCTCCTTCAGGAATGAAGAAAGTTGGTCCAGCAGGCTAAGATAAAAGGTAGGGAGGAGGGACTTGGGGGAGGGGCGTCGGAAATGTGATAGGTGGAAGGAGGTCAAGGTGAGGGTGATCGGTCAGACTGGGGTGGGGGCGGAGAGGTTGGGAAGAAGATTGCAGGTTAGGAGAACGCCTCATCTTCCGCCTCGGAACCCTCCAACCATAAGGGATGAACTCGGATTTCACCAGTTTCCTCATTTCCCCTCCCCCCACCCTGTCTCAGTCAAATCCATCGAATTCAGCACCGCCTTCCTAACCTGCAATCTTCTTCCCGACCTCTCCGCCCCCACCCCAGTCTGACCCATCACCCTCACCTTGACCTCTTTCCACCTATCACATTTCCGACGCCTCTACCCCAAGTCCCTCCTCCCTACCTTTTATCTTAGCCTGCTGGACAAACTTTCCTCATTCCTGAAGAAGGGCTTATGCCCGAAACGTCGATTCTCCTGTTCCCTGGATGCTGCCTGACCTGCTGCGCTTTTCCAGCAACACATTTCTAGCTGCAAATATTACTTGTCAATTATCAGCCCAAACTAGGGGGTATCTGGACACAGACATCTTCATTATCGACTGAGGCATTAATGACGCTGAACAAGGTTCGATCATGAGAAAGCATCTCTAATTTAGAAATTACAATGGATGGAAGAGCATTGATGAGCCAGATACAGATTTTGGGGCTGAGGACTTGAACAGATTAGGTTAGATTCCCTACAGTATGGAAACAGGCCCTTCAGCCTAACAACTCCACACACACACCCGCCGAAGAGTAACCCACCCAGACCCATTCCCCTAACACTATGGGCAATTTGGCATGGCCAATTCACCTAATCTGCGCATCTTTGGATTGTGGGAGGAAACCGGAGCACCCGGAGGAAATGCACGCAGACACGGGGAGAACGCGCAAACTCCACACAGACAGTCACCCAAGTCAAACCCGTTCCTATGGTGCTGTGAGGCAGATTGTGTGATCGATAGCCACGGGTGACCGACTGGCAATCTGGAGGGTGGCTAATCTTGTGTCATTATTAATGAAAGGCTGCAAGGAAAAGCAGACCAGTGACCTGACGTCAGTGCTGGGTAAGTTCTTCGAGTGCATTCTGAGAGATATATCAGATTATTAGATTACATTACATTACAGTGTGGAAACAGGCCCTTCGGCCCAACATGTCCACACCGACCCCCCGAAGCACAACCCACCCATACCCCTACATTTGCCCCTTACCTAACACTATGGGCAATTTAGCATGGCCAATTCACCTGACCTGCACATCTTTGGACTGTGGGAAGAAACTGGAGCACCCGGAGGAAACCCACGCAGACACGGGGAGAATGTGCAAAGTCGCCTGAGGCGGGAATTGAACCCGGGTCTCAGGCGCTGTGAGGCAGCAGTGCTAACCACTGTGCCACCGTGCCAAACACGCAATTACAAAGGCAAGGACGAATTACAGATTTTCAGCATTATTTTGAGCTTGGGTATCATGTGTCACAAGATTGATTCTTTTTTTAAGGGGACCTTAGCAAAGTTGGTGGGTTCCTCTTTGGAGGGTCACTGTGGACTGGTTGGGCCAAAGGACCTGCTTCCAAACTGTAGGGAATCTAATTCCATCAGGACAACAAATAATCATCAGCTGGGCCAATTGACCGAGAAATGGCAGATCAGGTAAAGTCTAAAAAAACGTGAGATTTTGCATTTTGGTAAGACAAGCAAGCACAGGACTTATATAGTTAATGGCAGGTTCATGGCGAGAAATGTTGAACAGAGAGACCAAAGTGTGCAGGTGTATAGTTCCTTGCAGGTTCAGGCACAGTTACGTCAAGTGGTGAAGGTGGTGTTTGACAATTTGGCTTCCATTGCTCAAATGATTTACAATAGGAGTTAGGGCATCATGTTGCAGACGTACACGATATTGGCGGGACAGGGTGGTTTAGAAGGTGTTTGGCACGTCCATCTTCATCAGACAGACCACTGAGTACAGGGGTTGGGACGTCATATAACCGTTGCAGAAGATATTGGCAAGGACAGATTTGGGGTTATCGTCGAAATGTTGTCTCTCTACTATTGGAAGAACGTTATTAAACTGGAAAGGGTGCACAAAACCCTTGCAAAGATGTTACCAAGACTGGACGGTTTGAGAGGTTTGATAGGCTGGAGCTGTTTCGCCTGGACTGGGAGACGCCAGTGACTGACATTATCAAGGCTTATAAAATGATAAGCACCACAAAGTCTTTTCGCCAGGTTAGGGAGTCCAAAACTAGAGGCCATAGGTTAATATGAGACGGTGAGGATTTGAAAGGGACCCGAGGGCACCTTTTTTCATGCAGAAGCTGATGTTTGCATGGAATGAGCTTCCAGAGGAAATTATGGATGTGGGTAATGTTACAAGTTGAGAGGACATTTGGACAGGTACATGGATAAGAATGTTGTAGACTGAACTGGATTTAACTCAGACAAATGGACTAGTTCTGTTTAGGAAATCTTGTCAACATGGGATAATCACCGGTTTAAACACTATGGGGCGGGGGATAGGTTGGCAAATCCTTAATCCATTCCACCCGTTATCCCTCTTCCACGTCTTCTTCGAGCATGTTTATTTCTGTCATGACATATTTCCTTCTATTGCCTTAAGCTGGAGGTTTAGCCAACGTTCCTTTACTTTACATTCTCATTTCACTTCGCACGATTGACTTCTGCTCCTCCTTTCACCTTTCCACCTCCGTTTCAGATATTCTGCTGTTGTCCATTGTAGAAAAACTACAATTAGAGCGTGGATTCGGAAATGTCTATTCGCGGCACCTCCAGCTAACCTACCTCCTGGGAGGAACTGATTTCTTCTTATTTTTCTGCTAACCTTTTTCAGAGGGAATCTTTGTGTAAAGATCAAGACACTACCACAGCAAAACTAGATCCCCCTCAAAGCATTCCAGTGTTGTATTATTTAATTATTTCATATTTGTTCTTATGACTCGTCAGTCCACTCTCTCATTTCATAAATGTCTTTATTACTCCTCTGAAAGTTTCTCGTCAGCTTGAGTTTTCAGGCATTCTAACAGTTGCTTCTTACTTTTCCTATTTATCAATTCCATTACCCCCTCTCCCTGAATAAAGCCTGGGGAGTATCTGCTCGAGCAGGAATCCTTTCAATATCGACATTCAAAGATCCATCCTCCTGTACTTTAGCAACATCACATTGTGTTTAACACTGACCATATCCTCACACATTTCTCCATGCAAGAGGGGGAAAATGACTTTCCAAACAATGCGATACATGTAAGAGTCTTATTCGGAGGATTACAATTTTGTGTCATTTTCACTTATTTTTCACACATGAAATGTTTGGCATCGTTGGCTGATCCATGATATATCGGCCTGTCTTAGGTGCCCCAATGAGAAGGTGATGGCAAGATGTCTTTCTGATCTGTTGCAGTCCACTTGTGGCAGTGGGACCCACAATACAGTGTTATGGGCCAGGCCAGACTCTCGCAAAGGATTTTTCAGAAGGTAGCCTAGATCTTAACATTTTCATGTTTTAAAAGCAAATGTGAGAGTGTTTCTTTTCCGTATGCAACGTGACTATTCAAACGATTTGAAGGTAAGCAAAATGCAATATATTTAAACACTTGGTAGGGGATGGACTGGATGCTTGTGGATGTAGTGTCAATCAAGAGGAGCAGGAAAACCAATGTTTCGGGCAGGAGCCCTTTTCAGGAATAAGGCTGGGAGCCTCCGGGATGGAGAGATAAATGGGAAGGGGTGGGGCTGGTGGGAAGGGAGTTGAGAGTGCAATAGGTGGATGGGGGTGGGGTAAAGATGATAGGTCAGAAGGGAGGTTGGAGTGAATAGATGGGAACGGAGATTGGCAGGTAGGACAGGCCACGGGGACAGCGCTGAGCTGGAAGGGTAGAGCTGGTGTAAGGTGGGGGGAGGGAAAAATGAGTAAACTGCTGAAGTCCACATTGATGCCCTGGGGTCGAAGTGTTCCGAGGCAGAAGGGTGGTGAGGGAGCGGCGACGGAGGAGGCCCAGGACCTGCATGTCCTCGGCAGAGTGGGACGGGGAGTTGAAATATTGGGCCACGGTGTGGTTGATTGGTGCGGGTGTCCCGGAGATGTTCCCTAAAGTGTTCTGCAAGAAGGCGTCCAGTCTCCCCAATCTAAAGGAGAGCGTATCAGGAGCAATGGATACAATAAATGACATTGGTGGATGTGCAGGTGAAACTTTGATCAATATGGAAGGCTCCTTTGGGGCCTTGGATAGAGGTGAGGGGGGAGGTGTGGGTGCAGGTTTTGTAATTGTAATTCAAAAGCTCCCCACTTGCACTACCGCTTCCCTGCAACACACATGCACAAGTACACACCCACCCACCCACATACACACACACACACACACCCACACACACACACAAAAAACACCCTCCCCACACACACACCCACAGACAAACACACACCCACTCACACACACACACACACCCACCCATACACAAAAAATTCACACCCACACACACACACCCACACACTAATACACACCCACACACCCACTCACACATCCACACACGCTCACGCACACACTCACACACACACACGCGCAAACACACACCCACACACCCACTCACACACACACACCCACACACACACGGACACGCGCTCACGCACACGCACGCACAGATACACACACACACCAACACACACATAGTTACACCACGTACACTGCACACACTCTCATAAATTATACTTTTACATTTCTACTTAATACCTCCATTTGAATGAGAAAATAATTTATTCTGCTCATCCACAGTTCTTTCAAATTTCCCACTGAGCAAATGCGCTAACCGATCTCGATCACGCACAAACTGGATGGTGTTACAATTGTTTGCAGTGAATACCTATTAGTGTAGTAGACCATTCACACTTAGGGCAGCACGCTGGTTCAGTGGTGAACTCTACACTGCCAGGGAACCGGATTCAACTCCGAGGTAAATGTGGGATTGTGGGAACCTGGTCTGCTCGGGAGACTCTTTGGAGGGTAGGCATGGGCTCGACTGGCGTGCAGTGTTGTTATTCTCTGATTCGTCTGTCTGTATTTTTTTTCCAGGGGCCAACTGGACAGAAACTAATATCTCACTAAATGATATTAAACCTTTATCGTTTGGAACAGAAGCATCAAGTTCGATTCTGAATCAATCAGAAAACCAGCCATCCACTCATATTAAGGTACTTCAGATGTATTGTGACGGACCCGGTTAAATGCTATCATGACAGATGCCAAAGCGCCAATTTCATAAGTATATCATGCTGACCACGAAACCACTGTCGACTGTACCAACAGCCTATCTAGTTCACTAATGCCCTTCAAGGGATTGAAAACTGCTCTCCCGACATGGTACGGGCCACACGTGACTCCAGTACCACAGAAATGCCTCTGTTTGCTGGATGTCAGCTATCTAAGCTCCAGACCTTCACTGCTGGAGTTCCTCAAGATTATGTCCAGAGCCTAACTATCCTTCGTGACTATGTAACTGGTCTTCCCTCCATCATCATGTCATAAGTCAGAGTACTTAGTTGTCCAGCACTTTCTGTGTTAGGACAAAGTCACCGGGGTTGATGTCACCAGATCAAAAAGACATGCAGGCCATCCATCAGTGATGTCCAGTTGCAATGTTCACCCCTTTTTGAACATCTCAGATACTGAAGCACTCCAGATCCTGGGATCTTCCAGGCCGAGGCTGCAAAGTGACAAGTAACATTCACGCGGCAGCACAATGGCTAAGCAATCACCGGGTCCAATAAAATGTCACCTGAACAAGGCCTCTTGATACTCAATGGCTTTGCTGATGCTGAATCTGCTACTATTAACAACCTAGGAGTTACCATTGAAGTGAAAATAAATTGAATCAATCATATAAGAACTGTAGCTAAGAGAGCAGATCAGAGGGCAAGAATACAGCAGTGGGTAATGCTCCTCAGGACTCTGAAAGCCTCTCCATGTCTACAAAGCACATGTCTGGACTGTGATAGAATGCTCCTTACTTGCCTGGATGAATGTATCTCTGACAACCCTGAAGAAATGGAACAGTAGCATGACCTAACAGCCGTATAAAAGCATATCATTGCAGATACTTGAAATCAGAAAAGGAGGCGGCAAGTGTTGGAGAAATTTACCACACCCGGCAGCATCTGTGGAGAGAAATAGAGAGTTAATCTTTTGAGTCTAATGTAATTCTTCTTCAGAGCAGTGCTGAAGAGGAGTCATGTCGGACCAGAAACATTCATTTTCTTTCTCTCTTCACAATTGCACCAGAGTTGCTGAGCTTTTCCTGCACTTTCTGTTGATGTCACCAGATCAAAAACACATGCAGACCATCCACTGGGTGATGTCCAGTTGCAACGCTGTGTATCATCAACGGGATGTGCTCCAGAAATTCACCAATGCGGCCTGGACAGTATCTCACAAATCCAAGATCACTGTCGTTCTAAAGACATATGTAGTGGATGGAATAGAAAACCGCATCATGTTATTTCCCAAGCCACTCACAATCCTGACTTGGATTTTTTTTCTAGTTTCCATTAAAATGGCCATTGTCCAAGTGGGGGACAGGGCTGCTCGTTCATTCTGAGGGCCCAAATGTTCGTGATTCTAACCTAAAGGGGCGCAGGTGACAAGTTGGCGTCTTCACGCTGATCTCAGCCAACGTTGGGAATGAATCTTCTCTATTTGGGTCATTCGACATCAGAAACTAATCATCCATCTGGGGCTCAGTTAGCACAACTGATATGACGGCTGGTCTGAGATGTAGGCAGCTGAGGCGATCTTTGGATCCAACACATCAGCAAATCTCTCTCTCTCTCTCTACGAGAGAACGGGTCTCTCTAAATAAGGCGAGTCCTTTGGCACCTCTGTCAAAATCCAGAAAAAATCTCTCTCCCTCCCCAACACACAAACATACCATGGAACAATTATTCCTACATCGTCCTGACCACAATGGTGCAAGGAAGCACTAACTACCACATTGGATGGAGAATGGGAATACTGACATCCAGCCAGTGAAAGAGCTTCACTATCCAATTCTTGAAACTGTTGCTCATCCTGGTGATTCATTGTTCAACCCTCGTGTATTAAAAGGTAGCAGGAGGAAGGCCTGCATTACAAAATGGAGACAGGAGGCATGAAGCAAAGGCCAGTTAGGTTAATATTTCGCAGGGAAATTGTTGGAAGGTTTTAATCAACTAGATACAGGAGGACACAATGATTAGTTCAAGTTAATCCGGCAGAGTCAATGGTGTTTATTGATTCTGCTAAATTTCTTTTAGGATGTAACATATGTTATTGATAAAGGGAAATGCAGTAAGATTAGCTTCTTTTTAATACATTGACACAGTAAGTGTCATGGCAGGAAGTGAAGGCTCGAGGTGGAGGGGGAAATGATTTTATGTGAGCACTGATTTATTGAAATGCAAAGCAATTGGAGGCAAAACTTACATGCACGGTTCTTCTGAGGCTAAGCTAGTTGTAAAGTTGCTAGCTTTTTCCTTTGTCCTTCCTGCCTCCTCTTCACCAGGGATGTGCAATAACTCTACCATATTCATCTCCCATCAGGGATGGTTTTAAAGGTTCTGTGCTCCCTCTTCAAATACAGACCTGAACAGTCACCATCCATCGCAATCCACCATCACCAGGTTGTGCACATTTGCAATTTATTTACTTTAACTTATCTCACTTCCACCAAGTGAAAGGTTTGGTTCTATTTACCTACACGGAGGGTGGTGCAGGGATGTGGTGTGGGCAGGGGGTGGCGGGGTCAGATGGGGTGTGTCGGTTGTCAAATGTCTCCCATTAGAGTAGATTCCCGCCAGTGTGGAAACAGGCCCTTCGGCCCAACAAGTCCACACCGATATTCCAAAGTGTAACCCACCCAGACCCATTTCCCTCTGACTGATGCACCTAACACTATGGGACAATTTAGCATGGCTAATTCACCAGACGTGCACATCTCTGGTCTGTGGGAGGAAACCCACGCAGATACGGGGAGAACGTGCAAACTCCACACAGACAATTGCCCAAGGCTGGAATCGAACCTGGGACCCTGGTGCTGTGAGGCAGCAGTGCTAACCACTGAGTCACTGCGCCGGCCCTTTGGGGAATGTGGGATGGTCCTTAGTCAAGTACTCTTTTGGGCTCCACTACCACACTTTCTCCAATGTATCAGTGAACTGATTATTGCTGAACCTGCTGTTGCAGGAATTAGAAAGAAATATACTAATTTGCTTCAAATTTCTATCTTTCTCACGTGGCCTCCTCCCCTGTTTCAGACTTTCCCTTCCTTGACCTCGACGTTTTATTTTTTGGGGAAAAGTTGTCAACCAATATTGGTGGCAAAGCCCCGACTTCCAAGGTTTTCTCGGATACACTTCCTCACATCCAGCTTCCTGCAAGGATTCCACTCCATTCTCCCTGTTACTCCATATCCACCTGTTCTGATGGTATCCCCTCCCATCCCTGTCGACCCAACATAAGCTCCTTTATCCTCAACTATGGATTTGCTCTTACACTCTGATTAACAGGGAACTCACTGATACACGAAATGAACCATCCGAAAAAGGATACTGGCTGGGAACTTTAGAAAGGTTGGCAGCGCCACTGCTAATAGTTTAATATAGATTAGCAAATCCACTGAGGAAAACAGAAGACCAGTACGCAGTACATTTCTGAATGTTAAAACAGTAGAGCCAGGAACTGTTGGGATTTCATCTCTCAATTGGGATGTGAACAGAACAAAAGACACTGAGAGTGCAAAATTCTTGAACTAATTTTCACTGAACTCTGTAGTGCACAAGAGCCTAGTGAGTGAGAGAGCAATTCTAGATTTCATCTTCTGAAATGTAGCTGGTCTTTTGGATGACTTGCAAAAGAGAGTCCATTTTTGAGCTCGTGACATGTTAATAAATTTACATTGAGCGCAAATATGGAACAGGACAAACACAACAAGGGTAAACTTTTGATGTTGGGTGTCAACAAATCTTATGAATCTGAGGGGTAATCTGGTGAAGTAGACCTGGATTCGTGTATTTGAAGAAAGCGCAATAATGAATCGTTGTGAGAATTTCAAAAGTGGGATGTTAGGGAAACAGTGTCCACGTGACCCGAAAACTGAAGTGGTGATACTTGCAGGTTGATAGCCCCATAGATATCTTTAAGCATACATGGTGAGTTGAAACAATTAAATTTAATTTCTGATCATAACAAAAAAGTCCTAAAACAAAAGCAAGCCTCGTTGAGACTCTGTACAGATGCAGTATAAACTAAAAGCGAAACTCGTAAAGGCCAAGGGAGTATAGGGAAATAATTAGTGGGTAAGAGCGACAAAAAGGATATTTTAATAGTAGATTCAGATCTAAAAGCTGACTACGGAGACGAAAGGACTGGTGAAGAAGTAAAGATGGTCGATGCAAGCCAATGCATGTTAGCTCTCTAATACGCAAGAATAAATCTTAATAATCTAATGCAGTAATTATTATTTCATGACACTCATCACTTTGAACCATGTAACGGTGTTTGTGATTTATTGCGATGAACAACAGCTGTGGCGGTGAAGTTCGATGTGAGGGATTTGCCCTGAGCAGCACTCATCGATTGGGATAGAATTAGAAAATATCCCTTGGCTAAAGAACTGCATCAAGGGGAGATATGTCAGAACATAAACACTGTGTTGAAGAACTGTACCCCATGGTTACTACAACCGTTAAGGCAAGTCATTTGGAAATAACACCCTCAACAGCTGCCAGTCTTTTTCAAATATAACCTTGAAGGGCAGAACAGGGAGATCACATCAGGGGACAGCTTCATATAGGACAGTGATGTCATTGAAAACAACTAAATGGGCCAATACCAGGAATTTCCTCACATGATGGTAACAGAACGAGAAAGGGAATGAAGAAATAACTCCGTGTATGACTTACCGCGGATGTTTGTGGAGCACAAGCAGAAATTGCTGGAGAAACTCAACAGGTCTAGCAACACCCGCTGAGAGAAAACGGAGTTAATTTTAGATTTAGTTTGATAGAACATCGAACACAGAACATAGAAGAATACAGCGCAGTACAGGCCCTTTGGCCCTCGATGTTGCGCCGATCCAAGCCCACCTAACCTACACTAGCCCACTATCCTCCATATGCCTATCCAATGCCCGTTTAAATGCCCATAAAGAGGGAGAGTCCACCACTGCTACTGGCAGGGAATTCCATGAACTCACGACTCGCTGAGTAAAGAATCTACCCCTAACATCTGTCCTATACCTACCACCCCTTAATTTAAAGCTATGCCCCCTTGTAATAACTAACTCCATACGTGGAAAAAGGTTCTCATGGTCAACCCTATCTAAACCCCTAATCATCTTGTACACCTCTATCAAGTCACCCCTAAACCTTCTTTTCTCCAATGAAAACAACCCCAAGTGCCTCAGCCTTTCCTCATACGATCTTCCTACCATACCAGGCAACATCCTGGTAAACCTCCTCTGCACCCGTTCCAGTGCCTCCACATCCTTCCTATAGTATGGCGACCAAAACAATACTCCAGATGTGGTCGCACCAGAGTCTTATACAACTGCAACATGACCTCAGGACTCTGGAACTCATTTCCTCTACCAATAAAAGCCAGTACGCCATCTGCCTTCTTCACCGCACTATTTACCTGGGTGGCAACTTTCAAAGATCCCTCTGCTCAACCACACTACCAAGCATTCGACCATTAGCCCAGTACCCCATCTTTTTGTTACTCTTACAAAAGTGAATCACCTCACACTTACCTGCATTGAACTCCATTTGCCACCTTTCTGCCCAGTTCTGCAGCTTATCTATATCCCGCTATAACCTGACACACCCTTCCTCACTGTCAACAACTCCACCGACTTTCGCATCATCCACAAACTTGCTCACCCAAACTTCTAGCCCCTCCTCCAGGTCATTTATAAAAATGACAAGCAGCAATGATCCCAAAACAGATCCTTGCGGAACACCGCTAGTAACTGCACTCCAAGATGAACCTTTACCATTAACTACTACGCTCTGTCTTCTTCCAGCCAGCCAACTCCTAATCCAAACCTCCAACTCATCCTCAATGCCATACCTCCGTATTTTTTTCAGTAGCCTACCATGGGGAACCTTATCAAACGCCTTACTTAAATCCATATACACCACATCTACCGCTTTACCCTCGTCTACCTCCTTAGTCACCTTCACAAAGAATTCAATAAGGTTTGTGAGGCACGACCTGCCCTTCACAAAACCATGCTGACTATCCTTGATCACATTATTCCTATCCAGATGTTCATAAATCCTATCCCTTACAATTCTCTCTAAGACTTTGCCCACAACAGAAGTGAGACTCACCGGCCTATAGTTACTAGGGTTATCCCTACTCCCCTTCTTGAACAAGGGAACCACATTTGCTATCCTCGGTCTTTTGGCACTATTCCTGAAGATAACGAGGACATAAAAATCAAGGCCAATGGCTCTGCAATCTCCTCCCTTGCTTCCCAGAGAATCCTAGGAGAAATGCCATCAGGCCCAGGGGACTTATCTATTTTCACCCTTTCCAGAATTTCCAACACCTCTTCCCTACATACCTCAAAGCCGTCCATTCTAATTAATTGTGACTCAGTACTCACATCGGCAACAATGTCCTGTTCCTGAGTGAATACTAACGAAAAGTATTCATTCAGTGTCTCCCCAATCTCTTCAGCCTCCACACGCAACTTCCCACTACTATGCTTGACTGGACCTATTCCTACCCTAGTCATTCTTTTATTTCTGAAGTGCTCCAAAGTCGACCCCGATGATCTAGTCACAGGAAAGTTCGAAGGGCAGGCAAGAGACGAGGGGAGAAATGTTTTTCATAGAATCATAGAATCCCTAAAAGTGTGGAGACAGGTTCTTCTGCCCAACAGGTCCACAGTGACACTCCGAAGAGTAACCCAAGCAGACCCATTCCCCTATGATTTTATCCTATATTTAACCTGAACTAATGCACCTACCCAACACATGAACACTATGGGCAATTTCACATGGCCAATTCAACTGATCTGCACATCTTTGGACTGTGAGAAGAAATCGGAGCACCCAGATACAGGGGGAATACGCAATCACCATGCAGACAGTCGCCCGAGGCTGGAATTGAACCCACGTTTCTGGCGCTGTGAATCAGCAGTGTGAACCACTGGGCCACTATGCTGCCCCAGCCCGCCCTGCCACACTTATATGACATGCTTTGCTTAGGGAAAATATCACGGCAGTACTTAGAGAGGATATTCCTGAGTGGTCGTCCATGGATTCGCTATCGGTGAACTGAGGAAAAAGAAGGGCATGAGTACATGGCTAGGATTGAACTATCGAGCCCTCCAAACCACACCCCAGTAGTCAGAAGAAAATTGAGGGAAATCACAGATAGTTTTCAGAAACATAAGGCAGTAACAGGATAAGATTTTAACTTTTGGAACATAGCTTGGGACTGGAAAGGAGGAATATGGAAGTGTATTCAAGAACACTTTCTCAATCAATATGCCGCTGGACCTTCAAGAGAAAGGCAAAGTTTAACCTTCTTGTGGGAATAAGGCAAGATAAGTGACTGAGGTATTAGTGGGGGAGCACTTACCACAGTTCTGTCAGTTTAAAAAAAAAGACGATATGGTAAAGGATAAGCCTGGGTGAGTGATAATGCGCTGACTCAGTGTGGGGAGGAACAACCAGCATTGCCCCTTTTATCTCAGGTGGACGGTGGAACAGAGAACAGAAGAGAAAGTATATGATGGGGTGGAGGGCAGACAGACTTCGATGGCAGAGTGACCAAACCGGGGGTGGGAGTGATGTGAGAAGAGATGAAGCAAAAAATGGGAGTGTGAATGACAGGATCCTCAGTACTGTCATCAGAAAGCAATTAAATGAAAGAAAATGGTAACACAGATAACAAAGTGAGATACTCTGTCATATCCCCATCAATATCTGCAGGATACACGGTTACTGTCAGATTCTGAATGAATTCTGTCTGAGTTCTCATCAGTAACTCGCATATGGCTGGTTACCCTCAGCCTTAAGTCGCATTGTTTCAGCAAACGGATTTGGATTGAGGTGACAAATTCATTGGTCATACATAAATTCCGATCTAGCCCAGATTCAGAGGAAAGTGCCCTCTCGGCGTTGGGTGCTTCCTCTCGGGGGACTGTTATATCCTGCCCCACTGAATTCAACACTGCTTGTCACTGACGACCAATCTTGGTCGACGTCATTCCCCTCCCAAATACACATGAGAAGGTTTTGATACAGCATTTGTTGTAGGGGCTGGAGGGGGTTACAGAGATAGGGAGGGGGTGTAGGGGCTGGAGGGGGTTACAGAGATAGGAAGGGGGTGTATGGGCTGGAGGGGGTTACAGAGATAGGGAGGGGGTGTAGGGGCTGGAGGGGGTTACAGAGATAGGGAGGGGGTATAGGGGCTGGAGGGGGTTACAGAGATTGGGAGGGGGTGTAGGGGCTGGAGGGGGTTACAGAGATAGGGAGGAGGTATAGGGGGGTTACAGAGATAGGGAGGGGATGTAGGGGCTGGAGGGGGTTACAGAGTTAGGGAGGGGGTGTAGGGACTGGAGGGGGTAACAGAGATAAGGAGGGGGTGTAGGGGCTGGAGGGGGTTACAGAGATAGGGAGGGGGTGAAGTGGCTGGAGGCAGTTACAGAGATAGGGAGGGGGTGAAGGGGCTGGAGGGGGTTACAGAGATAGGGAGGGGGTGTAGGGGCTGGAGGGGGTTACAGAGATAGGGAGGGGATGAAGGGGCTGGAGGGGGTTACAGAGATAGGGAGGGGGTGTAGGGGCTGGAGGGGGTTACAGAGATAGGGAGGGGGTGTAGGGGCTGGAGGGGGTTACAGAGATAGGGAGGGCGTGTAGGGAGTTACAGAGATAGGGAGGGGATGAAGGGGCTGGAGGGGGTTACAGAGATAGGGAGGGGGTGTAGGGGCTGGAGGAGGTTACAGAGTTAGGGAGGGGGTGTAGGGGCTGGAGGGGGCTACAGAGATAGCGAGGGGGTGTAAGGGCTGGGGGATGTTACAGAGATAGGGAGGGGGTTTAGGGGCTGGAAGAGGTTACAGAGATAGGGAAAGGATAGAGGGGCTGGAGGAGGTTACAGAGATATGGACGGATGTAGGTCCTGGAGGGGGCTACAGAGATAGGGAGGGGTGTAGGTGCTAGAAGGGGTTACACAGATAGGGAGGGGTTTAGGTGATGGATGATGTTACAGAGATAGGCAGGGATGTCGTGGCTGGAGGGATTTACAGAGATAGGGAGGGGGTGTAGGGGCTGGAGGGATTTACAGAGATAGGGAGGGGTACAGGAGCTAGAAGGTGTTACACAGATAGGGAGGGGTTTAGGGGATGGATGATGTTACAGAGATAGGGAGGGGGTATAGTGGCTGGAGGGATTTACACAGATAGGGAGGGGTTTAGGGGATGGATGATGTTACAGAGATAGGGAGGGGGTATAGGGGCTGGAGGGATTTACAGAGGGGGTATAGGGCCTGGAGAGTGTTACACAGGAAAGGAATGGAGCAGGAGCTGGAGGAGGTTGCAGATTTGGAAGGGCTGTAGGCAGGAGGATGTTACAGAGTTAGGGATGGATGGAGGCACTGGAGGAGGTTACAGAGAGAGTTGGGGTGCAGGGACAGGATAAGTTCGTAGAGATAGGGAGTGGTGTAGGGATTGGAGGAGGTCACAGAGATAAGGAAGAGTGTAGGGACTGGAAGAGGTTAAAGATACGTGGAGGAGTGTAGGGGCTAGTAGATGTTACAGAGAGAGGGAATGTTTTAGGGACTAAAGGAAGTTTCAGAGAGAGGGAGGGATTTAGGGTCTGGAGAGGTTTCCAGACATAGGGAGGGATGTAGAAGCTGTAGGAGGTTACAGAGGCAGGAAAGGTTGTTAATACCTGAGGAAGTTTTCAGATTAAGTAAGATTTGGTAACTGAGTGACCTTCACCAGAAGTGTTCGCTGTTAACCTGAAATATTAACGCTGAATTATCTCTATTGATGCTGCCAGACCTGCTGAGCCTTTCTAGCAATTTCTGTTTTGTTACTCTAGTCTGTGCCTGTCCCAGCTGGGATATTATGCGGAAGCTGGACTACGTGGGACTGGGAACTCCCAGCCCCAGAAGCTGTGGTTGAACCTCTGAGATTTCAAACAAACGTAGAAAACAATTAGTTAGCTCTGCTGCTTGACATGTTTAAATAGCTATCTTGTTTTTGTTATTAATTGCAATGTATTTTTTAATGAAAAAGTTATTCGAACACTTTAAAACATGCTATTGTTGTCCCTCTTTCTGAAATCTTTTCTGTGGCCCTTGCATGGAGAGAAACATTGAAATGTGCAATGTGCGGTTAGGCTGGAGATGTTCGTACTGCCCTCGGACTGTTACCATAGCAACAGGCTGCTTCATGGATACAAAGCTGAACGGCAATGAGAAAATTCCGGATTGTTTGATTAATTTTAATACTTGATTGATTGATTCATTTGGGTAAAGGGACATTTAAGGAAGTTCTCCAGCTGCTGTAGGAATTTAGTCTGTGTGTGACAACATAAATTGTGGTGTTTGTACAGCAACTGAGAAGCTCCAGCAGGAAGCCCAATTCCTGCAAAAAGTTATGCGGATAATTAGGCCGAACCCAAAAACGAAACATTCGGGTTCCACGCACAACATTGATCCAAATAAGTCGAAATTAGTTTAGACTCATCCGCCGGAAGGTTGGCTGGTCGATGAGATGTGGGATTGATCCATTACCATGCATGATGTAATGGTAAGGTCCTGGGGAGTGTTGCTGAACAAAGAGACCTTGGAGTGCAGGTTCATAGTTCATTGAAGTTGGAGATAGGATAGTGAAGAAAGCATTTGGTATGCTTTCCTTTATTGATCAGAGCATCGAATATAGGAATTGGGAGGTCACGTTGCGGCTACGCAGGACACTATTTGGAGATGCCGCTTTTGGACTGGGGTGTACAAAGTTAAAATTACAAAATATCAGGTTATAGTGCAACAGGTTTATTTGGAAGCAGTAGCTTTTGGAGTGCTGCTCCTTCGTCAGGTGTTTGTGGAGTATAAGATCGTAAGATCGCAATTCTCTAAATTCTGTGTCATATGATCTTATACTCCTCAGCCACTTGATGAAAGAGCAGTGATCAGAAAGCTAGTTCTTCCAAATATTGGATAATCTAGTATAGGACATTAGTTGTGCCACTTTTGGGATATTGTCAGCAAGGCTGGTCTCATTCCTATATGAAGGATGAAGTGAAACTTGAAAGGGATCAGAAAAGATTTAAAAGGATGTTGCGAAAGTTGGATGATTTGAGCTACAGAGAGAGAGACTGTATCAGCTGGGATTGTTTCCGTGGAACGTGAGAGGTTGAGGGGTGACCTCAGAGAGGGGCATGGATAAGTTAAATAGACAAGGTCTATTCCCCCATGGTGGGGTAGTCCAAAACTAGAGAGCAGAGGTTGAAGGTGAGCGGAGAAGACTTAAAAGGGAGCAACTTTTTCATGAAGAGGGTGGAGCGTGTATGGGATGAGCTGCCAGAGGAAGTGGTGCAAGCATGTAGAATTAAAAAGGCATCTGGTTGTGTATATGAATAGTAAGGGTTTGGAGGGATATGGTTCAAGTGCTAACAGATAGGACTGGGTTAGTTTGGGATATCTGGTCGGCATGGACAACTTGGTCCAAAGGGCCTGTTTCCATGCTGTATATTTCTATGACCCTATGAATTTGTGATCCATGAGAGCAACCTGAGACATTCAGAGGATTTGATGATTTGTCTAAAAAAACGGTGCTGGTACAGTGACATGGGGAGTCCACCGAAGGCTAACATTGTATACTTTAAAGACAAGTGACACAGACAGAGAGACAGAATTGGAGACTTTTATTCATCACGTTTTAATTTATTAAAGTGTGTCTCATTAAAGACAAGGCTGTTCACACAGACACACACAGGCACACACACACAAAACCACACACCCACACACAGATATATACCGATGTTTTTTAATCATTGCAGTTGTACCAGCCTCTACCACTTTCTCTGGCAGCTCATTCCAGACACGCACTACCCACCTGCAATGAAACATTGCCCCTTCCGTCCCATTTTTTTGTCTTTCCTCTCCCTCACTTTAAAACTTATGTCCTCGAGTTTTTGACTCCCCCCTCCCCGGGGAAATTATCTTGTCTCTTCACCATATCCATGCCCCTCATGATTTTATAGACCTCTAAAAGGGTACACCTCAGCCTCTGAAACTCCAGGGGAAAAAAAAACAGCCCGAGCCTACTCTCCTTACAGCTCAATCTCTCGCATCCGGCAAAATGTTGATAAACATTATTTAATCGCTGTAATTTATTTAGTTCACCTTCATTTTCTAAAACTTTTATTATTAGCCATTTGTCTATGTGCGTTCTCTTCTGCAGAAAGAGCTTAAATTAAATGGAAATGTGTTGAAATAAAGTACACCTGATCAGTCAGAATTCTGTCGACCGAAACAGTTAACGTTTCAAGTCCATCAACTGAATTATTTTCGTAACTGGATATTTCACGGCGTCCTTCAACTGGTCTCTGAAATTTCTCTGCGTCACCACGTAAATGAATGCGTTTGTGCAGCAATTTAAGTCGCGCAGCATATATCCGACTTGTTGAAAGAGAGAAGCAGCAGAAGAATCCAAGGAATAAGAAACATTAAAGAAACTTAAGACAAAAACCAACCAGAGAAGTATGAAGCTGGCACATATGGCAAAGAGTAAAACCACAGAGTTCTGTCTGCTCTCTATCTCTGGATCATTGTCTATTTTCCCCTGACCCCTCAGGCCTTTACGCACCTTAATAGCATCGAAGATGTGTCTGACAGTCAGAATATTAATAAAGAGAATAAAAGTGAATGGGAGAAATGGTGTTAAAAACTGTTCAAAATATTGAAAACTTTTCCACCGTGGGTCATTATAATAACGGGATGTGGTATAACAGTACCATGGAACATTGTTGCTGATCCTTCCAGGTTTAAATCGAAAGTAGTTGGGAATGTTTTTTAAAGCAAAGAAAACACAGATTGTTGCTAGAACACTTGTTGCAGTTTTCTCTGTGCAATACTGAGATTTCATCTGATGAAAACAAATGGCGACAAATCGATCAAAAGAAAAGGCAACAGTGAACCAGACAGAGCAATCAATGGTCAAGCAGTTCAGGGCATAGATTAGGCTACAAACAGGAGTAATGTCCAGGAAACATTGTGTATAATAATAACGTGGAAATTTGAAGAATACAACATAAAAAACAATGAACAGCAGATCAGACGCTGCCATGGTCACCAGATAGTGAGTGCTGCATTTAGAAAGACCACACTTGCCCCGAGCCAGGAACACAATTAGCATTAGAGTAACTGAAAGAGAATTAAAGGGAAAAAGAAGTTACTGATCAAACGTTATCTGTGGCTGAAACCAGACTGTACGTAATGACAGAAAGGAAATGTCCATGTTCCATGTCATACAAAGTTTAAAGAATCTGTACCACACTAGCAAATACTCTCCAGATGAATCACTTGCAGGTTTTAAGATATGAAGGGAAGTACGTGCGTAGCTGATTGCTGACAGAAACATGGTAATATCCTCAACATTGTTTTGGGCTCGCCAGTGGTTGATTTCATCTGCTTTATAAGTTACTCAGACTGACTGGAGTTTCCCGGAAGACAGAATATCATGCACCAGTAACTGGGATCAGTAAAATGAAGAAGGGTGGACACCAAACACAGACATTAATTAGAACATTTCAGTATTCATTTTCAGGGTCTCCACAGCTCAGATTGCTTCCAGAACTGTAATATCACGCTGTATGAACTATATCACAGGGTACTGAATAACTCCACCGTTTCCAGGAATTGGTTCTCGCCAAAATATGCAATGAACAAATGATCAAGCATTGAACACCTGCCTCGTGTACAGTATTGAACATTCTGACAATCCGATCTACGAAATCATTCAGCAGTGAATCCAGCCATCATGCCCCAGGTTGGATATTAATCGCCATGAGATGAATGTCAACATTTGGGATCTGTCCCAATATTTTATAACAATGCCTTCACCAAAATAAAATCTGTACCCATGCAGCATAGGTCATTGCAAATTTGCGTTCACGTAATCAGACACTTTATGTGAGATTAAGCAAACGTTCCGATCTGTGTCTGGGCTCAGGCACAACGATTCTCTCCTAGGCTCTCTCCTTGGTAATAGAGATCGCCTTCTCAGACTTGGAGCACACAGTGGAGCTCGAAAACCTCGTGGTTTTTAACATCATTCTCCATTGAGATCAGCAGAATGGTGCAGAGCGGAGGAAGTCCATGTGGCCCATTGAGTCTGTCCTGGTCCTCCGAGGAGCATGCCACCAATACCACCCCCCACCCTCATGGACGTGTTTCTTCTTAATCATGGCAGGTCAGGGAATAGGGGCAAATTACACACAGATAGTCACCTAAGACTGAAATTAAACGCAGGTCTTTGTTGCTGTGAGTCAGGAATGGTCACCACTCTATCACGGTGCCACCTTTATACCTATGGCTTCTAGCCAATGCTAAAGATTATGGTAGACAATGGATAAGTGGCCTTCTCATGACACTGTTTACCCAGAAAGTGAGGTAATGTTATGGGAAACTGAGGTCGATATTCACCATGGCAGATGTTGGAATTTCATTTAAAATAGAAATCTGGACTTAAGATTCTAATGATGACGATGAAATGGTTATCAACTGCCAGGGGCAAATAGCCATTGCGATCAGTGATATCCTTCAGGGAAGGTATTCTGTCATCCTTACCTGGTCTGACCTATATGTGACTCTAGACTCAGAACAATCTGTTAGACTCTTACCTGCCCTCTGCAAAATTAGGGAAGGATGGTAAGTGTTGGCTCAGTCAGTGACACCCACATCCCTTCAAAGAAAATGGAGCTCCCCATGCACAGCCAACTCCCCAGTGCACATGACTGCTCCCTTTTTAGACCATTCCCGGGGATTAGCTGGCCCCACACTGAACACGTTGTCGCAAATATGTAATGGTCTAATCCAGATTCGATCGACTTTCGAAATAAGGCGTCCTTATAATGAAATAACACACCGACCAGTACCCTGCACAGACAACTGAGGCAAATGGAGCTGTCTCCTGCCTTTGAGACCAGCAGGAGTTGGAAAATTCATTTGTCTCAGCAAACTAAACTATGCGACATATTACCTGCTGGGATAGCGGATGCCCAGAATTCAGCAGAATCTCAGCAGCAAGCATTCAGCCTTTTGCCTTGAACATTTCCCCTGCTCTCTGCGATGTGAACACTAACCACCACTTGGGTTCAGAGATACCCTCTTGCAGATTTGGGAATCGTGTTTATTTTTAAATGTGCACATGGAATGTGAGCTTTTGTGGCTCGGGCAATGTACATCGCCCAGCTCTATGTGCTCTTCATTATACTGTTGGAGATCTTCCTTTGAGAACATCTACCTTCTTTGGGGTGGAGCAAAACTCACATTTCTGAGGGGCAGATTGGCAATAATTGACCAGCGAGATCTTGAACTGCATTGATGTATCTACAGCAATTCACATTATAACTTTTGGAATTCATATATCGATATAAATCTGTCTCTGTGGTCTGAATCACTGATTGGACAGACACAGTGTGTAACAATCAGTGCAATGATGCTCCACACAAGGAGGAAAAGAGCATCATGAAAGTCAGGGGCGACAGATTATTGATATCCCTTTTGCAAAGTGGTGCTGATGGACTATGAATCAACTGACGACCCTGACATAGTTTCCAACCCACCAACTCCCAACATCAGATCAAACGGAGGTCACAACAGCAGAGCAGACTTTGACTCAGTTCTTGACCATGATTGGAACCTCGTAGCGACGCAACAATATCAAATATCTTTAATCACACATCAGTCAGCAAAACCAACTTGCCTTTCATTAACAAAAAATCCTGTTGTACCAGCCAACCTCCACCGTTCTAAGCCCTCTGGAACAGGTACTAGAACAGAGATTGCACAAAGTTGATGGAGTACGCTTTCTATATTCAATCATTCACTGGTCAGGCAGCATATGTTGCTCAGAGGGCAGGTTACAGTAAATCATATTGTTGTTGGGTGAGAGTCACAAGTCAACCAGACCAGATAATAATTGGCAGTTTCCTTTCCTAAAGGACCTTAGTGCCCAAATGGGATTCTTTGACCAGCAAGACATAGTCATCGTCAGTCTCTTAATTACAGATATATGTTGAATTTAAATTCCACATTCTCCCATGGTGGTGTATGTATGTGTGGGCAGCGAGGGTGTTTTGAACTCGGGTCCGCAGAACATTATCTGGGTCTCTGCCTTAATAATCTAATGATAATGTGACTAGGCCATCATCCCGCAGCTCATGTGTATTACCATGACCTCACAGTAAATCAGTCTGAAACTATATACAGGTTTTTCCTTACTGAAATGTTAGTGCCAACAAAACAACCATAATAATATTAATATTAATAATACTAACAATAACGTGTCCAAAATGATGACCAAAGACGAAGCACCAATCCCAAATGAATGCACATGGGAGTACCTTCCCATAGACCATTATTGTTTGGGGAACATCAAAGGATAATAACAACCAAAGGCAAGGTGGGAAACATCCAGTTGGACAAAGCTGTTTGTTGTCTGTGCGAGAGCTGGTAACCACAACACTCCAGATTTGAGCATTTGTCCGATTCAAATCTGCAGCACAGTACTGTGCATCTTTTTTTTACAATTGGCACAGCTCTCACGTCTTTTTGACAATCAAATAATTCAATGACATACATCATACTTCCAACTCCATGATCAACACGTTTCTGTTGACCCTCGCTTACCACGCCATAACGACCTACTGAATCCACCCCGTGCCCACGTTGTATCTGGGCTCCCAGTTGGAGCAAGCTGCCAAAAAATATCTTAACACTAAGACCTGGGAAGAGCCTGATGTCATTGAGAGGTGGATTGTTACAAAACTTATCTGACCCATCGCAGGCTTTTACCTACCACGGAGACAGAAAGTGATAGTTCTCAACGTTTTGTGGGACAAGCCAGAGCCGGTGATCAGTCAAAAAACAATCCATTCATCGGCACTGAAAAACCATTCTGCCCAGAATTGATAAACAGACAATGCTACACAATACTGAGTAGACTCCTAATTGACAAACTGCTCTCTTTTAATTCAGTAAGTGACCACACTGTCGCCTGGCATTGGCATTTGCCTTGCTAAATGAAACTAATATTATTAATAGTCACAAAGTTGAAATAAGTATGATTTAATTCAGATATCTATATAACATAGCGTTTTAAAATACTTACCAGGAATACCAACACTGGCAAGGACAGTGTCGTACAGTTTTTCCACCGTTTGTCTTGGAAGATGCATTTTGCTGTTTATGAAACTGCCTCTCCCTTCCTGCTGCTTTCAACCTGTCCGAGTTGGAGAATTCTCTCTTAATTGGAGCTAACATATTTCCACAAACCTATTTTATCTGATGTGACATCTCCACTGGGAAACTTTGACGATACTTTTAACTGGTTTCTGAACAAACCGATTACGACTACAGCTTTATTTTAATGATGTGATCTCATTGAGATTTGAGTCTGTAATTGAATACCCCAAAGACTGGATTAATCTGATCCCGTCACATCTCAATATCAATTCCAACTTGCCTTCAAGTAGCAATATGATTTCACTCATTATCAGTCCCACCAATGTAGAACTATCTGTTGATAATACTTTCAGTGATGATCTACAATTAGCTGACGCTATTCAGACTTTCAATGCCTCATGTTGTAGAGCTCCTTGCGAGCTTTTTTACTGCACACTATATCCCACTGTTGCTCTTACTGATACAGTTTTACAACTCATTTGTGAAACTCTATCTGTGTCTGAGCACTTCAAGAGAGAACTTGAAGAGAGATAACAATAGTAACTGAAACTTACACTGATTTATGTTTTCTCGATACAAATGTAAAACAAACTGGAAACTAATCCAGAAGCTTAACTTTAGGATTCTAGTATGACACAATCTGATGGAACAGAAGAGTCTCTTCAGCTCATCGTACTTGTGTCGCCAGAATTAAAATATTTCTGTATCAGTCCCATTCTCCATCATTTGGCCCATAATCTTGAATGTTATGACATTTCAAATTCTCATCCAAGTACTTTTAAAGTTTGTGAGGTCACCGACCATCCCACACAGAAAAGTGCAGCCCCCTTCCATGATATCAGTGAGAACGTTTTTCCTCATGTTCCCTTTAACTGTCTAGCCTTTCAGCTTAAAATTATGCCTCGTTGTTATTGGCCCTGTGACTAACAGGACCAACTGTTTCCTATTCACCCTGTCCAGCATCTCGTAGTCCTACATCCCCTGATCTCTGCTCTACAGAAAGCAGCCTGAGCGGATCAAGCATCCTTCCTCATGGGCAAAGTGCTACACACGTAGCAACAATCTGGGAAATCTCCTTTGCTCTCCCTCCAATACCAACACGTCCTCATATGGTGCAGTGACCAGAACTGGGTTAAATGTGGCCTAACCAAAGTTCTGCGGACCTTCAACAGGACTTTCTTGCTCGTAGAATCTATGCCTTGATGATAAAGTTATGCGTCCTGCCTGCCTCCTAAACTAACCTGTCAATATGTCATGCCACCTTCATGGATCAGCTGACAATCACCTCAAGATCTTTCTGTTCCTCTGGCCTTGTGAGTGTCCCAACATTTACTGAGTACTCCCTTGTCTTCGGACTTCTACCAAAGTTCATCACCTCACATTTGTCAGAGTTAAATTTCACCTGCTACTCACTTGCCCATCTGACCAATCTTTCTATAACTATCTAACCAGAGACTATTTTCCTCATGTCAAAACCACTTGGTCAATATTTGCGTCATTCGCAAACCGACATATCATCCTCCACCTTACCTCTGCACTTTCCCCACCTTACATATTGTTTATGGAATGAGTTTGGTGGTGAAGGTGCAAAGTAACAAGGAGGAAATATGGGGGATGGCAAGGCTTGGTGCCAAAGTCAGGCGGCGTGCAAAGCCAAGGGCGTGCTATTGACCCGAGCTCAGTTTTAAAATTTCAGTACAGCATTACAATAATTTGATGCTTTTTTTTTTAACCTATTCTCCACCAATCCCTGATAAGAACTACACACACACACACAAACACACACACACACGCGCACACACACTATTTTTCATCCTGTTGAATGCCACAGCATATAAAATTGTTAATATTCTAGGAAAACATCAACATTTGACAGAAGGCAAACCAGCACATACGCAATTAATGGTAGAGCCCTCGATCAGAGAGACCAAGGGTTTCAATAACCTGTTTCATTGAAAGTAGCGTCACAGGTCGACTGTATGGTATACTGGAGTCGGAACATCATATTATGGCTGTAGAAGTCATTTGTGAGACCACTATTGGAAGATTGCATAGCATTCTGGTTTGCTCTGTCTCACACTCTCGCGGTTGTGTTCATCCTTTCTATCAGTCTCACGAAGTCTCTTGCTGTCTGACTGTCTCTCACCCTCTCTCTATCTCTTCCCTTCGCTGTCTCTATCGTTGCACACTCTCTCGCTATCTTTGTCTCTTTCACAACCTCTTGTTCTCTCTTTGTCTCTATCTTTGTATCTCTCTCTCAACCTCCCTCTCTGTCAGTTTCTCACTCACCCTCTCTTGTCTCTGTTAACTTTTCGCTTTCAGCCTCTCACTGTCCTCCTCTCTCGCTCTCTCAGCCTCTCACTGCCTTTCTCATCTCTAGCTCTGTCAGTCTCTCACTGCCCCTCTCCTTTCTTGCTCTCTCTCACAGCCTCTTGCTCTCTCTGTCTCTCACTCTCCACCTCTCTTAGCCTCTCACTCTCCCCTCTCTATCAGCTCCTCACTGTCCTTCACCTCTCCCCCTCCCTCTTTGTCAGCCTCTTGGAGCCCCTCTCCTATATTTCTGTCTCTCTCACAGCCTCTTTCTCTCTCCGTCTTCGTCTCGCCCTGTCTCACCCTATCACTGTCCTACTCCTCACCCCCCCCTCTCTATTGTCCGATCCCTCAATCCCATCAATTTCCCCAGCATGATTTCTCCAACGCAAATTCTCCACTAACGCAAATTTTCTTCAGTTCCTCCCTCTCATTCTGTTCCCCAACATTTCTGGTATGTTGTTCATGTCATCCACTCTGAAGACAGAAGCAAACTATGAAATTCGTTTGTCAGCCAATAATTTGTTCTTCATTTTGCCTCTTACTGAAATGGTTTTATGGTAGTTTTCAAAAAAAAATTCTTCTTTATGCACCGAAAGAAACTTTTGCAGTCAGTTTATATTTAACCCGTGAGGTTCCTCTCACGCTATTTTACTTTTTAATCAC
Organism: Chiloscyllium plagiosum; assembly: GCF_037043375.1. NCBI lineage: Eukaryota > Metazoa > Chordata > Chondrichthyes > Orectolobiformes > Hemiscylliidae > Chiloscyllium > Chiloscyllium plagiosum. The sequence goes on from NW_028270178.1 coordinate 7,786,745, forward strand.
ACTCAGGCTCGCACACACTTTCACAATACACAATCCCCTCTGCCTGACTCTGTGTATTCAATTTTTCATCATTGCCAATGATCCTCTGCTAGATTCTATTTCTATCTGTGCTCATGTTTTCACCATTACTAATGGCCCTATTGTGGACTCTGCCTGCGTCTCTCTTTGGGGTGATACGATGGCTCAGTGGCGAGAAATGCTACCACACAACACCAGGGATCTGGATTCCATTCCAGTCTCGGATAACCGTCAGTGTGCCACTTGCCTTTCCTCTGTGTGTGTATATGCCAGTTTCACCCAGATGGTCTGGTTTCCTCCGGCATTCCAAGATATGAAGGTTAGATGGATTGGTCATGGGAAATTACGCATCACGTCCAAGGGTGTGCAGGCCAGGTGGGTTAGCCAGGAAATGGTGGGCTACAGTGATAGTGGTAAAGGGTGTGGAAGGTTGGGTTCAGGTGGGTTGCTCTTTGGAGGGTCGTTGTGCACATGATGGGCTGAATGGCCCGCTTCGGCATTGTCGGGTGCCTATGATCAGCACACTGTATCTGTATCTCTCTCACACGTGAACACAATCGTTCACCATTTATAATCTCCCTGAGCTGTGACCACATTGGTTGGCAGAGAGTCTCGATGGGGTGAATGGCTTACTTTGTCTCCAATATGTTGTGATTCCAGAGACTGAACTTGCTGGGAACGAGAATGCAGAATGTAAGAGATTCTATGAGCATGTAAACAAAAAATCCTTAGTGACGACAATGTGTGTTCTTTCTGATCCAGAAGTGGATCATACAATAATTGAAATGGCAGTGAAATTAAATAATTTATTTAGCACTCTCTTTACACAAGACAATGCAAATAATCGCCAGTGAACCGAAGGATGCCAATGTCTGTTGCGAGATGACAATCGAAGACAATTCGCATTAGTTCAGCATAGTTCTGGAGAACTTCATTCAAACTAATTCAGGGGCAAGGACATTAATCAAAATCCCATGTGACTGAAGTGTGTGTGTGCGTGTGTGTGTGTGAGTGTCAGTGTCTGTGTGTGTGTCTGTGTGTGTCCGTGTTTATCTGTGTTTGTGTGTCTGTGTGTGTCTGTGTGCGTCTGCGTGTCTGTGTTTGTCTGTGTGCGTCTCCATGTGTGTCGCTGTGTGTCTGTGTGTGTGTGTCTGTGTGAGTGTCCGTGTGTTTCTCTGTCTGTGTGTCTGTGTGTGTGTGTCTGTTTGTCTGTGTGTGTCTGCATGTGTGCATCTGTGTGTGTGTCTGTGTGTCTGTGAGTCTGTCTGTGTGTCTGTGTGTCTCTGTGTGTGCGTGTCTGTGTGTGCGCGTATGTGTGTCTGTGTGTGCCTGTGTGTGTCTATGTTTGTCTGTGAGTGTCCCCGTATGTGTGTGCGTGTCCGTGTGTGTGTCCGTATGTGTGTGCGTGTGTCTGTGTGTGCCTGTGTGTGTGTATATATGCATCTGTGTGTGTCTGTGTGTGTATCTATGTGTGTCTGTGTGTCTGTGTCTGTGTGTGTGCATGTGTGTCTATGTGTGTGTGTCTGTGTGTGTCTGTGTGTGTGTCTGTGTGTGTGTCTGTGTGTATCTGTGTGTGCGTGTCTGTGCGTCTCTGTGTGTCTGTGTGTGTCTCTGTATGTGTCTGTGTGTCTCTGTGTGTGTCTGTATGTCCGTGTTTGTCTGTGTTTGTCTGTGTGTCTATGTGTGTCTGTGTGCGTTGCGTGTCTGTGTGTGTCTGTGAGTCTGTCTGTGTGTGTGTCTGTGTGTGTCTGTGTGTCTGTGTGTCTCTGTGTGCGCGTGTCTGTGTGCGCCTGCGTGTGTCTATGTGTGCCTGTGTGCGTCTATGTTTGTCTGTGTGTGTGTCTGTGTGTGTGCTTATGTCTGTGTGTGTTTGTGTGTCTGTGTGTGTATCTGTGTGTGCGTGTCTGTGTGTGTCTGTGTGTCTCTGTATGTGTCTGTGTGTGTCTGTTTGTCTGTGTTTGTCTGTGTGTCTGTGTGTGTGTCTATGTGCGTCCGTGTGTTTCTCTGTGTGTGTGTCTGTCTCTATGTCTGTGTGTGTCTGTGTGTGTGTCTATGTGCGTCCGTGTGTTTCTCTGTGTGTGTGTCTGTCTGTATGTCTGTGTGTGTCTGTGTGTGTCTGTGAGTCTGTGTGTGTGTCTGTGTGCGCCTGTGCGTCTCTGTGTGCGCGTATCTGTGTGCGCCTGCGTGTGTCTATGTGTGCCTGTGTGTGTCTATGTTTGTCTGTGTGTGTGTCTGTGTGTGTGCTTGTGTCTGTGTGTTTGCGTGTCTGTGTGTTTCTGTGTGTTCCGTATGTGTGTGCGTGCCTGTGTGTGTCTGTGTGTCTGTGCGTCTGTGTGTGTGCCTGTGTGTGTCTGTGTGTGTATCTGTGTGTGCGTGTCTGTGTGTGTCTGTGTGTCTCTGTATGTGTTTGTGTGTCTCTGTGTGTGTCTGTTTGTCTGTGTTTGTCTGTGTGTCTGTGTGTGTATGTGTGTGTCTATGTGTGTCCGTGTGTTTCTCTGTGTGTGTGTCTGTCTGTGTGTCTGTTTGTCTGTGTTTGTCTGTGTGTCTGTGCGTGTGTCTATGTGTGTCCGTGTGTTTCTCTGTGTGTGTGTCTGCCTGTATGTCTGTGTGTGTCTGTGTGTGTGCATCTGTGTGTGTGTCTGTGTGTGTCTGTGAGTCTGTGTGTGTGTCTGTGTGTGTCTATGTGCCTGTGCGTCTCTGTGTGTGCGTGTCTGTGTGTGCGCCTGCGTGTGCCTGTGTGTGTGTCCATGTTTGGCTATGTGTGTGTGTCTGTGTGTGTTTCCCCGTATGTGTGTGCTTGTGTCTGTGTGTCTGTGTGTGTCCGTATGTTTGTGTGTGTGTCTGTGTGTCTGTGTCTGTGCGTCTGTGTGTGCATCTGTGTGTATATCGGTGTGTGTCTATGTGTCTGTGTGTTTGTATGTGTGTCTGTGTGTGTGCGTGTGTGTCTACGTGTGTGTGTCTATCTGTGTGTGTGTGTGTATCTGTGTGTGCCTGTGTGCCTGTGTGTGTCTGTGTGTCTGTGTGCGTGTCTGTGTGTATCTGTGTGTGTCTGTGTGTCTATCTGTGTGTGTCTGTGTGTGTGTATGTGTGTGTCTCTGTGTGTCTGTGTGTATGTGTCTGTGTGTGTGTATGTGTGTGTGTGCGTGTGTGTCAGTATCTTGTGCGTGCACCTGTAAGTGACTGACAGCGTGTGAGTGTATGATTGAGTGTGATTGTGTCTGTTGTTATAATCTTATCTGTTGTTTCTAACTTTTTCTTCTGTTACTATCTTCGAATGTTAAGGTTGTTGATTCATTCCGGAACTCACACTGGCTGGAGAATCGACCCTGTGTGCGTGCAGGATTTGGTGCCCTATGCTGCAGAATGCCAAAGATTCGAAGGAATTTAACCAAAACATCGCATTTCAATAACATACAGACCAGTATGACATATGTATTGCTAAAATAAAGTCTGATATTAGCTGAATAGCAGGCTTTTATTTGTTTAATTCTATTCCTTCATAAATGAACTGAACTGATGAATTACCACTTCCATTGTTTTGCAAAGTTGCATTGCTACTTTAAATGACTTCCAAATCTGTTTCTCTGACCCCCCCTTTGCAGATCTACTGAATTCACATCCTTACTTTCTGAGGAGTACAGGCAGTCTCCCGGTTAAGAATTTGTACTATTTTTCTGTACATTCACAAGTTGATTAGTGTAAAAATTGGAAAACAATACCGCACAATATGTATTGTTTTAGAGACAAGCTTCCACTTATTCAATGCAACAGCAGTAACTGTTTAAAACTAAATCTAAAAATGAAAGGAAAAAAATTAGAAACCTTGGTATGAGACAGCTGGCCACGCCCAGTCAGGCTACTTCTCTTGTTCTAAACGTTAAAAGAAACCGAGACCTCACAAACTGTTTGATTTATTGACTCTCCGAGTGGACAGCTCTTCACCACTCTCTTAAACCCACTCTTTAGAGACAAAAAAAAAGGCCAAAATAAACTCTCAAACCAACAGCATCACCACAATGCACAGGAAATGAATTCCAAGATCGTGACCCAAAGGTGCTGAAGCGAATCTGATATAATTCCAAGCCAGGATGCGGAATGGCTTGGAGGAGAACTTGCAAGGGGTGGTGTTTTCATGTATCTACTATCTTTGTCCTTTTAGATGAATCTCTGTTGAATTTCTGCAAAGCATCTTATAGGTAGCGTGCATGTCTGCTACTGAGCCTTAGTGGTGGAGGGAGTGGATGCTTGTGGATATGATGTCAATCAGAAGGGAGCTGCTTTGTTCTGGATGGTGTCAAGCCTTTTGAGTGTTGTTGGAACTTCACCCATCCAGGCATGCGGGGAATATTCCATCATATGCCCGATTTGTGCTTTGTAGATGGTGGGAAGTCTCATTATGATTGGGGGCCGGGTTGGGGGCCTCCATCCTACTCCGACCTATCACCCTCACCTTGACCTCTTTCCACCTATCACATTTCCAACGCCCCTCCTCCAAGTCCCTCCTCCCTACCTTTTATCTTCTCCTGCTGAACACTCTCTGCTCATTCCTGAAGAAGGGCCTGTGCCCGAAACGTCGAATCTCCTGTTCCCTGGATGCTGCCTGACCTGCTGTGCTGTTCCAGCAATAAAGTTTCAACTGTGAGAAACAAAGCAGCATCAATACCATTATATTACATTGTCATTCTTCGAACTAAACAATATTACAAAAGAACAATTTCTTGAAGATTTTGTTTAATTTAGCATGATTCCAAAACAGCAATGACCTATCCAGCCTTCACAAAATATTCCCTATACTTTGGGTTCATCCTCCCTTCTCCAGGTTTAATGTTTGGGAATTCATGGCCTGAGCTTTGGAATTATCCCCCGATGATCCAGCCGCACTGAGGTAGAAAGCCATCCCTTGTTTGTTAAAGGCCTACCAGTAACTGTTATGACACAGCTATTGTATGGTCTCATTTACTCTCAGGGAGATGGCTTGATCTATAAATGAGGTGAAATTAAGAATCTAAGATGGATATCACAAGGAGCCAGAGAACGTGAGGGAATTTTCCAATTCTTCACACAAAAAAACTATCTTTCGGCATTCTTGGTAAGGCAATGGTATTTTTCTTTGTGGACAGTGAAGGTCATGGTGTTTATACAACAGATTTCAGGAATACTCCTCATTGCAGAGTCGCTTATCCATCAGAAGAAACTGGGGAAGACATACTCGTGATGCACATTTACTGAGCAGCTCCTCCAGAATGGGTATTAGCGAAGAAAATCATGTCTTGGACGTTAATGCAATGTTTGTGTCCAAATGGGATGTTTGTTGGAATCAAGAAATGTATAGCAATTATCTAGAAATGATTTAGACACTGCCATCAATGAAATATAAATTTTCTCGGAAGAGCACAGACATTACATTTTCAATGTTGTTTTGTCCTCAAATTGTCAGTCCGTCCGTCTACTTTATAAAATCAAATCTTTGGGAAACTTGCTGTAAAATCACCTCTGACTATGAGGTGATTTCCTGTGGTATTTCGTTATGGAAGTCCCACTTCTAATCACTTCTTTCTCCCTCTTACAGCAAACCTACTGACTATCGTCATTCTCTCCAGTGGAAATTATGGACTTTCTAAATGTATCTTGGCTTACACGATTGCCATGGCAACTGCAGATTTTCTGGTGATATTTTTCAATGTCATTGTGTATCACGTTTTCAGTTATCACTTGCCACATTCATTTCTATCCTACACTGCTGTTTGTAAGTTCATTTTCTGTGTTAATCCTGACACAATGGATATGTCTGTGTGATTCACTGTCTTCTTTACCATTGACCAGTGTGTAACGATCTGTTCTCAGAAGTTTAAATCAAACTACTGCACAACCAGAACTGTCACTGTGATTTGAATCAGGGCTGTCTGCCCTGATTTCTTTGGAGAACATACCCTTCTGGTTTGCCTATGAACCCAGCCGAATAATTTCCAGCGCTGCCTGGGACTGTCGTTCCAATATGGTCTTTTAGACATCGCCTGCAGGTGAGGACTACTCTTGGCTGAAAAGTACTTTAGCTGCATGGCTTCCTTTTTGTTTTATATTACTGTTTAACTCTTTGACAGTCCAGCGTATTTTAGGGGCTAGCAAAGTCCGCAAGAGACTGCGGGGTCTCAGCAATGAGAATAGCACCGACCCAGAGATGAAAAGCAGAAGGAAATCCATCATGTTACTGTTCAGTGTATCAGGCACTTTTGTCCTATTGTGGCTAACAGCAGTCATTAACTTTTTAACCAGCAAACTCACCACAAAAGCGTATTACCGAGGGGATCACCCAGCTCCAACCTATATTGCCACTCAGTCTGGTTACATTCTCATTCATTTGAGCTCCTGTACAAACCCATGTATATGTGTAGCTACACAAACCAAACCACAAACCAGGAACTGGCAAGTGATCACATTTGGCAACAAGCTTTTTTACATTGTCAAGAAGTCAAGAAAGACAACTGTATCAATGAGGCAGAAAACTCAAAAAGGGATCATGCTGTAAGGTTGAGTGAAGTAGGAGTTGATGGGAAGGGTGAGGGCATTAACAAATTAAAAATACTATACATGAATGCACGAAGCATTAGAAATAAGATGGATGAGCTTGAGGCTCTTTTGGAAATTGGCAGATATGATATTGTGGGGATAACTGAGACGTGGCTTCAAGTGGACAGGGCCTGGGAAATGAATATTCAACGCTACACGTGCTATCGCAAGGACAGACTGATGGGCAGAGGGGGTGGGGTTACCATGTTGGTAAGGGAAACTATTCTATTCCTTGCGCGGGGGGACCGAGAATCAGGGGATGTAGAGTCAGTGTGGATGGAGCTGATAAATTTTAAGGGTAAAAAGAACCTCTTGGGAGTTATCTAGAGGCCTCCAAACAGTAGTCTGGATGTCGGATGTAAGTTGAATCAGGAGCTGAAATGTTACTAATTGAAATTAGTAACATCGCAAAGATGTTACTACAGTTGTTGTGGGGGATTTCAACATGCAGGTAGACTGGGAGAATCAGGATGGTATTGGACCTCAAGAAAGAGACTTTGTGGAGTGCCTCCGAGATGGATTCTTAGAACAGCTGGCGCTTGCGCCTACCAGGAAGGAGGCAATTCTGGATCTGGTAATGTGCAACAAACCAGAATTGATCAGGGACCTCGAAGTGAAGGAGCCATTGGGAAGTAGTGACCATAATACAATAAGCTTCGATCTGCAATTTGAGAGGGAGAAGGTACAATCGGAAGTGACACTATTTCTGTTGAATAAAGGGAACTATGGAGCTATGAAGGCGGAGCTGGTCAAAGTTCAATGGTGCAATACCTTAGCAGGGGTGGCAGCGGAGGAACAAAGGCAGATATTTCTGTGTATAATGCAGAAGATGCAGGATCAGTTCGTTCCATAAAGGAACAAAGATCCCAGGAGGAGGCATGGGTGGTCGTAGCTGACGAGGCAAGTTAAGAAACATATCAAGTTAAAAGAGAAAAAGTATAACATAGCAAAGATAAGTGGGAAAACGGAGGACTGGGAAGCTTTTAAAGAATAACAGAGGGTTACTAAGAAGGAAATACGCAGAGAAAAAATGAGGTATGAAGGTAAACTGGCCAAAAATATACAGGAGGATAGCAAAAGCTTTTTTAGGTATGTGAAAGACAAAAAAATGGTTAAGATTAAAATTGGGCCCTTGAAGACAGAAACAGGGGAATATATTACAGGGAACAAAGAAATGGCAGAAGAATAGAATTGGTACTTCAGATCTGTGTTCACTGGGGAAGACACAAGCAATCTCGCTGAGGTAACAGTGGCTGAAGGACCTGAACTGAAGGGAATTTATATTTGCCAGGAATTGGTGTTGGAGAGACTGTTAGGTCTGAAGTTTGATAAGTCCCCGGCGCCTGATGGTCTCCATCCCCGGGTACTGAAGGAGGTGGCTCGAGAAATCGTGGATGCGTTGGTGATTATTTTCCAGAGTTCGATAGATTTGGGATCAGTTCCTGCGGATTGGAGGGTGGCTAATGTTGTACCACTTTTTAAGAAAGGTGGGAGAGAGAAAGCAGGAAATTATAGACCAGTTAGTCTGACCTCAGTGGTGGGAAAGATGCTGGAGTCTATTATAAAGGATGAAATTACGACACATCTGGATAGTAGTAACAGTATAGGTCAGAGTCAGCATGGATTTATGAAGGGGAAATCATGCTTGACTCATCTTCTGGAATGTTTTGAGGATGTAACTCTGAAGATGGACGAGGGAGATCCAGCAGATGTAGTGTACCTGGACTTTCAGAAAGCTTTTGATAATGTCCCACATAGGAGGTTAGTGAGCAGAATTAGGGCGCATGGTATTGGGGGCAAAGTACTAACTTGGATTGAAAGTTGGGTGGCTGACAGGAAACAAAGAGTAGTGATAAACGGCTCAATTTCAGAATGGCAGGCATTGACCAGTGGGGTACCGCAGGGATCACTGCTGGGACTGCAGCTTTTTACAATATATGGTAATGATATAGAAGAGGGTATTAGTAATAACATTAGCAAGTTTGCTGATGATACTAAGCTGGGTGGCAGGGTGGAATGTGAGGAGGATGTTAGGAGATTACAGGGTGACCTCGACAGGTGAGGTGAGTGGTCAGATGCATGGCAGATGCAGTTTAATGGGGATAAATGTATGGTAATCCACTTTGGTGGCAAGAACAGGAAGGTAGATTATGACCTAAATAGAATCAATTTAGGTAAAGGGGCAGTAAAAAGAGATCTGGGTGTTCTTGTGCACCAGTCAATGAAGGTAAGCATGCAGGTATAGCAGGTCGTGAAGAAGGCTAACAGCATGCTGGCCTTCATAACAAGAGGGATTGAGTATAGAAGCAAAGAGGTTCTTCTGCAGCTGTACAGGGCCCTGGTGAGACCACACCTGGAATATTGTGTGCAGTTCTGGTCTCCAAATTTGAGGAAAGACATTCCGGCTATTGAGGGAGTGCAGCGTAGGTTCACGAGTTCAATTCCTGGAATGGCGGGACTACCTTACGCTGAAAGACTGGTGCGACTGGGCTTGTATACCCTTGAGTTGAGAAGACTGAGAGGGGATCTGATTGAGACATATAAGTTTATTAAAGGATTGTACACTCTGGAGGCAGGAAACATGTTTCCGCTGATGGGCGAGTGCTGAACCAGAGGACACAGCTAAAAAATACGGGGTAGACCATTTAGGACAGAGATGAGGAGAAACCTCTTCACCCAGAGAGTGGTGGCTGTGTGGAATGCTCTGCCCCAAAGGGCAGTGGAGGCCCAGTGTCTGGATTAATTTAAGAAAGAGTTGGATAGAGCTCTCAAGGATTGTGGAATCAAGGGTTAAGGAGATCAGGCAGGAACAGGATACTGATTAAGGATGATCAGCCATGATCATATTGAATGGTGGTGCAGGCTCGAAGAGCAGAATGGCCTACTCCTGCACCTATTGTCTATTGTCTATTGTTCTGCAGGCAGATGTGGCATTGTGATAGTAGGGCTTGGGTAGCAGCAGCGAATCCCGGTGCATACCAGCTCTGATTGACAGTGTGCATCATGACTCTCCTCCTGGTCTGGCCAATGCCGTGGGCTGCTAGGGCCAGTGTGTGCTAGCGGGACGGGGAGGGCGAGATGGAGGTCCGCGAGTGCAGCATATGCTGATGCTGGTTCCTACGTTCCGGAAGCTGTACAGTGGAACTGACAGACAAAGCTGCCTGTCAGTGTCACCCAGCGAAGGAAAGATAAAGTGGGGGATTAAGGGGCCGTTATAACAGGGAAAGGAGGGGGTCGAGAAGAGCGTGGGCAGGAGTGATGGGACAGGCATAGCAGGAGCTTGTCTGCTGAGGGGATTCCAGGCTGCGGGTGATGGCAGCATGCTATATGGAATAGCGGGTGGCCAGAATTTCCAGTGTGAGGTCCTCTGGGGAACAGTGAATGCTGGCATTTAGTTTTCTGTTGGCCAAGGAGGGCAATTGGGCAGGTAGCGGCAATGATGGACACATCAGGGACAGTGGCTGGTCCGGTACTAAAATTCACAGTTTGGGAGAGTGGCTCTGTCATGGGCACTCCTGAAACCCTTACTGTACGGACAGTCTTGGAACTCGGGGATAGTTCCACAGAGGGAGGCGCAGACGAGTGGGTGTCCCTGGAATCCACCAGGAAGGCAATGAGTCGCCACCCCCCCCCCCCCACCCCACTTCCACATCCATCATCGGGTTTTCCGATGGGGAGTTGGACAGGTGTATTGAGACCGCCTGCAGATCCTCCCTCTCCTGACAGCCCGAGTTTGCTTCAGGGGCAAGGGGGGAGGGATCAGCCACAGAGCAGGCAGCTTGGCGAAGCTGCCACTGTGGGGTGGTGGGCTGTGCCTGTGGGGAATGGTGGGGGGGATGGAGGGGCCTGGCCGTCTCTGCTTGGGTGGTAACCAATAGCGTTTAGCTAAGTGTCCTGGTTTGCCACAGTTCCAGCATGGTCCTTTAAAGAACCCCATAGGTCTGTATACTAGTCTGGCTGTGACCCTCGGGCGGTCCGATTGTACAATTCGGGGGGATGCCCCCATCTGCCTTGGTGTGGTGAGCAGTCCATTCCCATCCAGGTTAGTGAGTGTGGTTAGAGTGTCCCCCCCAGGACGTTGTTTGCCGGGTTAATTTGTGTACTTTGTGTATCCATGGGCATATGTAGGGAGCATGGATTTGACGACAGTCTGTGCAGCCAGCTTCCAATTCTCTGTTAAGTGGATGCCTGCTGAAAAGCTCCAGGTCTCCCTAAAGTGGGCAAGGAAGTCTGGCAGGGACACATCCGTTTTCTGCAGACACCAGGTAACAGCACGAAAGTCTGCATGCTGCCTTGCACTCGTTTTTATTGCCTCCTTCACAGTGCTGTCCAGCCATCTGTCCCGATCTGCAGCAGTGTCCCAGGGTTGGGTGGGGGAGTTCATGGTAGAGCGAATGGCCACCCAGTGGGTACCATAGGAGGATTGTAACAGGGTCTGCACATCGTGCAGCAGACAGATCTAAATGGTGGACATTTGGAACAGCCAATTATAAAATGCGAGTGGTCTTTTAAATGGGTTTGGGGCATCCTTCCACATGGCCCGGACCTCTGCTGGGTCCAGGGCTTATCAAGGGGAGTAAATCCAATCCTAATTCGTGGAAGCTCGCATTCAGTGCCCTGATTTTTCTGGGCAGCTGCCGTGCTGCGTATGAGCTTGGGGTTATTATCTGAGTGGGGCAGCGGTAGTGAGTCAGAATGCTCAGCGGCTGCGGTGTCCTGCTGCTGGCTTCTTGTGGGCTGCGTGGTAACAAAGGCGGCCACTTCAATTAGCAGCAGGTCTGGCTCTGGGGCTGGTAGGAGATGTTTAGGGTATTGTGGGGCGTAGGGTGGCAGGGCTGTTCCCGGGGTTGTGGGGTGGGGGGGCAAGTGAAGGGTATCCGCAGTCGGTGTTTTATTGCTTCAGTCTTGAACTTGAGGTGGCTGGAGGTGTTTGGCAATGTCCCAGAATTTTGAGAGACACTGCAAGATGTAGACAGTGTCCCATGAGGGATTCCCGTGCCCCTCTGTAATAGCCTGCAGTCAATTTTATCAATTTTGAAGGACCCCCCACCCCCCCAGGTGGCCAATACGCTTGGGACGAGGCTAAAGGTCCCCTATGAATGGGATAACGTAACGGCTGTCCCCTGTGTCTTTTAGCACAGTGTCTGCCAGTTACCCAGGTTTAACAAGAGCACCTCCTAGCTTGTTCCTGAAATTCACGTATCTGCTATGCCTTTTCAGGGTAGTCTTGTTCATTTTCGCCCCGGGCCGTTCTCAACACGTGTTTGGGGTTGCCCAGCTCCCACAGCTGGCATCTCCCCGTCAGACGGTGGATGTCCGTGCCCCCTTGGCATCTTGGACATCCTGGGATGATTTGTAAGCGTGCTGTGCTTCGGCTTTCTTGGGGAAAAAAAAAACAGAGAGAGAGAGAGAGAGAGAGAGCGCTCACCGAGCACACAGACAGGGAGAGATTGACAGGTTCGGCAATAATGGACAATCGAGCGTGTAATCGCTGACAGCAAAGCAAACAGACACTTAAACACTGAACAAACACAGCCAGGTGGGACACCTGACACTGACAAGATAGGCCCTCAGTGACTGATGAACAAGCAGAGAAGGGTGGGGGTGTTAATACATTATCAATAAAACTTGTGCAGAACTTCCTTTCATAAGCACTGATGGTTCCTTCAAAGCAAAAAAAAACCATCATAGATCACCAAATGCCAATTAAATCAAATCATCTCTGGATCTTGAGCTGCAGGGACTGAAGCAGACATTCACTCACCAGCAAGCAAATGTGCAGACAAGGCCGAACACAAACAGTCAAAGTTTCTCCAAGGGTCAGTGTAGACGTGCCTCAGAGCATTAGGACCCTGTTGAGTACCTGCATGAATTGTGACAGGCTGCAGGTCAGTCTCTCTCTCTCTCTCTTTCTGTCTCTGCTGCCCTGTGCAGCTGGGAAGCCAGTACCACAGCCACCTCATCCTGCCCCCCCTCCCCCAACCCCGGATCAAGTTGTCAGCAACAAGGTGAAGTGTGGGGTACTGAGGGAAGGGGGCTGGCAGGAGTACTTTTTAACAGAGTTTTCGGGACTCTGTGATTTTAACTTGGGTTGGTAGTGGGAGCTGACCACTTCCTTTAACTCCTCTCAACTCAGGCCACGCAGGGTCGCCTTCCTACCTTCCCTATTCTGCTCCCAGACAATATTGGCTGGTGACCTTACCTCGCGTCAGTGGTTACCCTGGTGCTTGGTACTTCCTTGAGAGAGTCAGTGTCCGCGGACCACTGCCACAGCAGGACAGGTTAGACCTGTCCGCAGGGCGCTCCTTCTCTCTAGGGTTGGGGTCCCACAATGTCACGGACCTCTGGTTCGAGCTGGGAATAGAGAACAGACTGCAGCACCTACAAACACAAATACAAACAGGACAAACTCAGGAGAGGAATACAGGACAAACACAACACAGACAAACAAGACAGCAGGGACCCTGTCAATGAACCATGATCTGTAGATGTCTTAGTATCAAAGCGAAAATTTAATCGACGATCTCTCCATCTATCTTGCTGGACTTTCTCTGCCGATATTCCCCAGAAAATCAAGGTCGATAAAGATTAACTCTTTCCTGCGGTTTGTGATTTTCGAATGAGGAGGCGGAATCTGTCAATTAGGACGAGACCGATCCAGCAAGACATGAAGAAGCACTTTGACACGCACTGGATCATGTCCATGGCAGAAGTCCTGGCTCAAAGCGGATCACGCCTCTGCCAAATTAGTTACACTTTAAGTTGGTTGGTTCAGGAGCCTACCCGACTCCCTCCCCAGGCCAAGGCTGTGTTGGCTCAACACCGAATTGCCGCTGTTGCTAGATTAGAATTGTGGCCACCATTTGCAGTCATTTAGCCTCTCTCTGGTCTGACCCGCTGGGGCAGGGTTGGCCGCCAGGTCTGAATTGGGCTAAATTTAAAATATCAAGTTCGCTGACTCTGTTGAGAGACAAAATAAAAAGGGGGGGGGGGGGGGGGGGGGGGCGGGGCTGCCAACTAACGCCAAACTGTTGGTGAAATTAGCTCAGTAAAGCAGGGACCACACAAACCAGATTGGGTGAAACTGACAAGCTGTTTATTACAAGCGATATCGCTGGAAGAGAAGCTGACTCGGCTGACACAGAACTGACAGTCTGTTACAGGGAGATCAAGGGTTCTCTTCCCTGAGCAGAGAATCATGCCAGTTTTTTTACAGGAATATTGTACAGTGATGCTAATTGAAAATAGGGAAAATACAGTGGTCTTGATAATTAAGTAATCCAGTTCCCATGGTGACAATCACAAAGCAGTTATCAGAAGAATCTACTGATTTTAGATACGATGACGCATCATGGCAGCATCAATCAGTTCTTAATGGGATCAGGAGATTCCAGCTCTCTTCGAGGGTCAGTGAAAATCTCCTGTGAGCGAGGTATTCTGGTGCCTCTCTCTCTGATCTGTCCTTTCTGTGGCTTTCATATCATTGGGTTACAACACTGCTCTTAGGGCTTTGGGACAGCAGTGTTGATCGAGACCAGGAAGCTTATTGTGAGTTGCTCTTGGGAAGTGTATTCCCTGGTCTGCGAGTGACTATGGTCATGTCTGGTTTCTCTTGACAGCTTGTTTGATCAATACTGATGCATTCTGGGTGTTCCTTGTCCGGTTTGGACAGGCTTGATTTTCTGTGTTCTGTGTGGCCATGCTGTGGGTAGGCGGGGGGGGGGGGGGGGGGGGCAGATGTTTTCCCACAGTGACAAACAGTCAACTCCTTATGCATCACCATTCAAACTAGCAACCGTTTCCATCTAAAAAGGAAGCGTGTGTGTGTGTGTATGTATGTGTGTGTGTGTGTATATCTACATAGATCATGGATCATAGAACACTACAGCACAGAACAGACCCTTCGGCCCTCGATGTTGGACCGACCTATGAACTATTCTAAGCTCATCCCCCTACGCTATTCCATCATCATCCATGTGCTTATCCAAGGACTGTTTAAATACCCTTAATGTGGCTGAGGTAACTACATTGGCAGGTAGGGCATTCCGTGCCTTACCACTCTCTGATTGAAGAACCTGCCTCTGACATTAGTCTTAAATCTATCCCTCAATTTGTAGTTCACTGTCTCTCTCTAACTAATCCTCTGATCATCTTGCATGTCTCTGTCAAATCCCCTCTTCGCCTTCTCCTTTCCAATGAGAACAGACCCAAATCTCTCAGTCTTTCCTCATAAGATCTTCCCACCAGACCATGCGACATCCTGGTAAATCTCGTCTGCACCTTTTCCAATGCTTCCACAGCCTTCCTGTAATGGGTTGATCAGAACTGTACACAATATTCCAAGTGTGGCCAATTTAGCGTTTTGTACAGTTGCAGCATGACATTGTGGCTCCGGAACTCAATCCCTCTACCTATGAAACCTAACACACCGTATGCCTTCTTAACAGCACTATCAACCTGCGTAAAAAACTTTCAGGGACCTATGTACATGGACTCCAAGATCCCTCTGCACATCCACACTATCAAGAATCTTTCCATTGATCCAGTATTCTGCCTTCCTGTTATTCTTCCCAAAGTGAATCCCAACACATTTAGCTGCATTGAACTCCATTTGCCACCTCTCAGCCCAATACTGCAGTTTATCCAACTCCCCCGCAGCCTGCAACATTCTTCCACACTGTACACTACTCCACCGACTTTAGTGTTATCTGCAGATTTACTAACCTATCCACCTAGGCCTGTGTCCAAGTCATTTATGAAAATGACAAACAGCAGTGGTCCAAAAACAAATATCAAAACACAACACAGGTAGCCGGATTCCAGGCTGAATATTTTTCATTAACCACCACTCGCTGCCTGCTTCCTTTCAGAAAGCCAGTTTCTAATTCAAACTGCTAAATCACCCTCAATCCCATGCCTCTGCATTTTCTCCATGTATGTGTGTCGGTGAGTGTGTGTGCGTGTGTGTAAATGTTTATTATTCTCCCTCTCTGTTTCTAGCTCTTGTATGAGGATCCCTCATAGTAAAGCAATTTGATTCTCTCCATCTCTGCATCGTTCAGGTTTCAGTTCCCAAATCTAGTGCTGAACCAGGCATGATGCTGTTGAACTGCAGATCAGGCTCGAGGGGCTGAATGGCCTCTTCCTATTCCTAGTTCGGATGGTCTTATGCTCTTAATGCTATCTCCCAGCTCTTGGCCCATGTCCTGGAGGCTATGACTACACAAGGGACGGATCTGAAGCTTTCTCCGGTCTTCCAAGGGTCTCTGAGTGAACCGGCCTTTCTGGGTTGGAATTCCAGACTCTGAGTGAGAAATGAAATCTTCTCAAGGCTCCTCTTAGTCTTTGACTGCAAGGTAGATCAGGCCAGCCACGGGTAAGTGAAAAGCAGGTCTGATGTGCTCACTTCCCTAATTCGGAATGACGTGCGGGAGTACATTGTATCCTTCATCAGACGATTGTGCTATCCCACCTGGCTGCTATCAAGGTGCAGGCTGCCTATGATATGGGTTATACAGCGTTTGCCCCTGCTCTGATTGGTTAGCTCAGCTGGCTAGGCAGTCGTTTATAATGCAGAATAAAGACAACAGCGTGGGTTCAATTCCCACACTGAATGAGGTTACCATGAAGGTCTGTCCTTCTCAATCATCGCCTGAGGATCGGTGGCTCTCCCTGCCCCCCACTGCTTAAAGCACCACCAGTCATCTCTCTCTAATAAGAGGTGCCCTATTGTCTATTAAGTCTACAGTGACATTGCATGCTGAGCTCTGTACGCAGGTCTGGTAACCATACTGGCAGAGTGATGTTAATGTGTTGGAACCATAGAAATGGTTTCTGGACTAAGATCCCCTGGAATCAGTAAAGTTTATGATGAGGAAAGGGCCCTTATGTGATCATTATCAAGAAAATGGTGGGCGGCACAGTGGCACAGTGGTTAGCACTGCTGCACCACAGCGTCAGAGACCCGGGTTCAATTCCCGCCTCAGCCGACTGACTGTGTGGAGTTTGCACGTTCTCCCCGTGTCTGCGTGGGTTTCCTCCGGGTGCTCCGGTTTCCTCCCACCATCCAAAGATGTGCAGGGTCAGGTGGATTGGCCATACTAAATTGCCTGTAGTGTTAGGTAAGGGGTAAATGTAGGGGTATGGGTGGGTTTCGCTTCGGCGGGTCGGTGTGGACTTGTTGGGCCGAAGGGCCTGTTTCCACACTGTAATCTAATCTAATCTAAAAAAAAGTCAGGGTATATAAAGACAAGCTGTTTTCACTGGGTGGGAATTCCGAAACGAAGGAGCAGAGTTTGAGAATTCAGACCATAGTGTTCAGGCAGTGCATTCCACGCCCCTACCTCTCTTTGAGTGAAGAAACTACCTCTGACAGCTGTCCAATATCTATCACCCCTCAATTTGAAGCCATGCCGCCGCATGCTAACCATCACCATCCGAGAAAAAGGCTCTCACTGTCCACCCTATCTAACCCTCTGATTATTTTATATGTCTCAATTACATCACCTCTCAGACTTCTTCTCTCATATGAAAACAGCCTCAAGTCCCTCACGCTTTCCTCTTAAGACCTTCCCTCCATACCAGGCAGCATCCTCATAAACCTCCTCTGAACCCTTTCCAAAGCTTCCACATCCTTCCTATAATGCGGTGACCAGAACTGTACACAATACTCCAGGTGCAGCTGCACCAGAGTTTTGTACAGCTGCAGCATAACCTCATGGCTCTCATACTCAATCTCTCTACCAATAAAAGCTGACACATTGTATGCCTTCCTCACAACCCTATCAACCTGTGTGGCAACTTTCATGGACCTGTGTACCTGGACACCGAGCTCTCTCTGCCCATCCACAGTACCAAGAATCTTACCATTAGCCCAGCACACTTTATTCCTGTTACTTCTTCCGAACTGAATCATCCCGCACTTTTCCACATTCAACTCCATTTTCCAAAGCTCAGCCCACCTCTGCAGCTTATTTTTGTCTCTCTATAACTTACAACATCCTACGGCACTATCCACAACTCTACCGAACTAAGTGTCATCTGTAGATTTACTAACACAGCCTTCTATGTCCTCTTCCAGGTAATTGATGTAAATGACAAACAGCAGTGGCCCCAGAACAGATCCTTGTGGTATACCGTTTGTAAGTGAAGTCCAGGATTAATATTTCCCATCCGCTACCACCCTCTATCTTTTTTCAGTTAGTCAACTTATGATACAAACCGCTAAATCACCCTCAATCCCATGCCTCTGTATTTTGTGCAATAGCCTACCATGGGGAACCTGACCCAACCAATGATGGTCACATCCCATGAGTGCATATTTTTAAAACATCGTTTCATGGTCTGGAAACAATAGGCCCCTCCTGTTTTGTTAACTGTGGAGTGTTCTTTATTTATAACACAAGAAATTCATGTAACCAGGTATTTTACTGCGTTACTAATCTTCGCTCTGAATGCAGACAATGTTGCTGCATAAATAAATGTGTTTATGCAACAACTTAGGTTCCGCAGCATGTGACCAACTTTCCTGAAGTGATACTGAAAATCCGAGTAATTATCAGAATTGTTTCCTTGAATGGCATAATGTAAGAAATTTACAACACTGATGAACCACAGGAGGATGAAGCTCCCAGAGATGGAGAGCAGCAAAATCACAGCCTTTCTTCTGCTCTCCATCTCTGGGTCTCTGTGATTCTCGCCTTTGCTCTCACCCTTCAGCCTCTTCCGGACTTGGCTGGTCACTAAAGTGTGTCTGACTGTCAGAGCATTGAGTGACAGAATTAAAGCGAATGGTATTAAAGGTCTTAAAACTGTATCAAGCCAATCTAAAGCCACCCACCAAGTTTCAGTAAAGTAGCTTGACTTTGTTATACAGCCGAATGGCACATTGTTGACTATCGTCCGAGGCTCATATTGAAAATAGAAGGGAATGTTTTTCAAACAGAACAGGGTGCAGGTTGTTGCGAGAACCACAGTCGCAGTTTTCTCAGTGCAGTATTTTGCTTTCAGTGCCTGACAACAAATGATCACAAACCGGTCAAAAGAGAAAGTGACGGTGAACCAGACAGAGCAGTCTCTGGCTGAACGTAACAGCACCCCAGTAACACTACACACAGAAGTGATGTCCAGGAAACACCGTGGGTAATAATAAGAGCGAAATCTTTTCACTATAATGCCAAAGATAATGACCAGAAGATCAGCAGCTGCCATAACTACCAGGTAGCGAGAAGTACAAGGCGAAATACCGCACCTTCCCCGTGAAAGGATAGCAATCGACAGCAAATTAACTGTGGAAGAAAAATGGGAAAGATGTGGTGAATTACTGATACGAACAATCCCCCTGCCTATTCCAGAGAGCAACAGTATGACCTTACCACCAAAATCCAGCACACTGTGTGAGTAGAAGTGGTCAGGTTGAGTGAATTTAAACACTTTCACACCCACCTGAGATTGATCTTCCAACCTAGTGACTGCAGGGATTATGGAGTTTGGACAGAGACTGAGCTCATGGCCCATCCTAGGAGAGCAGAGGGAAGTCTGTGATTTTGTTTGATTTGTATGGGCACTATCTGAATGTGTGTATTGGATTCTTCCAGTTCTCAGCTCCAACTCTGGCAGGTGCAGAATCCCATCAGAAACCTCACCCCCAACCCATTCACAGGACTGGAGAATGGACTGTCAATAAATCAATCTCACCCTTCCTCCTTGGATCAGGTCATGCCCTACTCTTTGTATCGGACCAAATCCTGATTGGAGCCACAACAGGATCAGCAATTAGGTCATCTGCTTGAGAACTTGGAGTGCAAGCTCGTAGTTCCGTGAAAGTAGGGGTGCAGGTAGATAAGATAGTGAAGAAGGTATGCTTTCCTTTATTGATCAGAACACTGAGCATATGACTTGCGAGGTCACGTTATGGTTGTACAGGATATTGGTTAGACCACTTCTCGAATACTGTATTCTGTACTGGTTACCCTGCTAGAGGAAGGATGCTGTGAAACTTGAAAAGTTTCAGAAAAGATTTACAAGGATTTTGCCATATTTGTAAGGTTTGAGCCAACAGGAAGATACTGAAAGGCCTGTGGCTGTTTGCCTGGAGCATCGGAGGATGAGGGGTGACCTTATAGAGATTAAAAGAATCAGAGGGGCATGGATAGGACAAATAGTCAAGGTCTTTTTCCTGTGGTGGGCAAGTCCAGAACTAGGGGGCATAGTTTCAGGATGAGAAGAGAAAGATTTAAAAGGAACCTGAGGGGCAACTTTTTCACACAGAGGGTGGTGCGTGTATGGAATGAGCTACCAGAGGAAGTGATGGAGGCTGGTACAACGACAACATTTAAGTCTTATATGAGTATATGAATAGAGAGGGATTAGAGGAATATGGTCCAAGAGCTGGCAAATGGGACTCGCTTAATTTAGGATATCTGGTCTGCATGGTTGAGTTGAAATGAAAGGTATATTTCGTTGCTGTGTGACTCTCCGACTCTATCAGAACCTGCATAAAATTTGAAACAAAACTACTCAATTTGTCTTCCACAGGTGCAACAGAACAGAACATGCAGGGCTCCCTTAGTGACAATATTGAGTTTTAGGACAGTTGTGATATTTACACTGTAAATCAACACATCCATGCATCACAAATGTCTGGATGTGCAGGGATCCGGAGGGGAATCTGTCAAGCTTGGTGAGGAGAAGAGAATTTCCAGATGGGATGGCAGTTAGATAAAGCTTTCTAAATCAAAACGGAGCACATATCCCACAATTCCTTTGCATCACAAAAAAAAACAATCAGAGTTTTAATTTTCACAACTGATCCAGCATCCACTGCCATTTGTGGAAGAGAATTCCAAACATCTCCCATCCTGAGTGTATCGAAGTGCTTCTTCATGTCTTGCTGGATCGGTCTCGTCCTATTTGACAGATTCTGCCTCCTCATTCGAGAATCACAAACCACTGGAAAGAGTTAATCTTTATCTACCTTAATTTTCTGGGGAATATCGTGTAGGACTTCACTCAGATCACACCTTTTTATTTCGAGAGAAAACTGGCCTGATTTGTGAAATAAAACATAAATTACTCAAAGTTTGTGCGAAGATTTGTAGCTCGGGTGCTCGTTGCTGTGGTTCTGTTCGCCGAGCTGGAAGTTTTGGTTGCAAACGTTTCGTCCCCTGGCTAGGCAACATCATCAGTGCTTGGGAGCCTCCTGCGAAGCGCTTCTTTGGTGTTTCCTCCGGTGTTTATAGTGGTCTGTCCCTGCCGCTTCCGGTTGTCAGTTTCAGCTGTCCGCTGTAGTGGTTGGTATATTGGGTCCAGGTCGATGTGTTTGTTGATGGAGTTTGTGGATGAATGCCATGCCACTAGGAATTCCCTGGCTGTTCTCTGTCTGGCTTGCCCTATGATACTAGTTTATCCCAGTCGAATTCATGTTGCTTGTTGTCTGCATAAATTACTGAATAAACTGAGGAGGATGGGCAAGAAATGTGGGTGAGAAATCAGAGTAAATGCGTTCGGTCCAGTGATCCTTCGTCTGAACTCATATCACGTGCCCTCACACCGAATTGAATCAGAAGAGATGACAGAACACTGAGATCAGAGATTGTTGCAGCCGCAGTGAGGTTAGGAGTCTGTGTCAGTGGAGAATTCTACCGAGAATGCTGCTTCAGTGAATTGCTGTGACTTTTCTGATGCCTGGATAAGGCTGACCACTCAGTGAGCTGGAGACATTATCGTTCAAAAGATAAAACCAGAGAGCAGATCAGCAGCAGATTAAAACTAGTTCAATTCTCATAAAGCCTTACCAGGAACGCCAATAATAGCAAGAATGGTGTAGAATGCCTTCTCCACTTGTTGAATTGGTCGGCGCATTTTTTCTGGGCGAGGTGACCTGTCCCTTCAGGCAGCTGACAATCTCCTTGTTTGAAACTCTGAGCTGATGCATTCCCAGAGACGCTGCCTTATACAGTGTGGAAGCTCCTTGGAGAGATCGAGGTGAACAGCATTACTCAACTTTGTTGCTGTGTTTCAAATTTCTGTCAACGACCAAACTCATTACAATAACAAGTTTAATCCCAATAATGAAGGAGTGTTGCTGCTCAGTGCATCGTAACACAATAGCAAGAACATAATCTGGAATCTGCCAGCAATAACACTGTCCACTCAAACACCATGAGCCTCACCCCAAGGTCACAAAATATTTCAATCGATGCTGCATTGAGACAGTTTACTCCAAGTGTGAAAATATGTCTCAGAGCTGTCGTTCTACCATCTAAGCAAGGAGGTGTCCTCTTTAAACAAGAGCATTTCACTCACTTGATTGAAAAGTGAATCTTCTCACACACTGAATGTGGGTGTTGCTGCTGAGGTCAGCATTTATTCCCTATTCCCTATTGCCCAGGATCCAGAGTCACGTGAAGGAACAAGGGAGGAGAACACACCGCCTTTCCTGAGGGAAGGGGACTCAGTGAATAAGATGGGCTTCACTTCAATGAAGATATCACTGACCACACTCTTAATATTACTGTCCATCAGAAACATCACTGACCACAGTATTAATGTCACTCCCTATTCAGAGACCTCACCTAACTCCCTTTTCTTGTCAGTTTCCATCCAAATACATAACTGAACACCAGAGGCCCACATCATCCCATTCTGGGCAGAGACCTGGTTCCCTAGGGATTGTATGTGGTCTTGGCCCTTCCTACTCGGGCCTGATGAACATTGCTGAGTGTTGTAGGCAGACAGGACCCGTTCAAATGCTTGGAGCTGCCTACATCCTCCTTCCAGCTTGTCACGGTATACTGAGGCTGCTTCCCGGTCTCCAGTGTCCCTCCTCTCACTGGGATGGGCTCTTTCCAATTGGAACAGGAGCTGTCCGTGTGGGGGAGGTTTTCCTGCAACGTTCTGTCCTGTTTCTTGTGTAAGAGCTCTCGGCCTGTCACAGTCTGCAGTTTTCTATGGATTGACCGGATGTCAGCTGCCTCCTGCGATCCAGGCTATAGACAGCATCAGCAGGGTACGATGTTTTTCAGGAAGAATTGATAAAGAGGCCTTAATTTAAATGGGAAGATGTAGTAGGAGTTTTGGAGTGATTGTGTGTAACATTTACAGTCCCCTGTGACTGTGTATGTGTGTGTGAGACAGTCACAGAGTTTCAGCGGGATATTGCAGTTGGTGTGCGCAGGAACTCACACTGTCCTGGGTGGAAACATCTTTAACACAATTTTTGTCAAGCATCTTCTTCCTAGCATTGACAGATAAACTATTCATGAGAAAGCAGTACAGTCTGGAAATTTCCCTGACACGTTGCTAGGAATAAAGTACATTAGTTTCATCATCTTACATTGAATTCTATCACACACTTCTGTTCTGTTAAAAACAAAGACGTCATTTGTGTAATAATCTTGTGTGAAATTGTGAATTGAGTCATAGAGTTAGAGAGATGTACAGCTCGGAAACAGACCGTTCAGTCCATCTCGTCCGTGCTGACCAGATATCCCAACTCATTATGGTCCTCTTTGTCAGCACAGATTGAGAGGATTCTGTAACCTCTTTACCTGCTGCTGTGGGCCTGTGTGAATAAACTTTACCATTGCAGGTATAAGGTTTCAGTAGATCTGTCACTTCCTCCTTAACCAACCTCCCACCAGCTTATACATTCTGGTACAGCTTTCTGGCCTCCACTGTATTTTCCATTAACACTCCAACAAAATTCACTGGCTTATCCTGTTTTCCTACATTTGGTTTCCCAGTGCTTTCCCTAACCCACCAGCACTGTGATTTCATGTGGCCTACTTTATTGCAATGAAAACACCGGGGCTTTTTAACTTCTCTGTCCCCTTGAAGGGTTTCCTTTTTATTCTGTGGTATGTTATCCCTACAATCTTCACCAAGATCTACCTTTCCTTTCCGCATCAGGATTTCTCTTTTCCATATTTTCTGTCGCTCATGGACTGAAACTGATATTGGAAGCTAAGCTTTGATTTCTGGACAAACGCATGTTCATCATTTTGCCATTTTCACTCTCTGCTCTTCCTCATGAGTTCTCACTCCTTCAGGAAGATAATTTTTGAACCCCTCCAAAATAATTGTATCTCTAAGAACATCGTAGGTTTGCTCTATTTTTTAATATCCTTATCCACCTGCAAAAATTATTTTGTTTGATCCTTTCAAACTCAGTGTAGGTTTGACCGGGGTCACTCCGTAGATTCCTGGAACGTTGCCTGTAGGCTTCTGGCACAAGCTCATATGCACTTAAGCTGGCTTTATTCACCTCCTCGTACTCCCCAGACACCTCCTCTGATAGCTCACTCGCTCTCCCGACATGTTTTGTTTGGATCAACAAAATCCACATGGTCACGGATCACTACATTTGTTTCGCTACCTTTTCAAGTGAGATGGAAAAGGCTTCCACATCCTTCTCATTGAATTTAGACAATAATTGAATATATTTAAACCGTTTCTCACCCGGCCTTTGTTTACCATGGGTTTGCGCATTCTCACTAAGTTTACCTTCCGCCTTCATCTCCATCCTTTTAAGCTGACCTTCCTGTCTCAGTGTCACTTTCTGAAGTTTAACCTCCCTCTCTTGCTTCCCTTCCTTTCCTCTCTCGCCTTTCCTTCCTCTTTCTCTCTCTTGCCTCTCTCTTTCTCTGTTTTTCCCTTCTTGTTCTGCTGAAGCGGTTCGTTCTTTTTCTCTTTCCTCTGTTTAAGTTATAATTCAAACTGTTTCATTTCTGCTGCCCTTGACTTGTCTCTTGCCTCTCACTCAAGCTGCTACATTTTCAATTGAACATTAGCCATCTCTAAAGATTCTGATGGCGTTTCCAGTGAATGTAAACGCTGAGCTAC
The DNA here is from genome assembly GCF_037043375.1 of Chiloscyllium plagiosum. Lineage (NCBI taxonomy): Eukaryota > Metazoa > Chordata > Chondrichthyes > Orectolobiformes > Hemiscylliidae > Chiloscyllium > Chiloscyllium plagiosum. Next base: position 7,811,174 of record NW_028270178.1, read on the forward strand.
TGCTGTCCTTTCCTCACGGAAGGAGGCAGCTCCAACCCCATCCTGCCATAATTCTATCAGTTTGGTCTTAATTACTTATTGCAAAGCCCCAAGGTCACCTCTTCCACCTGCAGAGAACCTTTGGTGACTGAAAGAGCCATTGTTAACCCAAGCACAGTTTTAGCCAACTGAGTTCAACACCCAGAACAAAAGATTGTAACGCCCACCACCCGCTGAGACCAACAACCCTGATCTCAAATCAAAACTAAGGAACAAATTCCAGATGAGACCCCAATCTGTAAAGTACCAGGCCAGAGCCCTCCAAACATTTCAAGAAGGTAGCCCAGACTCTCACTTTGTTAGTTGTTTTCAGCAGGTGTACAGCGGATATTCCAGGAGAGATGCAGTTGACCTCACCACTTAGTTTGAAACAAAATAGAATTTATTTAAAAGATGTCCAAATGAAGCAGACACAAAAGAGAACAGAATACAGAATAACTTAACCTCTCTGAAAACCCAACAGATTATCCCAACTTAATGATGCTGTCCCAATACTTGCAGCAACTCCCATAAACACTCCTTGGTACAAAGGAGAAAATCAAGCCCAGGGTGTTAGAGGAGTGAAGGTAGATACAGGATCAGTCAGGACCTGCTTCTGTGGGTCCAGCAGCTTCAAAACAAGACTGCTAAAACCCAAACCAAACCAGAGCTCGGAGAACGGGCCACTCCCCCTTCATTGGACAACGGTTTTATTTTGAAAACCTCGAAAACCTGTTGGCTGAGGGAAATCCAAGTTAATGTTTCATTGCCAGTGTTTTTCTCAGAACTGGATCAGAATGAATAACTCTGATCTTTCATCACAGATGGTGCCAGACCTGATGAGATTTTCCAGCAATTTGATTTGATTTGATTTATTGTTGGCACATGTACCTAAGTGCAGTGAAAAGTTTTGTTTTGTGTTCGGTACAAGCAGATATACCATTCAAGGATGTACAGATACCAGGATGATTGAATAGAGGGAGGCAAACAAAGTTACGTTAACACAGGAGGATACAACAGAAAGATCAACATTAGATTTAAAATTTGAGAGTTCCGTTCACAGTCTAAAAAGAACAGGGAAGATGCTGGTCTTGAACCTGTTTGTAAGTGTGATTAAGCTTTTTGCATATTCTGTCTGGTGCAAGAGTTTGGAAGCGATTATATCCAGGCTGGGAACGATATTTGATGATATTGGCTGCGTTTCCAGGAACGAGAAGGGCAGATGCAGTCAATGGGCAGGAGGTTGGCTGGTGTGATGGTTTGGGTCTTGTTCACAATTTCCTTACGGTCCAGGGTGGAGAAGTTTCTGGACTAAGTCGTGACGCTCCCAGATGGAATGTTTCCTACGGTGAATTTAAAATGGTTGGTGAGACTCCTAATGGGCGTGCCGAATTTCCCAAGCATCCTGAGGAATTAGGGGTATTATTGTGGCTCCTTGACCCTCACATCTCCGTGGGTGGTCCAGGACAGATTGTTGGTTATCGTCAATCCAAGCAACGTGACGCTGTCGATCATAACCACCTCAGCTTCTGTTTTGGCTTTTGATTTCAAGCTCCCGCAGTTCTTTTACTAAGTATTACTTTCCCAGTTTCACAATGGAGTCCTCAGATACCTGTCGTTATGAAAAATAGGGAACAATTTGAGTGATGCATTTTTCATAGAATGGCATACTCATGGACAAGTTAACAATCCATGACTATCCTTTCAGCTTGGGGTTTTTCTGGTCATAGAGTCATAGACGAATCCAGCATGGAAACAGGCCTTTCAGACGAAACTGCTCCATGCTGACCACGTGCTCATTCCAATTCCCTGTATTTGGTCCATATCCTCCTACACCCATCCCATCCCTGTACCTTTTCAAATGAATTTTAAATGTTGCTGTTGTCGCTCCCTCAACCACTTTCTCTGCCAACTCATTCCATTCACTCTCCGCATGAAGAGTTGCCCCTCAGGTCCTTCCTTAACCTTTCCCCGTCAACTTCAACTTATGCCCTCTAGTTTTCAATTCTCCAACCCTGGGAAAAAGGCTATAAGCTTTCATCCTATCTCTGCTGCTCACGATTTCACACACATCATTCTCCTCCATTCCAAGAAATAAAGTGCTGTCCTGGGTAACCTTTGCATATAGCTCAGGCCTATTAATCCTGGTAACATCTTCATTAATCTTCTTTACACTCCTTCCTTTATTAACTATGTATTTCTGATAACCGGGTAGTCAAAACTGTACATAATACTCCAAGTGCGACCTCACAAATGTAACATAATGTCCCAACTCCTATACTCGTTGCTTTGACCGATGTAGGCCAGCATGGTAAATACCTTCTTCAACACCCTGTCTACCTGTGGCAGCATGTTCCAAGGATTATGTACTTGTACTCATGTGTCCCTCTGTTCCACAACACTCCTCAGGACCTTAGTATTTCTGGTGTTAGTCCTAACTTGGTTTGACTTTCCCAAGTGCAACACTTCACATTTATCTGTATTGAATTGCATTTGCCAATCCTCAGCCCACTTCCCTCTAATGCTTGGCAGCATTTGTTGCTATCACTGATACATCCGAATTTGGTATCATCTGCAAACTTACTCATCCTTCCTTGTACATTCACTTCCCGATCATTTATAACAAATACCGAAGTTCCAAGCAATGACCTCTGTGGTTCACCACGAGCTACAGGACACCAGTCTGAGAAACGACCTTCAACAATTACACTCTGCTTGCTACCATTGAGTAAATTTTGAATCTAGTTAGCTCGCTCTCCCTGTATGCCATGTGACTAACATTCACGATTAACCTGCCAGGCGGGGACCTTAACAAAGGCATTACTAAATTCCATATAGACAACATCAACTGCCCTACCCTCATCTATCTGCTTGGTGGTGAATTTAAAATTGGAACCCTGCAAAGCCCAGAAATCAAACCCAGGTTAACTACTTGGAAAGTAGCTGTGCTCAAAACACTATGCAACATTGTGCATTGATAGACCTCTGAGTGTTCATTGATGAAGCAGGTAAAGATGGTTAGACCTTGGGTGTTTCCTGACGAGTTCTTGCAGCGATGTCCTGAAGGTCAAATTGCTGACATGAACAATAACAACTGTCTTCCTTCTTGCTAGTTATTGCTGCCACCAGCAGAGAGTTTTGTCTGGATTCTCGTTGAGTGTGGTTTTTGCTTGGCCTCCTACTGTCACACTTGGTCAAATGGTGCCTTGATGTTGATGGGAGCTCCTCTCCCTTCTCCTCTGGAGTTCAACTTCTCTGAACCAAGGCTGTAATCAATGGCCCTTGGAGCACCCAAACTGGCCATCAGTGAGCAGGTTGTTGCTGACCAGGTATTGCTTGTTAGACCTGTTAATGATACCTTCCTTCCCAATTCCATGTTAGAGAATGGACAGATGAGACATTAATTGACAACATCATATTGACCTTATTTTTCTGTGTAAAACATGCCTGAGTGATTTTTCACATTCTCGGTCCATGCCAGTGTTGTTGCTGCATGAGGACACTTTGGCTCGGCAGGCGGCAACTTTTCGATGTTTAAGTTATCAGGCCCGATGACCTTTTCAGTATCCAGTGCCTCCTGTCATGCTATAACATCAGGGAGAGTGAATTGAATTGGCTGGAGACTGGGATCTGTGGACATGGGGACCTCAGGTCGAGGCTGAAATGGATCTACATCTTGATATTTTCGGTTGAGGATTGTTGCAAATGTTTCAGCTTTATCTTTTGCACTGATGTCCTGGACTCCCCCATAACTGAGGGTTTAGTTGGTGGAGAGCAGCCTTCTCACCCAGTGATTTAATTGTCCACCATCTTTTATGACTAAATGTGCCAGAGCGTGGATCTGCTGAACTCAGATGTGATGCAAAAACAGAAATTACTGGTGGAACACAGCAGGTCTGGCAGCATCAGTGGGGAGAAAGCAGAGTTTCATTGGTTGTGTGATCACTTAGCTCGGTCTGTAACTTGTTCCATACAAAAGTCGTTCTGTTTTGTACCTTCACCAGGTTGGAACCTTACATATTGATTTTCAGTGCTGCTGTTTGTATGTGCTGTTGTACACATCATTGAACCAGTCTGAAGACTTTCCATTCAAATACTCACCCAGATGCCTTTCAATGCTGTAATTGTGCCAGCTTCCACCATAGAGCCATCGGGTCAGAAAGCATGGAGACAGACCCTTCGAAGCATGCAGTCCAAGCTGAACATACTCCCAATTTAAACTGGTCCCACTCACCTGCCCCTGACTCATATCCCACCAATCCCTGCCTATTCACGTATCCATCCAAATGACTTTGTTCCACACATTCATCACGCTCGGCAGGCTGGAAATGCCCCTCAGGTCGCTTTGAAATGTTTCCCCTCTCAGTTTAAACCCATGCCCTCTAGTCTTGGACTCTGTTATCCTGGGGGAGACCTTCGCTTTTCACCCTATCCACGCCCCTCATGATTTTATGAACCTCTACAAATTCTTCCTCAGCCACTGACACTCCAGTGAAAGAAAAACCAGGCTATCCAATCTCTCCCTGTAACTCAAACCCTCCAGTCAGATATGTCGGGCAGATCGTCGGTGATTGTCTGTGCAAGGTATAATTCTGATGCTGCAAATGACGCACTGAACTTCATGGACACCTCGTCATGAGTTGGTCGATCTGTTTGAAGCCTGGCCCATTTCACACAGATACAGAGCCACAACACATGATGCAGTGCCCATTCAATGTGTGTCAGGCAGATTGGTGACAATTCCTTTTGTACTGTCCCAGTTCATTCAGCAGGTGGTGCTGCTGAGCCTGTCTTGGTGATGGACACTGAAGCCTCCCACACAGAGTCCATTTTCTGTCCTCTCCACCCGCAATGTTATGTTCAAACAGGGAAATTCGAGGGATGAGGTAATTGATAATCAGCAGAATGTTACTGTGTCTGTGTTTAACCTGATGCCATGAGGCTTCATGGGGTCAGGCATCAATGATGAGCACTTCCTGGTACCACCCCCCCCCTCTTGACTGTATCCCACTGGGCTGCCCCCTCTGCTGTCTCTGTCCTGCTCGTGGGACAGGACCTGCCCTGAGACGCTCATAGTATTGGCTGGGACATTGTCTGGAATGTGGGTTTCCGTGAGCGTGACTATGTACAATTGTTGCTGGATTAGTCTGTGAGAAATATAAGGTCAGGTTTAAGTTTTATACAGTAAGGAGTTAACCTCTCTTTATTTCTTTGAATCTTAAAATCAAACCAAATTAAATTATTTTTTTCAGTTGAAGATTATTCATTTGAATAATCAGAATGCGCACCTAATTATTGCTAACTTTAGTAACAGTAGTCACCAATGCATTATTGCTCAGTTCAATAACCGGAGAAAGGAGCTGATTCATGTTTAGATGAGTAAACACATGATCTTTGCACTACCATATACGTCAAAAATATGATTGATAAGGCCTGAATTTGAATATAATCTTGCTGGACCACACTGGCACCTCCAGTAAAGTGACTGGCTCCTAAATATCTCCAAGTAGCTCCCAAACTGGATCTGGCCAGATTTCAAACATTTCTTTGCAACAGACAATTTGGACTCGTCATTGAACAAGGCGGAAGTGCATGGAGCTGATTGGCCAATGGGCTAGCACAAGACTCAGTGCAATTTTCACCATTAATGCAAATGAGCTGCCAATAACCATGATTCGTAAGTTTGTCCATGTTGATGACATCGAGTGTGCCACATAAGCATCATAATTCTCCTGTTTGGAGCAGATAATTATTGAAGGTGTTAGAAAAGTGATGGATTACATTGCACCTTGCATTGAATCACTCATCAACAATATCCCACGCATGTCAGCTCCACAATCCCAGTGTCCAAATACAATTGTGCATCTACATGGTGGTGGCATGGTGGCACAGTGGTTAGCACTGCTGCCTCACAGCGCCAGAGACCCGGGTTCAATTCCCGCCTCAGGTGACTGACTGTGTGGAGTTTGCACGTTCTCCCCGTGTCTGCGTGGGTTTCCTCCGGGTGCTCCGGTTTCCTCCTACAGTCAAAAGATGTGCAAGGCCAGGTGAATTGACCATGCTAAATTGTCCGTAGTGTGAGGTAAGGGGTAAATGTAGGGGTATGGGTGGGTTGCGCTTCGACGGGTCAGTGTGGACTTGTTGGGCCGAAGGGCCTGTTTCCACACTGTAATGTAATCTAAATAATCTAATCTACATTGCTGGCCAGCATGATCCCAACTAGCATTATTGTGTGTGAGTCAAACTTGAAATTTTTATGAAGATGTTTTCAATATTATATTTATCATTAATAGCAAAGTGTAATCATTGAAGATCATAAATGCTTTGAATAGCCACTTGATTGTGCCATAAACAAATCCACCCATGTGTTTAGTTCAATTTTTAGAGGGAAACCTAATGAAAACATAATGAAAATATAGCGCCCAAATGGTGCGGCTGGTGAGCGCACCCAGGATCAAATTATTATTTAGCTTAAGAACTCTGAAAATATCCAATTATTTTTCCCTTGAATACAAATATTCCACACCTAATTGTCTTCATGACAAGAATTTAACTATGTTTCCTCTTTTCCAGATACGAGGGCATATTAAATTGGTTCAATCTGTCTCACATGTGAGTAATCTGGGATAAGAATCTCAGTGTCCGTGTGATGCTACTTTAGCCGTGCCTCTGAAAGACTGACAGATTGTTCCAACAGCATATCCCTTCAGCTCTTCACAACAAGCAAGTTGCTGCCTGCACTCAACCAGTTTATACTCACAAAACCTTCAACCCACAGTCCACTATTAGTCATGATTGGACAACATTTTTAATGAATCCTAATCCATTCATGGGCATCACTGCCTGGGCCAGCATTTATTGCTCATTTCTTGTGGCTGTTCAGAATGTGTTGCTGAGCTGCTTTCTTGAACTGTTGTTGTCTGTGTGCTGTACACAGAATTACAACACTGTTATTAAGGGCTGAGAAGCAGAATGGTGATATATTTCCAAATCATGATGATGATTGACTTTTAAGGGAATTTGTAGTGCATGATAATCCCATGCATCTGCTGCTCATGTCCTTCGAGATTATTGTGGGTTTGGAAGGGTTTGTTTGAGGAACTTTGCATGCAATTCTGGTCTCTTTCCTATCAGAAAAATGTCGTGAAACTTGAAAGGGTTCAGAAAAGATTTACAAGGATGTTGCCAGTGTTGGAGGATTTGAGCTATCTGGAGAGCCTGAACAAGCTGGGGCTCTTTCCCTGGAGCATCAGAGGCTGAGGGGTGACCTCATGGAGGTTTATAAAATTATGAGGAGCATAGATAGGGTAAATAGGCAAAGTCTTTTCCCTGGGGTCGGGGAGTCCAGAACTAGGTTAGGTTTAGGTTGAGAGGGGAAAGATACAAAAAAGACCTATAGGGCAACTTTTTCACACAGAGGGTGGTACGTGTATAGAATGAGCTGCCAGAGGAAGTGGCGGAGGCTGGTGCAATTTCAACATTTAAGAAGCATTTGGAGGGGTGTATGAATAGGAAGGGTTTGGAGGGATATGGTCCGGGTACTGGCAGTTGGGACCAGATTGGGTTGGGATGTCTGGTCGGCATGGACAGTTTGGACCGAATGGCCTGTTTCCATGCTGTCCATCTCTATGACTCTATGACTTTGGTGAATTTCTGCAATGCATCGAGTAGTTGGTACATTTAGCTGCTACTGAGAGTCAGTGGTGGATATAAGATAGTTGTAGTGGCCATCAAGTTAACTAGGAGAAAGTGAGGACTGCAGATGCTGGAGATCAGAGCTGAAAAATGTGGTGCTGGAAAAGCGGAGGAGGTCAGGCAGCATCCAAGGTGCAGGAGAATCGACGTTTCGGAGATAAGCCCTTCTCCTGCTCCTTGGATGCAGTCTGACCTGATGCGCTTTTCCAGAACCACATTTTTCAGCTCCATCAAGTTATCTGTTTTAGCATATGGGCCGTGTCCTGGCAGGTGGGACTAGATTGGGTTGGGATATCTGGTTGGCATGGACGAGTTGGACAGAAGGGTCTGTTTCCATGCTGTACATCTCTATGACTCTGTGACTCTATGACTTTGGTGAATTTCTGCAATGAATCTTTAGTTGGTACATTTTGCTGCTACTGAGAGTCAGTGGTGGAAATAAAATGGCGATGTTGACCATCAAGTGAACTGTTTTATTCCGGAGAGTGTCGAGCTTCTTGAATGCTGTTGCAGCTTCACTCATCGTGGCAAATGGGGAGTGTTCCATCACACTCCTGGCTTGGACCTTGCAAATCATGGACAGATGGAAGTCAGGAAGTGAGTTATTGCCTGCAGTATTCCTAGCTTCTGCCCTGCCTTGTCACCACTATATTTAAATGGATGGTCCAGTTCAGTTTCTGGTTAATGGCCATCTCAAGACGGTGAGAGTTGAGGAATCAGCAACGGTAACCCCATTGAATATCAAAGGATGATTGTTTGACTCGCGTTGTTAGAGTTGATCTTTGTCTGGCATTTATGTGTCATGTATGCTATTTGCCACTTTTCATCCCAAGCCTGCATATTGTCCAGGTATCAAGGCATTTGGGTATGGAGTGCTTCAGTATCTGAGGAGTCACAAATGCTGCTGAACACAGTGTAATTATTAACTAATATCCCCACGTCTGACCCTCTGATGCAGGGAAGTCCACTGATGAAATTACTGAAAGTGGTCAGGCCTAAGACACTCCTTTCAGGAACTCCTGCAGAGATTCCCTGCAGCTGTGATGACTGACCTCAAAGAACCAGAACTTTATTCTTTTCTGCTGGGGATGACTCTACCCAGTGAAGAGCTTCCCCTGATTTCCATTGCCTCCAGTTTTGCTCAGGTTCCTAGAAGCCATACCAGGCCAAACACAGCCTTGATGTTAATTACAGTCAGCCTCACCCCACCTCTGGAATTCAGCTCTTTCTGTCCATGTTTGGACTGAGGCTGTAATGAGGTCAGGAGCTGAGTGGTTACACTGAGCAGGTTGTTGGTGTGTAGGCACGGCTTCATAGCCATGTTGATGAAGCTTTCATTCACATTTTCATGATCGATATCATATTGGGGGGTGCGAATTCGCCGGGTTGGCTTTGTCCTGTTATTTATGCACAGCACATACCTGAGCATATTTCCACTCTCTCAGGAAGATGTCAGTGCTGTAGCTCAGCAGGAACTGCTTTCCCAGTGATGCAGCATGTTAGGGAGCACATGTCATCTGTCCCATTGCTAGAATCTTGTCAAGGCCCCAGCCTTTACTCACAAGAGGAGGTCAAGATGGATCAACACATCAGCTTTTCGGTCTGAAGACTTTTGCAAATGGGTTTAGCCTTATATTTGCATTGATTTATTGGGCTCTCCCATTGTTGATTATTGCAGATATATGTAGAGCCTCCTCTCAATGACTTGTTTAATTGTTCACGATCATTCAAGACTGGTTGCGACTGGACTGCAGGGCTTTGTTCTAATATGTTGATTGTCGAATTTCTTACTTCTGTCTGACACATCAGGGTCATGCATGTGGCGAATGTGTTGGTGAAGACCACAGTTTGGAAATCGTTGTGAAGCAGGTGGAGAATGGTGACTTAATTCTGTAAGCGTCCACATTTTAGGAAGTTATCCCATAATCCCTAACAGTGCACAGAGTTAAAGACTTGAAGATCGAAGAAGGCCATGTACAGAGATTACTGCTGTTCTCTGCACTCTGCTTGAATTTGTCACACTGAAAATCCTGGCCATTCAGTCTCTTGATGGGCTGAAGCTGCCCTGAGATTCGGAAGGAGATCTTCAGCCAATGGGAGGAGGGACTGAGGAGGATTCTCACAATGACCTTTTCAGAGTGGACAGTGGGAAATTTCTCTGTACGGTTGCACGTGTCTCCTTTCTTGAAGATGGTCATAGTAGTGGCGTCTCTGAGATTTCTGAGCATGCTCCCTTCATTCCAGTAAATGATGGTGAGGTGGATTCATGTCAAGAATGACTCTCCGCCATATTTTAGTCCTTCACTGGGGATTCGATCTGTGCTGGTAGTCTTGTTGCTGTTCTGTTGCTGGAGGTGTTTTTGTCCTCAGGGTTGGTTGGAGGTTTGCTGAGATAGCAGTGGGTAGAGTGACTCAGGAACACTTGTGCTAAAGGCTGTGAATTGGTGGAGGAGGCCCTCGAAGTGGTCTCTCCAGCGAGTGCTGAGTGCCTCTTGGTCTTTGATGAGGGAGTCTCTGTGCTTGGCTCTCAGTGGGGTCACTCCCTGGTTACTTGGGCTGTAGATGGCTTTGATTGAGCTGAAGATGCCGTACACATTGTGGTTGTCAATGAGTCACGAACTCTCCTGCTGACTTTCTCTACCCACCATCTATTCTTTAGGTCACGGCTTCTTTGTTTCACCTCGGCCTTCAGTTGCGTCTCTGCTTGTTTCCATTTGCTGGAGTTATGGTGTAGCTGCCGTTTCAGGAGTACCTCACCTTTGCAGTGTTGGAGATCTTGGATCCCCTGCTTATTCTCAACGAGCCAGTCCTGGGGTTTCCTGGTCGAGAGGCCAAGGGTCTCCACACAGTTGCTGACTGGGAAGGGGTTTAGGGAGGAGCTCATTTACCCCAGAGGGGATTTGTTGGAATGTCTGACTAGTTACTTTGTTATGGTGAAACTGGTCGCATGGAGATCTGTGTTTGCATTTCACGAAGAAAGTGGATCTGCCACCTTGTTCTTGAAGTGACCTTTCTCCTGCCAGTCATATCCCACTCACAGCGATGATGTCAGTGTTGTGATGCTGGGCAATGGCAGCAGTGAATTATTCAGGTCTATTGGTGTTGATGTTATCCATCAGGTTCCGAATTTTCCAGCTCACAGATTGATTTGCGCGTGGGGCAGCGTTGAGATGGAAGCTGCCTGTTTGTGGATCCCTTTAATTTGGAGTGTTCCCTGCACACCAACCACCACATGGTCCCAATGGAATGAGGTCTGGAGCCAATGGCAGGGAAAGTCCGAGAGAACTGAAGACCAGGCTCTGCTTCAGGACGCTGCTGGGTTTCTTTGAACAGAGATGAGATAGACAGTGTTTCTGTTATCTGAAATTTATTTGGGGGAACAAGCAACTAAAGATGAAGCTGACCAGCTAATTGTTCCTTCTGGTTGAAATGCTGTCTTCTGAGTTCAAAGAGTCTTTAATTGTCTTTATCAAGGAATGTTTGATAAATCTTCTCAACACTCTAATGTCTGTGCATGTTGAGTCTGCCAAGACCATGCAAGTATCTCTGTGTGTCATGGACATTGCCTATAAGGTACAAAACACAAAATTCGAGTTGACATCAATAGTCCATGTGTGTATTTTTTATTTTTCACACCAAGAAAAAAGAAATCCATTGGACAATATTACTGTTTTTATTTCAGAAAGACATCAAGTGCTGAATTTTGTTATTATGCGTGTGTGTATGTGTCTGTGATCATGTAAAGAGATGACTACTTATACTTCTTTATTACTGATGTCTGGTTTATATATCTTTCTTATTTCAGCCTGACACAGACAGATGTTTAATTCACCAAATGTACACTTTCCCAGTTTTGCACACCTGCCATGGCCCTTATCTAATGGTCCTTCCTTGTGCTTCTTCATCACCCTGAATTACATCCACATACAGTTCCGCCATTTACACCTACCCAATATCAAAGTCACTGAATCTCCATCCATGCTTCTCCCCTTTTGAGAGTTCCAGTAGACTAGAGGTGGACAAATACATAAAAGAATCTGCCCAGAATATTGCTCCAAAGCAAAGTGAGAACCTGCAGGAGATGTCACATTGCACATTGAACAGAAGAGATGTAAAGAATTAATGTTTGTGGTTGTGGTGGCAATCAAGGAACTGTTTTGTTCTGGAGAATGTCAGTCCTCTTGAGTGTTGTTGGAGGTGCACTCATTCTAAGCAAATGGAGAGTGATCCATCATGCTCCCACCTTGGAGATGATGGCCAGGCTCTGGCAGAGAGGGGTGTCAGGAGGTGAGTTACTCTCTGCAGGATTCCGAGCACCTGAACTGCTCTTGGAGCAACATTATTTGTATCAATGCACCTGTTCAGTTCCTAGTCAATGGTAACTGTCAGGTTGTTGATAATAAAGAATTTAATAGCGACAATGCTATTGAAGCACAGTGATCAAGAGGTGGATTCTCTCCTGACTGAACTCGTGTGGTGTGAACATTATTTGCCATTTATCAGCCCAAGCTTGCATATTGTCCTGGTCTTGCACCATTTGGACATGGACTGCGTCAGGAATTGAACAGTCCTTGAAAGTAGACTCGCAGGTAGATAGGAAAGTAAAGAAGGCGTTTGGTGTGTTTTCCTTTATTGGTCAAAGCACTGAATATGGGGGTTGGGAGGTCATGTGGAGCTGTATATGACATTAGTTAGACTACTTTTAGAATTTGGCGTACAATTCGGAAGTATTTTGAGAAACTTGAAAGGGTTCAGAAAAGATTTACAAGGATGTTGCCAGGATTGGAGGACTTGAGCAATAGGGAGAGGCTGAATAGGCTGGGGCTGCTTTGGCTGATGCATCAGAAACTGAGGGGTGACATTATAGAAGTTTATAACATCATGAGGGGCTTGGATAAGCTAAACAGACAGGATCTTTTCCCTGGAGTGGGGGAGTGCAGAACTAGAGGATACAGGGGTTAGGACGAGAGGGGAAAGATATAAAGGGGATCTAAGGAACAAATATTTCATGAAAAGGATGGTGCATCTATGGAATAAGCTGTCACAGGATGTGGGGGGACTGTTACCATTACAGCATTTAAAATAAATCTGGATGGGTATATGAATAGGATGGGTTGAGAGAGATATGGGCCAAGTGCTGGCAAATGGAGCTATCTGGTCGGCATGGACGAGTTGCACGAAATGATATGCTTCCGTGCTGTAAGTCTCTATACTCTATCACTCACAATTGTGCTGTATGTTTTACAATCATTAGTGAGTGTCCTACTTGATGGAACAAAGGTGATTCATGAAGCAACTGAAGATGGTTGGGCCAATGACACTACCGTGATGAAGGGTAAGACTCCATAATGCCATATTCAGTCAAATGTTACATTTGTGTCAAGTTTAGTCACTCTCACCTCACCTCTGGAATGCCTCTCTTTTACTATGCCTGCACCAAACGTTTTTATGAGGTCAGGAGGTAAGTGACCCTTGGTTGAAACCATACTAACCGCCTTTGAACATGTCCTAACTTTGCAATTATTGCTTAATAGCGAACCTTTCCATCACTTTGGTAACCCTGGAGAGTCGACAAATAAGGTGGCAAATGGTTAGGTTGAGGATTTCCTGCTGATGATACTTAGAGTCTTAGAGATGTACAGCACAGACGCAGACCCTTCAGTCCAAGTCGTCCATGATGCCGTCCAGATATCCCAACGTAATCTAGTCCCATTTGCCTGTACTTGTCCAGCATATACCTCCAAAACCTTCCTCTTCATATATCCATTCAGATGTCTTTTGAATACTGTACGTGTACCAGAATTGTATGAAATATTCCAATAGTGGCTAAACCAATGTCCCGCACAGCCACAACATGACCTCACCACTTTTATACACAAGGCTCCGAACAATAAAATAAAGCATAACAATCGCCTTCTTTACTATCCTGTCCTATCCATTTGTGACTCTATTTTCCAGGAACTATGAACCTGCAATCCAAGGTCTTTTTGTTCACCAACACTCCATAAGACATAACCATTAAGAGTATAAGTCCTGCTATGATTTCTTTTCCAAAATCCAGCACCCCATATCTATCTAAATTAAACTCAAACTGCCACTCCTCAGCCCGTTGTCCCGTGCATTCAAGATCCATTTGTACACTGAGGTAATCATCTTCGCTGTCCACTACACCTCCAACTTTGGTGCCATCTGCAAACTTACTAAATATACCCCCTACGTTCACATCCATATCATTTGTATAAATGATGAAAAGTAGTGGAATGAGTATCGATGTCTGTGGCACACCGCTGGTCACAGGCCTCTAGTCTGAAAAGCAGCACTGTCCCAACACCATCTGTCTTCTGCCTTCAAGTCAGCTCTGTAACCAAATGGCGAGTTCTCCTTGTATTCCATGTGACCCAACCTGGCTGACCAGTCTACCACGGGGAACCTTGTAAAATGTCTTACTGAAGTCCTTATAGATCACATCCACTGCTTTGCACTCATCAGTCCTCTTTGTGATTTCTTCAGAAAACTCAATCAAGTTTGTGAGACATGATTTCCCACTCATCAAGCCATGCTAACTATCCTTAACCAGTTCTTGCCTTTCCAAATACATGTAAATCCTATCCCTCAGGATTCCCTCCAACAACTCGCCCATCTTGGGAAATTTTCCCCATTGCCAGATAAAAACCAGTGCTCTAGCTATCCTGGAACAGCTTGGTTCTGAGCAGCATTGTGGAATAGAGATGCAAAAATGCATTCCAGGCAATATGTATCATTGACTCCTGCCCCAATAAAGTTTCATTGCATCAAATCAAACATGGGCCAGGGCACCTCCTATCGATTCTAATGACCTTCACCCACAACATGCCTCCCTGATGACACATCTTTAAGTGGAAACACTTCGAGGAAGCACTGAGAGAGAAAGGACAAAGACAGCGCAAAGGAATCTCTCTTTCTATCTCTCACACGATCTCTCTCTCTCAGAAGTCCTCCTGACTCTTCTGCTGAGAAAACATCAGGAACACTGTGGAGCACTTTCATCCTCAGACTACCTGGAAACAGTTCCTGTCTGTATCCTCCTAAAGTCTGCTTTGATTGTCTTCCCTGTTCACTGCCTTCCTGTTCAATTTGCATGTCATCTGCAAAGTTGGAAGTTATGTCGTAAGAACCCACGTGTCGTGGTTATACTGAGGTCAGGCAGGTGGACCTCAGAGAATATGAGTCCCATGATTGGGGTTGTTAATCTGGTACAAGCAGGGAGCCCTAGCTGACAGATAAAAGAAAACGAGTGTCAGGTGTCCTGAAGCTCTGAGACCTGGTTCTGAGGGAAAAGGAGCAGTGTCACCTCCTTTTTATTTACTTGCCCCATGTAAATAAAAGGTGGCGTGATGATGGGATATCAGTCTGTGTGGAGTTATATTACAAAGTCCTGTAAAATTCTGAATATAAGCTGCCACCAGTAAGTCTCAGCTGCCAGGAGCACATGTTGGATATTGTGTCTGTGATGATTGTGAAGTTCAGTGTTATTTTAACGGATCGATCCTGTGATGCCAGTGCTACTGATATTAACCTTGTATTATAATTTATCACCGAGCTCCACAGGAGTAAGGGAAGGAATATGATAGACCTTTCAAATATAGAGAAAGTCTAATTTGAAGACGCTGAACCTTTCTTATATAATGTCCATAATTCTCAAGAATCAGCAGAAGCATTGTTCTCCAATCTATGTTCAGATCAGTTTTTCCCATCTAGATGTTGAACTTGGAATGGTTTGAACCATATAATCTACACTGCTCCCATTTCCTGTACTTTTTTTTATTTCTTGTATCTCAATCTTCATGAAATCTCAACTGAAATATGCTCTGGTGAATATTTCCAGGATGTGAACAGAGGGACACAGAAGGAAACACCCTAGTTCCAGAGAGCTTTTCAATGATAGAGAGAGGGGAGAGAGAGAGAGAGAGAGGGAGAGGGAGAGGGAGAGAGAGAGGGACACGGTAGGTGGCAAGTTGAACCCAACGATCGCCTTGCTTCTCGACATCTCACATCAGTCGTACAACCAATTGTGTTAACGGATTATGACTTATGACATTGTGATTGAGGGGGTGGCAGTTATACAGTTACAAATCACCGTTAGGCCTTAGACATAGTCTTGAAGAACTCCAGCAGTGACGTCTGGAGATTAAATGGCTGGCTTCCAACAAACACACCAGTCACATGTAGTCCAGACCAGGTACAGACAGTCAATTTCTTTCCGTAAAGGACATTAGTGAAACAATGGGTTTTTACAACAAGTTACAATGGTTTCCTCGTCAGTATTAGAGACATAATTCCAATTATTTATTCAACTGAAGTTCCGGAATCCATCATGATAAGACTTGTCAGAGGTGGTACTGCAGATGTTGGAGATTAGAGTCAAGATTAGAGTAGGTCATCAGGACGAAGGGCTTTTGCCAGAAACTTCGATTTTCCTACTACTCGGATGCTGCCTGACCTGCTGTGTTCTTCCAGCACCACTCTAATCATGATAAGATGACCTGAGCCCATCATAATACTTTGGAAGTATCTGAATATTTAGAACCCAAACGTGATACTTTTGTTCCAATAACCAAAATAAGGGTTTTCTGTTTTGTTATTTAACATTGAATGTAATATTAATTTGTCATTATTTGGTTTCTGGAAAATGGGAACGTAGACATAATGGGGCTGAAAATTGCATTTAATTGGATTGACTGTGAACAATTGTGAGACCATTTCGGTTACCTCTGATTGAGATGGGTTCGTGTATTTGTTCAGTGGGAAGCCTGAAGGAATCATGGATGTGCCGAGTGAACTGTTTTCCTGTGCAAAGGAATGTATTAAGTAGAAAGGTAGAAGAATAATTTACATGTGTTATGTGTGTGCTTGAATATGTGTGTGTGAAATGCCTCATTCTTCCACATTATGAGTGTTCTATGAAGAATTCTTCCTCTCACTTAGCCTTAAAGGACGTTGGAATGTTTTGATCCTCCAGTGCTCTGGTTTCCTGCCAAAATCCAAAGATGTGCAGGTTAGGTAAATTGACCAAGCTAAATTGCCCATAGTGTTCAAGTATGAGTAAGTTGGGACATTCGTTGGGGCTAGGTGTAGAGCAATGGGGTGAAGGAGTGGGCCTAGGTGGGTTGGCCTTCGGAGGGTCGTTGTGGACTTATTGGGCAGAAAGGCCTGTTTCCACATTGTCGGGGATTCTATTCTCTCCTGTAGTTTTGGCGAGTGTAAAAGTGGACAAGTCCTGAGGTCTGCAGGAGCCGTAACGAACGAGATGACGATGGAAATTATAAGTACTGTGATCAAATGTTTAATTCCTCTTCAGCTACCCGATTAGTCAGAGGACTTCAGCACAGCTGATGTGTTTCCACTTTTCAAGAAGGGTGGTGGAGATTCACTGCGAATTACACGTCAGTGATTCCCAGTGCACGGGAAACTATTAGAGAAAATTCTGAAGGAGAGAATTGATCTCCATTTTGAGAGGCAAGGCTAGATCAGTCACTGTGGCTTTGTTACAGGGATGAAATGGCTTACAAATCTGGTGGAGTTTTTCGAGTAGTTGACCGTGTCTGGAGATGAGGGTAGGGCAACTGGTGAGGGTAGGGTATATGGTTTTCAGCAAGGTATTTGACAAGGCAGCACATGGGAGATTAATAACTAAGGTAAAAGCACATGGCATACAAAATTAATTAATTAGCAAATTGGTTCCAAAAGTGGCTCTGTCAGAGGAGGCAGAGGGTGTTGATCGAAGGCTGGATGTGTAATTGGAGACTGGTGTTCAGTGCAGTGGTATACCACTGGGATGGATGTTGTGTCCCTTACTGTTGGTGATATTCATAAATAATAATGAAGAGTGCGTGTTTGTGCATGTACATGCGCCCATGTGTATGTGTGTCTGTTGTGTCTGTATCTGAGTCAGTATGTGTGTTTGTGTGTGTGTGTCGCAGTGTGTTGTGTGTGTGTGCGAATGTGTGTGCTGTAGGGAATGAGGGTGGGTGGGGATGATAAATAAGTTTGCGATGACAAAAATATTGATCGGATGTTTGACAGTGAGGAAAATATTCTTAGGTGACAAACAGAAATAGTTAGGTTGGTCACATGGGCAGATCAATGGCAGGTGGAATTTAACCCTGATAAACCTGTAGGTGATACACGTTGTCACAAGTTTCAAGACAAGGCAGTACTCAATGAATGGTATGACATTAGAAAGGGCAAAGGAACCAAAATATCTTGTGGAGCTTGTTAACAGATCTCTAAAGGTAGTAGGACAGGTCAGTAGGGTAGTTCAGAAGTCGTATATGATATGTGCCTTTACCATTCCAGACATCAGAGCAGGGAGGTCCTGTTGGAGTGAAACTTTATATCCTGTTGCAGGCCCTCTTGGTCCTGGGACTCGACAAAAGAATGACTAGGAGTACAATCTGTTTAAAGCAAGTTTACCAGTTTAATAAATTAATAAATAGAAGTAGCCTGGGGTAGATTTGCCAGGCAACATGGAGGTTAAAAGTTTCTGTGTTCCGTAGAGAAATGGTGCAAATACATTTACGTTTTTTTTTAATAGATAGTACAGCCTTAATTACAAGAAAAGACCAATCATATCTAATAAGGTGAAATGATTGACAACAGGCTAATCCAATGATATTTCAAGGGAAACAGATTGTTATGTGCATGTTTACTAGTTCAAGGTTACCTCAAAGACGAAATCACTGTCTTATAATTCATATTATGAAAATCCATTATAATCTCTTATCTTCTATTTAGCTTAACTCAACAAAACAGCAGCACAAGTTCACAGAGTCAAGTTCATACTTTCAGACATTATGTTGTGTTATTTTAAATTGAAAAGCCATTTCGTGGTTAATAAAAATCTACGTATCCTTGTTGCAACTGATAACAGCCTAAATTCAAATTATAGATCCTCATTCCCTGCGTTGGTCATTCTATGACCACACCATAAAGGCATGGACCAAATTAATCCAATTCGGTGGCAGTGAAAGACTGCAATCCTTTCTCTTCCTCTGAAGAGGAATCAAGGACAGGCGATGATGCTTCCTCATCATCATAAAAGTGAGAAGAAGCATTTTCTGGGTGCAACCAATGTTGTCAATAGAAATTAATATTTTAGCAATAATACACTTATCAATAGCAATGCTAACAAAATGAGCAAATGAACAATAGCAGCATACATAGCCATATTGATAAACCATAAACCAAAACCCCAATCTCCCCACCCTGCATCTTCATTCATTTGGTTGACAGAAATGCGGATGATATCTGTATGTCCAATAATGTTTTCGATAAAGTTAGTGACCCCCATGATGCACTTCCCTTTGACTATGACACAAACGCCACCTTCCTTCACAATAATGTAATCGAGAGCAAAGCAGGTTTTGTTGGGTAAATAGGCACAATTCTGAAAGTAAGACCCTTATTTCTATTAGGCAGCAGTTGTCTCATTTCATGAAATTGTGGGTCCACAAATATTTTGATGATTAATAACTCCTGAAGTCCCTCTAACGGAAAGAACACGAAGTGCTGCATATGTTAATGAGTGAGTTTTACTATTTGATAGAAGCTTTGGATCCTTCCATTCTGCTCAAAAGTCAGAAGAAACTGAAAGTTTGACACGGGAATTTGAATCTCGGTGCCAGGTAATTGGACAGGGAACAGGAGTTGGAAATGATGCTTCTACAGATACAACACGTGGAGTACTTGCTATATTCAGGACAAGATACCTTCCTATAACTGAATAATAATATCCAGGTTAAGTATAGATAATGGAGGGATCTTCCCAATAAAAAGCGGGCCTATCTTTGTGACTTCCTGAGGTACCTGGGTAATCCTTGATTACATAGTTTGGTCCAAACATAAAGGCTGGAAATTATTCAGTCTAATGAGGTGGGTCTCTTGATAAGAATCGTGGTCGACCTCACAGAATGGTTCTACCCATCCAATAACTGGGAAGATATTAGTGCAATTAGGTGTATCGTAATGAAGTTGGTTGTGGCAAACCACCCCACAAAGGGTTTGAATGCCAGAGGTAAAAGAGACACATTCCCTCCTTCAGGGAAATAGTGACAACTGATAAATATAGGCATAGCACAGGGGATACTTTTAGGGAATTTTACACTCCAATCCGTGCACACCCATCCCTTACTGTTGTAGCAATTTGAATAGGATATAGCGGATTTATTGGAGGATGTCCATAATCCTGTAAATACTTTAGAATTATTCGTACCCCCATGTTAGGATTTGGAAGGATAAATGAGGTCAGGGAGTGTATTGCTGAAGTAAAGGCGTAACTTCAACCTCTCCAAATATGTTATTATGAGTTTCGATGAACAAATTGTTAGTGAAGGATAGCATCCCACCTTTCCTCTTTTACTACATGATCTATCTGAAAGGGGCATGGCTCAGTAGAGATGCCCATTGTACAAATGAAATTAAACTGACGTACAACATCTTTAGACGATAAAGACCATTTAGATTTGTTCTGTAAATGAACTGGTCAACCTTTTTGATGCAGTTGACCACTGCATTAGTCATTCTTGGTAACATTCAGTCTCTTGGCACACAAGGACATCTTCCTGGCAGAGATGGTACACAGTCTCTGGTTGCTCAGGATCGCACTGGTAAACTGTCCCTTCTTGTGCTCCAAATCTGGCAATGGCAAGTCCATGCAGCCGAGCAAGTGCGATCTATAATATCTCTCCCCTTCCACCCCCATTTGCAAGTGGCTTGTCGAATGAGCTTGCAATGTGGGAGATGAACTCAGGCAGAACGTTCGGTGACCGAAGCAACAGTTGGGGTGGTGAGGAGGACCTAGAAGGTCCTTCCCATTAGCGTAGGAGGCCGTGGAGTGTCCATTGTAATAAAGTATAAACCATTCCCTCCTTGTATATAAGTGTATACAATATACACATCCTCAATTAAAATATGTAGCAGCAAAGCAGTAACACAAACTAATGTAGTAGGACTCACCTATATTCTGGTTTGAATATCGCGGGAGTCCCCTATTTGAGGCCATAATTTGCCCCCTTCAGCAGGCTAGAAGTCCTAAGAGCAATTTTGAAAGAAATAATTCTCAAACTAATCAAACTCATGTAGCCCGCTTGAGTAAATATATAGCCCACACTGGCAAAAAGCTCATTCTTTCTAAACTTTGCACTCGAGATTCCCTTCCTACCCATTATTTTCTTACTTTATATGGAGGAGCCCTGGCATGGGCGAATTAAACAATCTTATTTTTATAAAGCCAGCTTTGCTAAGAGGTAATAGTCTTCGAAGTTTTGCTGCGAAAAACATTAACATTACCTAAAATTTTGATTAGTTCCGCAATATATTGTATTCTCTTTAAAAACATACGTCAACTTCGTGCCCAATCGAATGGCCCGACCTACAGCTGTAGTTAACAGTATTTAGAATTGAGTGTAGCAACCAGATGGTCATTTTGAACAGAAAAGTTGGCGATGAGTAGCTGGTTGGCAATGATGTCCCCAAATTATAGTAACATGACACAAAGCTTTCAAACCACACTGACATTTTCTAATATTGAGCTAACCTTGAATTTGGACATTGGCACAGTCTTAAAATTATAAACCATTACTGTTCACTATCAAATGTCTAATTGAAGGTAATAGTTCAGCCGGACATTCCTCCTTACATCTAACAGCCCCGTCCAAAGATAAATCAAATCAACTAGTGCACATTCAGATAAGCTGCATACGCAAAGCAAAGACATTTAGTCTTAGTGTCTATGTATGAACTCAAATCACTTGATAATTCAGTCAGTAGTATATTTTAATATAAAGTGCCTGTATCATTTCAGAAATGGTCATTTGAAAATTACTTCCAAATTTCTAAACAATATGGAAAATGATTCAAACAGTAAACCTGCTTACAGTGAGTAAGCAATAGATAAATCAACCTTTACATTGTGAATTGGCACTGAACAGATAGTCTCATTCCCCGGTGATATCTGTACCTTACCCAGAGCTGGCATACCCGTCCTTATTCTGTGTCTAACCGGGTTTTGCTGGGGACCCAATGGGATCAGAAGTTTGCGGTGAAAGCCGGCCTACTTGGCAGCTGCATATACTTACCCACTACTTTAGAAATAGTATCAGCTTTATTGGCATGAGCTAATCATCCTGAAAAGTGTCAGATTGATTGGACAAAATAGCAGTACTATAACACTGCCCCCTTGGGGGGTTACAAATCTTCAATGTTCCCACAAAACTCCAACATCGTGGATCGTTTTAAAAGCACAATGAAGAGTCAGTGTATATTTGTAGATTTTCCTTTTGATAGGATGAAAGCATGCCGATTCCCAACATCAGTTCCGAGCTACCATTAAAAACTTATTACTCCGCCATGGTCACATTTCAACAGTTAAAGCAAGAGTCAGGCGGATGTCCCTGGGAGATTTTGCTTTCTTGTTCCTAGTCTCAAAGGTGAAGTTCTGGGAATTGCCTGTCGCCATTTTCGGGAAAAAGTTGTCCAGCAGTGGTCGTCGGGTACGTACATGAGGTAGGTTCCGCCCCCAGTGGTTATCCTGGTTCCTATCAACCATATCAGGACTGGAATATGGCTTTTGGGATCGTCAGGGCGCTGGATACAATTTGGTTTACCTGTAACTTGCATCATGGTTCAATCCCCCAATCACATGCAGAATGTCTTCAACTGGACAATATTCCATTATTTAATTAAGACTAAATTGATGCAGCCATGTCTAAAGTTAGCCATGAGGCAATAGACAGGTCACTGACAATGTGCAATGGAGTTAAAACAAGCGGCCCTGCCCATGAAATTTGATTGGGGCGAATACAACTGATTATTATAAATATTATCAAGTATTATAATAAAGTAATGAATAAATGAATCATTATCTGCAATTCAGTGTAGGAACCTAACTAAAACATTTTTAAAAACTGTATTCTATTCTTTATCCTTGTTATTGCATCATTCTCTTCCCTTCTGCAGTTGATCTCCTCGCCTCTATTTTAATTTTAATCTTATTTAACCAATTTAACAATTTATGTTTGTCTAACTTTAAAGCCTGTTGCTAAGTATACATTTTGGAATCTTGATTGTCATAATCTGAAAGCTACTCTTCAGACTTGAATTTTCAGCGAATCAAAAATTGCAAGAGGAGAATAACTAAATAGGTGATTTGTCTCTTTCAATAGTCCTGGTCACTGTATCACATGGCTGTGACATTATGGAGCCTGCTAACTCCATGGCAATGGAGCAGTGATGCTACAAAAGAAATAGCGATTGATTTACCACCTATTCCTTTAAGTATTTGTCTGTCCCTATTGTCCAAAGGGTGGAATTCTGGGTGACAGCGGTGACTGCTGAAGTCAGGCAGTAGTCCTTTTTCATTTGTTCGGGACGGCTAATGATGTGGATAGAATTTAGTGTGGATATTGAGTGGAGTGCTACCACGCATACTTTGTCCATTATTGAGTGGGGATCCAGCTGAAGAAGAGTCTGGAAAACAAGTTTTCATTTATTTATGTGGACATTGGAGGATCAAGAGTGGTTTGTTCTCTTTTCTTGTTTTGAGAACAGATCTCCTCTGTGGTAATATACCTCTGGTCATTATTTTTACAATATATATCTGAGTAACATGCAGCATGTTATTTTCTTTCAGTCATCAATATAAATTGTAAATTCATTTGTTCAGCATTTAATATTTAAAACGTAAAATGTACACGGTTCTCAACATTGAAATCCACTATAATTACCCAAAAAGTCCAAGATTGGTCCTGGCCAGTCATTGCACATTTACAATGATAAAGGTCGTGAAATAACAGAAGCTGCCTCAAAAGGTTTTGTCTATTCATATGAAAAAGCAAACTTCTAATGCATGAATAATGGCTGAATCCAAAGACACAGATATTAACCATCGGGTTGTAATTTTGTTAGATGATTTATCACAATCTAATATTGAACTGAAACTTCAATAGTCATTGAGGGAGGGGACTCCCTCAGTAAGACTACAACTGTCCTAACCAATGATCACCAATAAAACACAGCAGACTGAAAATTAAGTGGAAACAAGCGAGTCTGAAATAAAGAAAAGGTTATAATGTTGTCTTGCTGCTTATTAAGCTGATTTGAAATCGAATAAGGTTGACTTTCTCGTAAGGATAAAAGGTATTAGTTAGAAACTGACAGTAGGGCAGTCATGGTAAAAACAAGCGCTGCAGATGCTGGAAACCAGAGTCTTGATTAAAGCACAGCAGGTCAGGCAGCACCAAAGAAGCAGGAAAATCATTGTTTCAGGCAAAAGCCCTTCCTCAGGAATAGAAGCAGGGTGCCTGCATGGTGGAGAGATCGATGAGAGGGGGCTGGGCGTGGGGAGAAAGTAGGTTAGAGGATTTTTGGTGAATGGGGGTGGAGATGGTCAGAATGGAGGGTGGAAAAAGGTTGCAAAGAGTACAATGTGTGAATGGGGGTGGGGATGAAGGTGATAGGTCAGAGAGGAGGGTGGAGTTGATAGGTGGAATGGAAGATCGGCAGGTAGGATAGGTCATGAGAGCGTTGCTAAGATGGAAGCTGGAGCTGGGGTGACGTGGGGCAAGGACAGTCATGACCTGTAAACTGAACAGGAGATAATATTTTATTTCATAATCACTGAAGGATCCTTAACATTAAAATAAATCATGTTAAATTTTCAAAATGCAAATCAGATTCAAAACAGTCATGGATCTCGAGCTTTTTCACATAATGTTACTAACGTTGAGGATGGATCATCTGTTCTGTCCATGCAATTACCCATTTTAAAATTACTTCAGTTTTATAGCAACTGATTAAAAAATAACTCACCAATCAGAATTCCACAAACGTTAATTTATTTCACAAACTCTTTTTATAAACCAAATTAACATTTATTTATAAAATACCGCAATATTTTCTTTTATTAATCAACTTAAGTATTGATTTTTTAAGGTATTATTATTAGTTATTAACTTATTATTAAGTTCCAGGCCTCCTTTCTATCGATTATAAGCAGATAAATCTTAGTCAATATACTTTAAATTAACATCAACCACCTGTGTTAAATATCGGGGTCAACTGCCCCAGTAATAGCCACAAATATCGGGGGGGGGGGGGGGGGGGGGGCTCCTGCCTCTGTAATAGTTAACTGCCTGTATTAAAACTGTTGAGTCCACCCGCCTCCAAAAACTGCTGAAGATCCAAAGATTGGAGCTTCTTTTTCAACCAGGAAATGAACGAAGTTTGGGAGATTCAGAGTTCAACACTCTCCTCGCAGTTCAGCAATTTTCGGAAACCACTGTCCTGAGAGCAAAAGCAACGCGAACCTCAGATAATGTCTCCCCACCACCACCCACGAACCCCATAATCCCCCAGAACCAACCCTTGTTAACAGCGATGCTTTTGAGCTGGACTGGAACATAAACAGCGAGGGGTCATGTCAGACACTACTTGAATGAGAGGAAAACCAAACGCTCTTAAAATGTTCGCATCTGGCCGGGCGAATGACTCAACACTCAATAGTGAAAGACATTTAACTCTTACACCGCTGTTTACGACCTGTCTGAGCTGAAATGAAACATGGCACAAAAATAAAGATCCAGACACCTCAAGAGAGGCCTCTTGTTTTGTAATCGGTCAAAATATTCAATGGGATGCAGTTTGGAAAAAGAAACGTGTCATTAGTTTCTTGAACTAAGGCACCTTGATGCAATTCTGTTCAGCAACACAAAGGCTAAAGCTTTGGTGTTCTGTGGTGAAGTTGTGCAATTTCCTTGGAATCTTAGAGATTCTTTGTCTGTTTTTAAGAGGTCGTGCAACCTTAATTACAAGAAAAGACCAATCACATTTAATAAGATGACATGATTTCCAGCAGATTAATCCAGTGATATTTCTTGGGAAATGGTTCTTAATTACAAGAAAAGTCCAATCAACTGTAATAAGGTGACATGATTGACAACAGGCTAGTCCAATGATATTCCCTGGGAAAGGGGTCTTAATTAATGTAAATATCCACGTCATAGTTGCAGTTCAATGTTAGTTAGAATACACATCACTGTCTTATGAGAAATCCATTGTTCTCTTTTATCTCTGAATACAACCAAATTAGCAAAGCATCAGTTCAGGTTCACAGAGTCAAATTATTGCTTGCATCCATTTTGTTGTGTTATTTCAAATTGAAAAATCAATTTGTGTTTAATAAAAATCTGCAGATACTTGTTGCTTGAGACAACAGCCTAAATTCAAGTTTTAGATCCTCTGCTGGGGTGTTAAAGTGGCAGGCAACTGGAAGCTCAGGGTCTTTTTGGGGGGTAGGACGTCGATATCCCGCGAAATTCCATTTCGTCTCCGCTCTGTTTTCCCAAGTGTATGGGAGACCGACATAGTGAGCAGCGAATGCAGCAGACTAAATTTTGAAAAGTGTTAATAAATCGTTGCTTTACCTGAAAGGCATGTTTGGGCCCTTGGATACTGAGTCGGGAAGATGTAAGTTGGCAGGTTGTACCTTAGGGGGTTGCAAGGGAACGTGCCAGACGGGTGTTGGGGCTCTTAGGAGTGAAGCAAGAGTGGACCAGGGTGTCCCACAGGGAATGATCCCTGCAGAAGTTGGAATATGTGTCTGGTGGTCGCATCTCACTGGAGGTGTTATAAATGGGATCTGATGTTTTTCTGGATGTGGATGCTGGTGGTGGCATGGTAGGTAAGGACAAGGAGAAATCGATCGCTGTTGCAAGGGGGGTAAGGGGTTGATGGTGAAAGGTGGGAAATGGGTCAGACACAGTTAAGAGGGCTCTGTTGACAATGGTTCCATGACGTTGAGTAGATAGGAGCTGACAGTGGTGACCATATGTCTACCATTTCTGATCATTAACACCCGCCCACCCCCCCACCCCCGCCACCGCGTCCTCATCCCCACTCCAAAAAAAAACCCAGACACACCGGTCACGGTCTGGAATCAGACACGGGCAACGGGATGCGAGTAACACAGTGAACACCTTTATTCACGACACAGAAGCAGTGGCTTAGGGCCCATGGGGACACATCCAATCACAAAGGATACTGCAGTTCGCTTCATGCACAGCCTCAGATTAACCTTGTGGTCCACTGATTTTTCTGCAGCAAACGTAATTTTGTCTGCAACCCCAACCACGCTCAAATTCATCATCGAGACATGTTTCGAATCTGCACACCCCTCCCTCAAATATACATTTCCGGGATCGAGCTGGAAAGCAAAGACGAGAAGTTCATTAATTCCTGCCAAGATTTCACCTCAGCCCGTGAGACCCCCGAACTTTAAAGACATATTTCTTGCCGTCACTGATGAGAAATCTGTACATAACGAACACAGTCCAATACAAGGGAGGGGAATCTGTCGATTGCAGCAATGCAGTGACATCCATTGACATGGAATGGCCTTAAAGGTTATAGCCTGCTGCTTATTTATTCCAAAAGGTAAATAAACATGAAGTGTTTCAGAACTGAAGTGGATTGTTCACTCATGGGAAATGTCTGCCATAATTCACCAACTGCACAAGGAATGCATGGTAGACTGGTGGGACTATCACTGGACGGACATCCAAGTCCATCAAGCTCATGTTTTGAAGAGCTGTCTATGAATCTCATCGAGGAAGATGACTAAATATTAATTATATCCAAATAATCTGATGTCAAGTATGAAAACGCTGTTAATTATCCAGGGGAGGGATTCAAGGTGAAACAAGGGAAGAGCTACTTCATTAATGTTCTTAAGAGAAGAAAACCTATTGTCATTACCTGCTCTGATTTACACGTGACTCCAGATTCATTCCCATTGCCTTCTGGGCAATAAGGAATGGACAATAAATCTTGGCTTAGCATCCCACGAACACTTATCGGACATATTAACTGATTGATTTTAGTCTCCAATCAGCTAAAGCTAAAGTCTCTTGTCAGCTTAAGGGTTACAACTTAGTCTTCAGAGAGATGAGTGACTTCAGTCTGCCCTTCTGAATGTTTGTGAACATTGAGGATAAATGGACTCACGGTTAAAGGAAAGATGTTGTTTCATGACTTCATCAGCAGTGCCCGGCTGCACCATCACCAAGGCCACAAGAATAAAGAACAGGACAGTTCTCATCTTCCCCTGACTTTCTGCTGCACTATGCGCTGCCCGGAGGGTGGAAGCTTCATATATGTTACACAGGCTGTCCCACCGTTAATAATTGCAAAACCACAACACCGACAGAATCTGTGATGCACACGTGAAGGCGTCATTTCAGTTATGAGTCAAACAATATCACACACAGACACACAAATGTGTACTTAAACAACCAGACACAGGCACAAAACAATATATACATACATACATACATACATAATCATAGATACACACACACATAAAATAATATATTCACATATACACATTCGCAGATGCACCTGCACACCCACATATACACAAATGCACAAACTTACATATTCAAACTCACAGACACACACACATAGACACACACAGATGGACACAAATACTCATACACACACAGACACACGCACATGCACAGACACACTAACACACACAAACACAAACGCATACGCAGACACACACATACACACAGGTGGACACACTCACCCATGCAAACACACACAGACACACACACGCACATACACAGACAGAAAAACACATACATATACACACTGACACACACACGCACACTCACACACACACACACACACAGACACTATCTGAACGAATACAATGGTATGGGATAACTGATATTTGGGCAAACAGCAGTATTCAGCTGCTGGATTGTCGACAGCAAAACAAGGTCGACTGTGTGGGGTGGCTGAAATTTGAATACTCAGCAGTGTGCAATGTGTGTGTTCTCTGTCGTCAGACGCCATCGTCAGTAATACAATACCTACAGAGCGAGATAACTATGACACTCCGCAGAGTCTACCATGTGTACTGCCTACAGTGATGCAACATCTACACTGTGGAACAACTGCGATTTGAACAGTTAGCAGTGTGAATTCTGTATATTGTCTGTAGAAATGCAATGTGTACAGTGTGGAAAACTGATATTTGAGCATTTGCTGTGGGCAGTCTGTGTATTGAACTGACAAGTGCAGGGTGACATGCTGGACCCATTCCAGTCTTTACTGTTTGGCAATGCAGCTATGGATGAACTCTGAGAGACGGAATGGAGCCTTGTAGCCGGTGAGATCCGCGTTAGAGTCAAATATTTAACAGACTGCCCCTCTGTGTGAGCTTTCTGTGTAATGTGCACAAGTTCCACCAAGTGCCTTTTTGTTGCAGCTTTCTCAATTTAAAGACGATAAACTTCACTTCTTATCACATTATACTCCAATTCACATTATTTAACATCTGTCTAAACTATGAATATTTCTCCACAAACTGTTTGTATCCCTCTTATGACCTGCATTTCCAGCCACTGTGATATCGTTTGCTATTTTGGAAACAGGATTTTCACTTCCTTGCTCCAACTCATGAAGCCCCTGCAGGTCCCACCTTCTCAGTCTCTCCCCTCGCCTGGGGTGGGGTGACCCCTCTAGTTAAACCACCACCAGCTGTCACCCAATGGTTACATATTTCTTAGGAGCTGCTGTTGTTTTCTTCAATATTTACCTCTGAAGCGGAACCAGTCGCCATCCTGTCTGACTCTCTTTCTCAAGCTGTTTGGAATCTTGCCCTCGCTCTGAACAAACAGTTTACTCCCAGGCTGACTCACAGCAAGAAAGGAGGAAGGCAGATGGTATGTTGGCCTTCATTGCAAGAGGATTGGAGTTCAGATTCGGGATGCTCACTGACGTTATACAGGGACTTGGTGAGGTCACTCCTGCATTATTGTGTCTGGTGTTGGTCTCCCTACCTCAAAGATGATATTCTCACAATAGACAGAGTGCCCATGAGACTGCTCCACCACGCAATGAGATCATCGCTGAAATGATCATCATCAAACCCACTTCCCTGCCTTTTCCCATTTCCCTCCATTTACTTCCTGGATAAAAACCTCTCTATCACAACACATAAACACGTAGTGAGTTGATGGATGCAGACGATGAGCAGGCAGATGAGATTAGAGGAGAATGGCATCATGGTCTGCACAGAAATGTTGGGTTAAATGGCCTGATGTTCTATTGCACTCTTCGGAATTCCCAATGTGCTCGTATAATGTTAAAGCATGCAAGGCTGTGGGCCAAGTGCTGGAAAATGGGACTAGAATAGGATGTGATTACCAGGGTGCTGATGGCCAAATGGTATTATTGTTGTTCCGTTAGTCTCTAGTCCCAGATAGCGTTTTGAGGATGATGTTCAAACAAGGCTTGGACAGATGGTGTTTGAACTTAACTGATGAGTCAGAGTCTGGACTCAATGTCACAGGCTTCCCAGGCCAAGCTACAGCTGTGTCTGTCCCCTCAGGTAGTCGTGTATGGTCCATGGGATCCTGCAGGAGGACAGAAATTCCTGGCCAGAATTCAGAGGTTACATTCCCATCTCGGCAAACACCAGCCAGTGATATGTCCCACGACCTCCACGAACAGCTCGATGGAATATTGTAACGAGCCTGTGCAATCCACCCCCTCTCATTTCCAATGGGCACAGTCAATGGTCTGGCCCTTTAGCACGTTGAAGATGAGGCTGTGATAATTAACTAATGAACCGTTTATTTGTTCATATAATATGCTACGGTGCTCCTGCACCTCACACTGTGGCTGGGCAGTGATCACCAGAGGATGGTTAAAGCATTGAATTAGCTGATTCTGTCCCTGATAGTGGCCAAGCCTATCGCTGAAGATGGAGACAGGGAATCCTGGCTGTTGGTGCGAGGTGAGGATGCCTTTCAAAGGGAATGTGAGCAAGGAGAATGCTGGAGAAATCCCAAGACTGTCTGGCAGCGTCCGAGGAGTGAAAGAAACACTGCTCACATTTCCAGTCCCATTCTTGACGACATTCTGATGAAGAGTGAGAACAGACTGGAAACGTGAACTCTGTTTCTCTCTCTGTCTCTGCACAGATGCTGCCAGGCCTGCTGAGTCTCTCCATCAGTGTTTGCTTCAGATTGTCAGCACCAAAGGATTTAGCCTTTAGTCTGTTGAGGTAAGCAAGGTATTGGTGGGGGGAGGAGGTAGACTGGGCAAAAGAATAAAGCCATTCAACCTTCTCACCTCTGAAAACTGCTATTCCACCTGTGTTTGTCCAGGCTTCATTACATCACGTGTCTGCTTTGCTCACCTATCCCCCCAACCCTGGTATCTCCGCAATCTCTTGCTGTCAGAAACACTTCTAGGGATTAGTTCCCCTCAGGATCTGGAGTCATACACATGATGTGAATTGTCACAGGCCAGCATGCTTTCACATGCAAATTCCATCCTGAATTATATCCCATTCCATGGTGCCTTATTGTATATTCCAGATTCTTCATTTGTTAATGGAGTGTGAGTGACGCATTCCAACGTTCATCGTCTGTCAGTAATCACATCTGAGAGGGCAGCTGAGAGACAGCGACACGTTACTCTGGTTCTGGAGTCACATAGAGCCAGACTAAGTGAAAAATATCGTTCTTATTCCAGAACAAATAATCTGGAACCAGATGGATATTTAGGAAATTTGAGAATTTCCACAGCTGCATCATTATTCCATGTTTTCTTTCCATTTCACACTTCACCTGCTGTTATGGTGGGAATGTCCTCTTGTGCTTCTGGATGATTATTGCAGTGAAATTCCCATCGTCCCTCCACCACCATTCTCATTCTTCAAGGTGATGTAGTTTGATCGGCGAGAGAAAAGTCTAAAGGGAGAATGAAGAACTGTGCAAGAGAATCGAAAGTTTTAGGCAAATCGCATTTTGTTTGTACAAGTTATTCGGTTGGATTTAAGTGAAATCTACAGGTAAACATGTGAAATTTCCACATTACTGGAACGTTAGACAAGATCTACCGAGGGAGCAATATACTTGGCCTTATTTACTCAAAGAAGCAGCTGAAAATGGCTCCTCCACAACTGAGTCAGATCGATTCCTTCTGGTTGGAGCATATGAATCTTGTCAAACGAGAGCAACTCACCACTTGCGTTGGTCTTACACTAGAATATCTGTTGTTAGCTTTATATCAAGCCAGTGATGAAGTTTTAGTTCAAGAAAAGATGTGAAAACATGTAAATCTAAACCTAATTCGAGAAAAAGAAGCAGTTAATTGGAGCACATTAAGGTCAGCAGCAATGAGTATGTGTCATAGCTGCAGTATGTGAGCATTAGGCTAAAATACAGACAATGTCTTGGGGAGGGGGAATGTTCGTTGGATTATTTGCAGAAGGAGGGCGTCACAACTTTTAGGGTTAGACTGCGTGATTTGGTCAGTGTTCAGCGACAAGAGAGTATGATTGACAGTTGGGTGTTCCATCGGGAGCCAGACAGCAGGGATACAGGAGCCTCATCTTTGGCAAGAGTGGTATCAGAATGAACAGAAAACCAGTCTAGTGGGAGAACACCAAAAGTAATGGAATTGTAGGAGGGGGCTCACAGGAATCGACACCTTTCTCTGCAGTAGTGAACGTGAGTCCAGGAGACTGTGTTCCATTCCTGTGCTGGGTTTCAGGGCCCAAGGTCAGGGCTGTCGATAAGTTCACAATAGGATGGGCATGAGACAATCTTACTGATCCACGTACTTAGAGACAACACATACCAGGCAAGAAACAAGGTTTTGCCAACACACTGTCAGGAGCTCGGTGTCCAATTTAGAAGCTAAACCTCTGGATTATTATCTCTCCCAAGTGTTACTTGGCACAGGGCCATTCAGGTTAGGCAGGAACATTGGTGTCTCAGAGACTAGCGCGAGAGAAATGGGATGTGGTTCTCTCATCACAGATACTGCCAGACCTACTGAGGTTAGATTTCAGTTTTTCAATAAAGGCACTTTTTCTTCATACATTTCCTGTTATTTTTCCTCGCAGTGTAATTTGTGATACGAAAGATCCTAGACGGTTGCTATTATGCTCTTCAGCTGATCGTGTCACATTAAAAGATGGTTGCACATGAATACCATGGTGACTCTATCCCTATTCGCACTGAAACCTCTGCCGTTCTGTAGATGTCTCGATGGACAGTGTCAATAAGAGTTAGGTCTGTGATCTCTCCATTGTTGGAAGCCCATCTTATTCACTGATTCCCCTTCCCTCAGGAAAGACAGTGCGTTGTCCTCACTCGGTCCTTCATGTGACTCCAGATCCTGGGAAATAGGGAATGGGGAATAAATGCTGACCTCAGCAGCAAATCACACATTCAGAGAGTGAGAAGCTTCCCATGTCAATCAGTGAGTGAAATGTTCTTGTTTAAAGAGGGCAGCTCCTACCCTGGAGTGCAGAAGGACAGCTCTGTGACATGTTTTCGCACTGGAATAAATTGTCCCGATGCAATATCAAACGAAATATTCTGTGATCTCGGGATGGGGCCAGTGGTGTTTGACTAGAAAGCTTTATTGCTGGCAGATTCCGGATTCTGCCTGAAAGAACACATCACCTCACACGGAGAAATATTTCGACCAATTCTACACGTTGTGAGGGTGTTCCATTACATCCTTGCTTTTATTGGTGCTCTTGGTATGGCATTATGAGAATTAAATGTTCATTTGACCCAAAATATTAACTCTGCTTTTTCTCCCACGGATGATGCCAGTCCTGCTGAGTTATCTCTGTCTTTGTCTTTGGGCGAAAGAGAGAAGAACCGAGAGACAGAATTGGTTTGCCCAATCCCTTGCGATGTTGAACCTGAGATATAAGGAGAAGGACATTAACCTGGCCAGTGATGGTCTAAAACACCTACTCCTCCTTACTCACGTAAAATTTGTGAGAGCACATCAGAAAATATTGTGAACTGCAGAAAGTGCAATAAAAATTATCCTCGTCGCCTGATGAAACCGCTTTTTGAGGTGTCTGGATACTATTGTAGTCGCTATATTTGTGTGCTCTGAATTTAAATTACCTATTCCCCTCAATTACATTTCAGTTTATAGTGGTTCTGGGGAAAAAAAAAACACAGCAGCTGAGGCAGCATCGAGGAACAGGAAAATCAACGTTTTGGGCAAAAGCCCTTCATCAGGAATGATGCTTGGACCTTCTGGTCTCAAGAGATAAATGGGGTGGCGGAAGATAGCTGAGAGTGAAATATGTGGATGGAGGTGGAGTGAATAGTGATAGCTCAGAAAGGAGGGTTGAGCGGCCAGGTAGGAAGGAAGATGGACAGATGGGGCAGGTCTTGAGGGCAGTGCTGAGCGCGGAGATTGGAACTGGGGTAAGGTGGGGGAGGGGAAATGATGAAACTGGTGAAGTCCACATTGATGCCATGGGCTTGAAAGGTTCCGAGGCAGAAGATGAGAAGATTTTTCATCCAGGCATTGGATGGTAGTGGAATGACGATGGAGGAGGCCGAGCGACTGCATGTCCTCGGCAGAGTGGGTGGAGTGTTGAAATGTTCAGCCACGGGGCGATGGGGTTTGTTGGTGCTGTGTCTCAGAGATATCCT
Organism: Chiloscyllium plagiosum; assembly: GCF_037043375.1. NCBI lineage: Eukaryota > Metazoa > Chordata > Chondrichthyes > Orectolobiformes > Hemiscylliidae > Chiloscyllium > Chiloscyllium plagiosum. The sequence goes on from NW_028270178.1 coordinate 7,845,415, forward strand.
CTGAAGCACTCTTCGAGGAGGTGGTCGGTCTCCGAAATGTAGAGGAGACCGCATGGGGAGTTACATATAAAATAAATGATACGTGTGGAAGTTCAGGTGAGCTTTGATGGATGTAGAGGGATCCTTTGGGGCCTTGGGCGGAGTGAGGAGGGCAGTGTGGGCGCAGGTTTTGCAATTCCTGTGGGGGCAGGGGAAGATGTCAGGAGGGAAGGGTGGGCTGTAAGGGGACGTGGACCTAACCATATAGTCACGGAGGGAACAGTGTTTACAGAAAGTGGATTGGAAGTGTTGGATATTCTCAGAGAGTTGGACAGTATCTGTGGAGAGAAAAATAACACAGTTTCAGATGGGAATAAGATCAGTGCACAATGTTATCATCACTATAAGCTCAGAAATGTAAGAGAAACACACTGTAGTGCAGGGACAAATAACGTGCGTCTGGAGAGAAACTGAGGGAAGATAAAATTTGTAAATTAGCAGCACATCGACAGTGAGAGGAATCTCAGTTAAACACAGTTGGCACAAGCAGAAGTTAAGTACCTAACCATGCTAAAATACACTCATTATTAAAGACATTGGAAGGGAGGCAATGGCAATGTGATAAGGATTTGTAGAGGTGAGACAGAGCAATGGATGGACATAGATTCAGACCAACAGTAAGAAGCCATCGCAGTCACAGAGACATGGAACGTTACACATGGAACAGACTATAGCAAAAAAAGAATGACATTGGTGATGAAAGCTCAAAAAGCTCTGAAATAATTTCACTTCTGAAAAATATCCTGCTAAGTTTCAGGTGGAGCCTGCAACTGGAAAGCTATCGGAACGCAGGTGTCAGAGAAAACCCTTCAATCGGAGGAAATACCAGGATGGAGTAATGTCACTGTGACATTGTCACTGTGTGATTACATCACCCACAGGAACACAGAGCATCTGGGTCTGTGCAAACTGGAGATCCCCCACACACTGGGAAAGATGGCAGGGTTACTGACAGGGGACTCAGAAGATTTACCAGAATAGTTTGGGGAATGACAGATTGCAGTCATGAGGTTAGGTTGTAGAAATCGGCATTGAGGGGAGATGTGACAGAGGGGGAGCAGTAGTTTATGAGTGGTTAACAAAAGGTAAATAAAGTGAAGCTGTTTCCATTAGCTGACCATAAACGGATTAGAGGAGAGTTACTTCAGTTTGTGGATGTTCCACAATAAGAATGCGAGAAAGAAATTTTATGCAGAGAATGCTCATGACCTTGGACTCAATGCTGAACCACAAACGCCAATAATGCTGCGATCCTGATACATTGATGGGGGTCATGTGTAAAAAGCACACTGTACTGATCAATGATGGAATCTGAATTGAATCAAAACTAGCATTGATCTGACAGAATTAATGTGAAATTCTCCCAATGGACTTCGACCAGATGATTCCAAGACAGAAAGCAAATCACCTTTCCACAAATTACTGTTTGATCCTAGAGAAATCTTTCGCTGATTCTGGAAATCTTTCCATCCGACTGACGTTGCCGATGTATAAAGGTCTAACTCTCAGAAGGACATGGCTGGGAATACTCAACAGATCAGGCAGGTGGGAATACACGCAGTGAACATTTCAGCTCAGCGAAATTTCATTAACATCTTCTTGAAGTGGGATAAGTATGTGGTATACACAAAAAGTAAATGATCAGGAGCCATTGTATAAGTGTGCAAACTAGAATTGAAATTACACAGTAAAATATTGTAAATGCTGCAGGAAGTGGTTGACGTCTGGGGAGGCACACATTGGATTAAAGTTTTGAGTTCAAAGTCACTGAGAGTCAGCTGAACTTGAAACGATCAATCTGCTTCGCTGTTCAAAGAGTGTATGTTCGATTTAGGAGGATAGACTAAAATAATGGAAGACTCTAAGAATCGGAGATGGAGGGAAATCCTTTGTTGAGCCCACTGAATTGTTAACATTTAGTGTGGAATGCTCTATAATTCGGGAAATTGCAATCAGATCATGTGGCTTTTATGTGTGAAGAGCGCCTGGTTAATACATCCGCACAACATTACAATTCCTACTAATCTTCCACAAACCTATTCCAGCCCAAATAGATATCAGTTTCTTGGAAGCATTAGAATCTTTCAATTTGTGGGTAATGATCAAAGGCAAGTTTTAACTGCAAACAAAAGTTTGGATGAATTCTGTGTAATGATCCGGCTTGTATTTTCCTGATCTGCTCTTGACCCTGGTGAGCACTGTAATGCTGTCTCGGGGGGAATACAGTCTCTTCAGAACTTTCCCTGATCTCCATGGCAGTAACAGATCTCCTGATCAAGTCAACAACCATAACACTATCTGATTTCCAGTCTATCATTTCTATCAGGCTGCTGCACACCATTCCTGCAAATACATTTACTTCTGTCTTCAGTTATTTAGGAACTGGTAGTTCCAGCTGGTTGATTGTCATTTGGTCTGTATCGCTCAATTCCTTGCACATCCATATGCTTGTAGGGCCAACTCCCACCCCTGAGATTACGTTCCAGACACCTACCACTCTCTGTGGCAAAAACACCTTGCCCCCACATTTGTTTGAACTTTCCTATTTTCATCTTGAATGTTTGCTTCATTGTTTTAGAAATTTCAATTCTGGGGAAGAGATTCTGACTGTCAACTCCATTTCTGTGTCTCACAATTTTATAGACTTCTCCGAAGTCTCCGCTCAGCCCCCTCTGCTCCAAGGAAAACAACCCGAGTTTTTCTAGAGTCTCCTCATATCTCATAACCTCTAACACAATCAGCATCCTGATAAACCTTTTCTGCACCCGACACATCTTTCCTGTAACGTGGTGACAAGAATTAAACACGACACTACAAGAGAAGCCAAACAACAGTCTTATAAAGCAGCAACATGACATCTTCATTTTCCCTTCTTCCTTGCACTTTGTGTCGAGCCCATGAGCTTCTGTACTTTTCCACACAGCTCCTTCATTTACAAACTGGACCTCAAAACATGACGCATTCCAAAGTCCCAGGACTACAGCGTCTCCATGACAACCACCATGCTATACTGTCCCCACATCAAAACCGGGAGAGTGAAGGTGACTCGCACTTCCACAGTAACCTTTGTATCCATCCCCTCTAATGTAGTGACTTTCCCACCCATTCCACAATTGCTGTCCACTCTACCTACAGGCAGGCTGTCCCCACTGCCCAGAACTGGCTTCCCCAACTTCACTGCTCCTGCAGGGTCCCCCGAAGCCCTCCCTGAGAATTTCATCGAACTGATCCCCAATGACAGGAACGGACAGGGTCAGCATGGATTGGTGAACTGGAATTTAGGATCGAAAATTCTACCGGAGCATTTTGGGGATATCATAAGTAGTTTGTGCGGCCACCCCTCTGGACTGCATTGATACAGATTCCCTGATCTTGATTGTCCCAAACAATGTCAATGTCGTTGGACATACTGTGCCAGTGTCTCCTGACTGACTACTGTCTCCCTTGCCCTGACTGAGAACCTGTTTCCTGAGGCTTTGAGACGTGCCCATTTGGTTGAAGTACATGCAGAGTGTTTGCTGCTTTAGCTGCTGTTCCAAGTGCCTGACAGTCCAGCCCCTTGACTGATCACCACTAACAACAATGATAAGCTGCCTGGCTTATGTCTGTGATAAACAACCAGGCAAGACAGGAGAACTGTGAAACATTAGGTTCTGGCTGAGCCATCAAAGTGCAAAAAACCAAGGAAAGGCAGAGATGTTGTGCCAGTCCCTGGGCAGGACATGTCTCAGGCGCTGGACAGGTTGCAACGTTTTTGGAGTAATAATATTCTTTGTGGGCAGACACTACAACATCTTGATGCAGTGCTTTTATTTAACTCTGGCACATTTCACCCGCTCTGCAAGTATCTATTGGACTTTTTAATGTGAGAATTGGCTCTCTGAATAATATACCCCTGACATGATCATTCGTGATGCCACACCCAATTGTCTCCTTCGTCAGTGAATATGTAATCGGATTCAACTCACAGGCCTTTGAACTGAGAAAATAAAGCCTTCATAAACACACCTATTGATTCCAGTTGCTCTTGCACTCTGGTGAAAAACATTATAAAGGATTTACAAGGATTTTGTCGCGGTTGGAGCATTGGAGCTAAAGGGAGAGGCTGAATAGGCTGGGATTGTAGACTCTGGAGCGTCAGAGGCTGAGGGGTTACCTTCTAGAGATGTATAAAGTCATGACGGACGTGATTAGGGTAAATAGACAAGATCTTTTCACTGGAGTGGGGTAGTTCAGAACTAGACGGCAGAGCTTTAGGGTTAGAGGGGAAATATTTAAAAGGGACCTCACGGGCAATGTTTAGGGTTAGAGGGGCAATGTTTGCGCACAGAGGATGAACTGCCAGAGGAAGTGTTGGAGGTTGGTATAACATTCAAACGGCATCTGGATGGGTATATGAACAGGAAGGGTTCAGAGAGATATGTCCCAAGTGCTGGAAAACGTTACCACATAAGGGTAAAATACCTGGTCATCATGGATGAGTTGGACTGAAAGGTCTGTTACCGTGCATTAACTGAATGTGCCATAAATGGGCAGCACATTCGTTTACACTGCTGTCTCCGAAGCTGGGCTCGATTTTGTCCTTGGGTGGATTCTGGATCAGTGGTGCTGGAAGAGCTCAGCAATTCAGGCAGCATCCGACGAGCAGCAAAGTCGACGTTTCGTGCAAAAGCCCTTCATCAGGAATAAAAGCTTTTGAAGGGCTTTTGCCCTAAACGTCGATTTTGCTGCTCGTCGGATGCTGCCTGAATTGCTGTGCTCTTCCAGCACCACTGATCCAGAATCTGGTTTCCAGCATCTGCAGTCATTGTTTTTACCTCTGTCCTTGGGTGGCTGGCTGTGTGGAGTTAGCACATTCTTCTTGTGTATGTGTGTGTTTCCTTTCACGACTTCCTATCTCCGCACTACCTCCAGGCTGGAAACATCCCCATTTCAGTAATCCTTCCCAACCACAATGATCTTTCCTGACTATGCCATAGCTTGCAGTTTGCTGAAGCAAATTCCCTTACATTAACCGCGAGGCAAATGCGGCCTTCACCATTTCTGCAGTCTGCTCCAAACTTTCCGGTTTCCAGAACTCTGTATCATCCTCCAGTCTCACTGTGTTTATTATTTATATTAGCCTCCAGTGTTCCTGCATCCACTCTTTTTCTGCCCTTCTGCAGTCCTACTCCATCATTATTATTGTAAGCACTTGCACACTCACATAACTTCTCTTTCCCTTTGACCTTCTCCAGAGTCACTCCCTCTTATTTCTGCAAATAATTCGAGATTCACAGGCCTCTCAGTTCTGTGATCTTCTCCAAACCGTTTCATGCGCTAATACAGTAATCACATTTGGCCTCACAATACTCCCTAATCCCATGCCTTTCTGCAGTCCTACTGTGTAAAGTTCTGAGTGATATAGACAGGTAAATAGCGCAAACTCTTTCCCCTCAGTCAGGAGTCAGTAACCAACATGCACAGATATAAGGTAAGGGGATTTGAGCAAATTTTTTCACCGAGGTATTTAGAGTTATCTGGACCTCATTGCCTGTAAAGATCTGCACAGGTATGAATTGTCACAACAATCAAGAACTATTTAGATGAGCACTTGAAATACCATAGTATGCAAGGCTGCTAGCGAAATGATGGAATATAGGATTAGAAAAGATTAATCTTCCATGACCAGTACAGACACGATGATACATTGGTCCTCCCTACATGGTTTAAAAATCCCAATCACTCTATGATACTATGATACTCCCTCCTGTTATTATGAGACCCAACATTCTATTGCCATTCCCGATCACATGCTGTCCCGTGTGCTCGTTTTCCGTTTTCTCCCAAGTTGCTTTATGTTGCAGCTTTCTCCATTTCACGTATCTGTGCTTTTGTTAGATTAGATTAGATTACTTACAGTGTGGAAACAGGCCCTTCGGCCCAACAAGTCCACTCCGCCCCGCCGAAGCGCAACCCACCCATACCCCTACATCTACCCCTTACCTAACACTACGGGCAATTTAGCATGGTCAATTCACCTGACCTGCACATCTTTGGACTGTGGGAGGAAACCGTAGCACCCAGAGGAAACCCACGCAGACACGGGGAGAATGTGCAAACTCCGCACAGTCAGTCGCCTGAGGTGGGAATTGAACCCGGGTCTCTGGCTCTGTGAGGCAGCATTGCTAACCACTGTGCCACCGTGCCGCCAAAAGATGTAAAACATCACATCCAAGATGTAAAACATCACATTTTCCAACATTGTACACAATTTGTCAAAGTTATGCCCACTGACTGAAACTATCAATACTCTCCATAAACTGTTTTCACCCCTCTTGCAAGCTGTTTACACCCCCCACCTCCACCCCGCCCCATTGTTACGCTATCTGCAGTTTTGAACACAGAACATTCACTTCTTTGTTCCAAGTCATTAACAGCATGCAGATCCCATTTTATTTAACCTCAGGTGATCCCCAGGTTAAATCATCATCAGCTGTCTCCCAATAGTTACACATTCCTTATGAACAGCTAATGTTTGCTTCAATATTTACCTCTGAAGCAGAACAAGTCGCCATCCTGTCTGCCATCCTGTTTGGAAGCTTGCCCTCCCTGTGAACCAACAGTTTACTCACTGCTTGAGCAATGAAGAAGGAAAATGGAAAGTTGGCCTCCATTGCAAAAGGATTGGACTTCAGATTCAAGATGCTTCACTGAATCTGTACAGGGACTTGGTGAAACCAGCCCTGGAGCAGTATGTGTTGTTTAGTCTCCCTACCACAAAGAGGACATTTTCACCATCTGCAGAGTGCCCATCGAGACTGTTCCACCACTCCATCAGATCTTAACTGATCTGATCATCCTCAAGTCCATTTCCGTGCCTTTTCCACTCAATCCTTGACTCCCTTCCGAATTAAACATGTCTCTGTCACAATCTTGAATATACTTAATGACCCACCCTCCACAGCCCTCTGTGATAAAGAATGCCGCAGTTTTAATTTTCTATGATAGAAGCCATTTCCCCTCAGATCAGCCTGAAATGGACAACCCCTGACTATGAGGTTATGCTTTCTGACCCAAGAGTTTGCCAAAAGGGGAAAGAACCTTTCTCTATCTAGCCTGTCAAATCCCCTGATAGTCTTATATGTTTCAGTAAAGTTCTTCTTACTCTTCTGAGCGCAGGGTCAATCCACTTAATCTCTTCGCATGCGACAGTCCCCTCTATACCTGGGAAAAGATATGTGAACATGCTCATAAACAAGCTGGGCAAGTCAGATTCAGGTACATCAGGTTAAGTGCAGAATACGGTCTATCCCTCAGTTATTGACAGGCTGTACCTGAACCAGGTTTCTAAGTGGACAGAGCAAAGTTTTGCAGACCTCCTGCTCAGTTGTTCAGGGCTCTGTCCCAGGCTCAGACTGTTCTTCAGGATTTCATTAAAGGTCTGAATCAATCGTGATGCTGCTGAGAACTGTTTTGCTGGAACTGTATGAAACATTGTTCTGGGTTCATTATGTGCACTTCGGGATCTACATGATAGGAGGGATGTGACAGTGGATGTAGGCAGAGGTGATTAACCAGCATGTTGCCTGTGTTGAAGAGATTCATTTGTGAAGACAGTTTGGACAGAGTGGAGTTTTATTTTCTCAGAACAGATCAGATTCAGAGGGGACATGATAGAGATGTATCGATGAGAGGCACAGTCAGGGTTGACAGGAAGAAACTACTCCCTTCGGTGGAGGCAGAAATGGCCAGGGGACATCGATTTCCAGGAAGGGATGGAAGATTTAGAGGGATTGTGGGATTTCTATTTTATTCAGTCAGAAGGTAGTGGGAATCTGGAACTCACTGGCTGTAAGGCTGATGGAGTCAGAAGGGTTCATCATTTTGAAGAGGTATTTAGATGAAAGCATTTATAGGGATATCAGGGTACAACCCAATATCTCCAGGCCAGTATCAACGCAAGTGGCTAAGGTAGTAAAGAAGGCGTCGGGCAGGCTTGCCTTTATCAGTTAGGCCACTGAGTTGGAAATTCATGTAACTACGGTATAAGATTTTAGTGTTTCCACATTTGCAGTACTACGTGTAGTTCCAGCTACCACAATAAGGGAAGGCTGTAGAGGTCTGACACAGGCTTAATAAGTGGTTTCCCAGGATGTTGGTTGGATTAGAGTATATTAGATATAAGGCAAGGTTAGACAAGCTTGGATTGTTTTCACGAGAGCGTTGGATGTTGAGGTGTGACCAGTTAACAGCGTATAAAATTATTGAGAGACACGGGTAGGGTGAATGACCAAAGTCTTTCACCCATGGTAGAAATGTCAAACACTAGGGGCAAAGGTTTAATTTGAGGGAAAATGTTTGGAGGTGCTGCACGAGGCAAGTTTTTTTTTATGAAGAGGATGGTTCGTGACTGGAGCACGGTCGAAGAGGAGTTCGTCAAAACAGTTACATTCGCAAAGTGAAAGATCCATTTATGAACACTCATAAACAGCAAGTGAGTAGAGGGATACAGACTATGTTCAGACAGATGGGATTACAGTTGAATGGCATTGTGGTCCTCACAGACATGGTGGGATGGGATGAATGGCCCGTTCTTATGCTGCACTCTTTTATATTGTCAATGTGCACTTGTGTTGCCTAGGCATGCAGGCTTGTAGGCCCATCGTTGGAAAATGGAATCAGAATGGAATTATGTCATTGGAGAGGACATGGCCCAGTGATATTATTGTGGATTGTTGGTCTAGAGACCCAAGTAGGATTCTGAAGAAATTGGTTTAATTCAGGCCTTGGCAGATGGTGGAAATGAATTTTAATGAAACGAATATTGGGAATGGAGTATCTAATGGTGACCACAAAACTTTTGGTGATTGTTGGGAAAGATGTCCATTTGGTTCACTGCTCTCCTTTAGGGAAATATAGAATCCATGTGAATCCAAACCCATGGCCATGTGGTTGATTACAATTGCCGTCTTGGAAATTAAGGGAAGCAATAAATGATGGTCCAGCCAGTGATGTCCACAACTTGTGATTGATGAAGAACAACAGTTAGAGATTTGTGTTTGATCGACAGTGGTTTGATCGGCCAAAAGGCCTTTTTTTTTTCTGTAGACCTCCATGACTCTGTAATTGATACTGGGTCATTCGAAATTGTGTCGCCGTGCACTTCATCACCCTGAGGGCTACATCATGTGATGGTGACGGAGAAATGTCGACTTCAATCGTTGTAGAATGTTCGCTTTTCTGTTTTTGAGCTGAAGATATGAGGTAGAGGCTGCAATCAATTTCGGAGACTTCCCAGCAGCACTCGGATGCTGCCACCCTTTGGTGGGACACAACCATCCCCAGGAATGATGACATTCCATTACTTTTCCAAGCGATGACACTACCATTTTCTGACATCCCCTCTCTCCCTGTTACTAAGGCAAACCGCCAACCCAAAAAAAGTGTGGTGGGTGGAATTTAACCCTGATAAACGTGGCTTCATGAACATTGAAATAATTAACATGACTCGAGAGTACTCAATGAATGGTAGGAGACCAGGAATGTCAGTGGAACAGAGGGATTTTGGGGTGTTTGTCGACAGAACCTTTAGTTGCAACCATACACTATTAGATAGTTAAGAAGGCAAAGGCTATGCATGTCTTTATCAGTCGAGGCGTTGATTATGAGAGCAGGGAAGCTACCTTGGAGATTTACAGGACATTGGTTAGGTAACAACTGGAGAACTAAGTGAAGTTCTGGTGACCACACTATACATCGATGTGGCTCTATTGATGTGGAGGAACCGATGTTGGACTGGGGAGGACAAAGTTAAAAATCACACAACGCCAGTTACAGTCCAACAGGTTTCAGAGCGCCACTCCTTCTTCAGGTGTTTGTGGAGTATGCACAACTTATGGTCCGACACCACAAGCACCTGATGAAGGAGCAGCTCTCTGAAAGCTAGTGTTTCCAAATAAACCTGTTGGACGATATCCCGGGGTTGTGAGATTTTAAACGGTGACTGCATTGGAGGAAATGCAGAGATCATTCGCCAAGATGTAGCTTGGATGGGAGCAATTCAGTGATGAAGGGAGATTATTAGAGCAAAGAAGGTCGAGGGGACAGCTGGTAAATGTCTGGAAGATTCTGAGGTGTGTGCACAGGGTGGATAGCGAGCATCCCTTTCCTTAATCGAAGGTTCAGTAACATGTGGCCACCGTGTCAAAGTGATAGGTGAGAGATTTAGAATGGATTGAAGGAAGAATTGTTTTACAGGGAGCATGGGGTGCAATGAAGACAGCAGAGATCTGGAATGCACTGCCAGGGAGGGAAGTTCGCATTTAATTCACTCATGCGACATGAGCATTGCTGACTGGGCCCAGCATATGTTGCCTGTTCCTGGGTGACTTGGGAATGTTTTGCTGAGTTGCTTTCTTGAGTCGTCACATTCCATGTGCTGTAGGTAGATGCAAAATGTCTTAAGGGAGGGAACATCTCTGTTTTCACCCAGCAACAGTGAAGGAAAGATTATATATTTCCAAATCAGGGTGCTGAATGGCTTCATAGTAAACTTGCAAGTGGTAGTGTTCCAATTTAGCAATTATCCTTGTCTTTCACAATGAAAGCGTATTGGCAGATCCTGTCTAAGGATATTTGGTGATTTTCTGCAGTGCTGTCTTGTAGCTATTACACACTGCTGCTACTGAGTGTCAGTGACAGAGTGATTGGATGTTTGTGGATGTCAAGTGGTCTGCTTTGTCCTGGATCTTGTCGAGCTTCTTGCGTGTTGCTGGAACTGCACTCACCCCGGCAAATGGAGAATATCTCAACACATTCCTGACTTGTGCCTTGTAGTGGGTACACAGACTTTGGGTGTTACTTGTCACAGTTTTCCTAACCTCTGACCTGCTCTTGTAACCACAGGGTTTATTGGTGAGTTCACTTGAGTTTCTGGTCAATGATAAGCCCGAGGGAGTTGATAGTGGTGGATTCAATGAAGATTGCACCATCAAGTTTCATGTGGAGTTGGTTACATTGTCTCTTATTTGAGATGGTCATTGTATGGTAATGACGAGCAAGTATCACTGCCCGAGCCTGGATGGTTTTCAGATGTTGTTGCATTTGAACATAAATTATTTCAGTATCTGTGAATTTGCAAATGGTGCTCAACGTTGTGCAGTCATTGGTGAACACCCCGACCTTTAAACTTATGATGGTCATCAGACTGATCCCAGGAATGGAGGGAATGTCTGATGAGGATTGGTTGAATAGGGATGGACCTGTACACATCAGAGTTCACAAAACTGAGTTAGTACCTAATTGAATCATGCAAGATTCTTAGGGTACATAACAGGGTAAGTGCGGAGAAGTTGTTTCTGCTTGTGAGAGAGTCTTGGACCAGATGGGCTTTCATTCAAAATAAAGACGGGATGGTGTTCTCTCCATGAGAAATGAACACAGAACAGAAGTGATCATGAATGCAGTGAGTTTTATTCAAGTCAATGCAGGAAGAGTAGGGTTGTCACTCATTGCCGCTGACACAACTGAGGAGTGACAGCATTTAGCACCAAGCAGAGCTTCGCTTTGGCCATGCTTCCCCAGTTGGAACTCACAAGCTCTTGCAACAGTTGAAGAACAAGAGACCCTTCCCATTAATTTCGAACTCATTCTCTGCACACGTGCTTAGTCTGCAGCTCCCTTTGTCTTTTCCACAGCGGAAAGGCAGACCTGGTTCAAGAGAGAGAAGAAGAGATCACAGAATGATAAAATGTTGTGGCACAGAAGCGGCCAATTGGTCCATTGTACCTGTATGCATTTCGATTCCCTTGTCCAATTTTCTGCTTTCCACTCCAAGCAGTTCACTCGTCTTCTATACCAAGAACTGCTTCATGTTCCAATTGTTGCTTCAATGATGCACATAAGTTCACCTGAGAGCCTCCCAGTCTGAGCAACATGGAGGGGCAAGACTGTGGGACAGTCTCTTTCAACTCCCCCTAACTAAAATCGCACCCCCTGTGTTGGAGATGGATTAGCAGCTTGCGATATCAACTTGGTGCATCGTCCTAGTATTGTAACATTTCTGGGATTGGTGCACTCCCCATTCAAATATTCGAAAACCAGTTATATTTGTTCACTTTTCTGGATGTTTCCCTAATTTCTGGTGTACCTAATCTATGCATAAGAAAGCATACATACGCTTCTGTTTGTTCAAGGCAACTTGTCCTCGAATCTAATTTATCTCTCTCTTACTGTACATTCAGCACTCACTCTCAATGTTATCACTTCATCCCTGGTGCATTTTCCGAACAATAGAAGAAACACAAAGTTTCCACCAGCTCTACCTCACGTCAAACGGCATTTCAGAAAAGAAATGGAGAAGATGAAGCAATTGAAGTATTCAACAGTTTGGATTTTGATGATGAAGAGGATGATTCGGATGTATTGAATGAGATATTTTGAGAACACTGTAAAGCAGGAAAGGATCTGATTTTTTTTAAAAATTGGATTCCCAACAGCGTGGAAACATGCCCTTTGGCTCAGCAAGTGCACCTGAAGATAGACCCACCCCTATTCATTTTCCTACTTCACCTGTGAATAACGTAACTAACACTTTGGCAATTTAGCATTGCCAATTCACCTGACCTGCGCATCTTTTGGAATGTGAAAGGAAACCCACACATACACAAGAAGAATGTGCTAACTCCACACAGCCAGCCACCCAAGGACAGAGGTAAAAACGATGACTGCAGATGCTGGAAACCAGATTCTGGATCAGTGGTGCTGGAAGAGCACAGCAATTCAGGCAGCATCCGATGAGCAGCAAAATCGACGTTTCGGGCAAAAGCCCTTCGATTTTGCTGCTCGTCGGATGCTGCCTGAATTGCTGAGCTCTTCCAGCACCACTGATCCAGAATCCACACAAGGACAAAATCGAGCCCAGCTTCGGAGACAGCAGTGTAAAGAATGTGCTGCCCATTTATGGCACATTCAGTTAATGCACGGTAACAGACCTTTCAGTCCAATTCATCTATGATGACCAGGTATTTTACCCTCATGTGGTCACGTTTTTCAGCACTTGGCACATATCTCTCTGAACCCTTCCTGTTCATATACCCATCCAGATGCCGTTTGAATGTTATACCAGCCTCCAACACTTCCTCTGGCAGCTCATCCTCTGTGCGCAAACATTGCCCCTCTAACCCTAAACATTGCCCGTGAGGTCCCTTTTGAATATTTCCCCTCTAACCCTAAAGCTCTGCCCTCCAGTTCTGAACTACCCCACTCCAGTGAAAAGATCTTGTCTATTTACCCTAATCACGTCCGTCATGACTTTATACATCTCTAGAAGGTAACCCCTCAGCCTCTGACGCTCCAGAGTCAACAATCCCAGCCTATTCAGCCTCTCCCTATAGCTCCAATGCTCCAACCGCGACAAAATCCTTGTAAATCCTTCATAATGTTTTTCACCAGAGTGCAAGAGCAACTGGAATCAATAGGTGTGTTTATGAAGGCTTTATTTTCTCAGTTCAAAGGCCTGTGAGTTGAATCCGATTACATATTCACTGACGAAGGAGACAATTGGGTGTGGCATCACGAATGATCATGTCAGGGGTATATTATTCAGAGAGCCAATTCTCACATTAAAATGTCCAATAGATACTTGCAGAGCGGGTGAAATGTGCCAGAATTAAATAAAAGCACTGCATCAAGATGTTGTAGTGTCTGCCCACAAAGAATATTATTACTCCAAAAACGTCGCAACCTGTCCAGCGCCTGAGACATGTCCTGCCCAGGGACTGGCAAAACATCTCTGCCTTTCCTTGGTTTTTTGCACTTTGATGGCTCAGCCAGAACCTAATGTTTCACAGTGCTCCTGTCTTGCCTGGTTGTTTATCACAGACATAAGCCAGGCAGCTTATCATTGTTGTTAGCGGTGATCAGTCAAGGGGCTGGACTGTCAGGCACTTGGAACAGCAGCTAAAGCAGCAAACACTCTGCATGTACTTCAACCAAATGGTCACGTCTCAAAGCCTCAGGAAACAAGTTCTCAGTCAGGGCAAGGGAGACAGTAGTCAGTCAGGAGACACTGGCACAGTATGTCCAAAGGCATTGACATTGTTTGGGACAATCAAGATCAGGGAATCTGTATCAATGCAGTCCAGAGGGGTGGCCACATAAACTACTTATTATATCCCCAAAATGCTCCGGTAGAATTTTCGATCCTAAATTCCCGTTCACCAATCCTTGCTGACCCTGTCCATTCCTGTCATTGGGGATCAGTTCGATGAAATTCTCAGGGAGGGCTTCGGGGGACCGTGCAGTAGCAGTGAAGTTGGGGAAGCCAGTTCTGGGCAGTGGGGACAGCCTGCCTGTAGGCAGAGTGGACAGCAATTGTGGAATGGGTGGGAAAGTCACTACATTAGAGGGGGATGGATACAAGGGTTACTGTGGAAGTGCGAGTCACCTTCACTGTCCCGGTTTTGATGTGGGGACAGTACTTCATGGTGGTTGTCATGGCGACGCTGTAGGCCTGGGGCTTTGGGATGCGTAATGTTTTGAGGTCAAGTTTGTAAATGAAGGAGCTGTGTGGAAAAATACAGAAGCTCATGGGCTTGACACAAAGTGCAAGGAAGAAGGGAAAATGAAGATGTCATGTTGCTGCTTTATAAGACTGTTGTTTGGCTTCTCTTGTAGTGTCGTGTTTAATTCTTGTCACCACGTTAGAGGAAAGATGTGGAGGGTGCAGAAAAGGTTTATCAGGATGCTGATTGTGTTAGAGGTTATCAGATATGAGGAGACTCTAGAAAAACTCGGGTTGTTTTCCTTGGAGAGAGAGAGCTGAGTGGAGACTTCGGTGAAGTCTATAAAATTGTGAGACACAGAAATGGAGTTGACAGTCAGAATCTCTTCCCCAGAATTGAAATTTCTAAAACAATGAAGCAAACATTCAAGATGAAAATAGGAAAGTTCAAACAAATGTGGGGGCAAGGTGTTTTTGCCACCGAGATTGGTATGTGTCTGGAACGTAATCTCAGGGGTGGGAGTTGGCCCTACAAGCATATGGATGTGCAAGGAATTGAGTGATACAGACCAAATGACAATCAACCAGCTGGAACTACCAGTTCCTAAATAACTGAAGACAGAAGTAAATGTATTTGCAGGAATGGTGTGCAGCAGCCTTATGGAAATGATAGACTGGAAATCAGATAGTGTTATGGTTGTTGACTTGATCAGGAGATCTGTCACTGCCATGGAGATCAGGGAAAGTTCTGAAGAGACTTTATTCCCCCCTAGACAGCATCACAGTGCTCACCAGGGTCAAGAGCAGATCAGGAAAATACAAGCCGGATCATAACACAGAATTCATCCAAACTTTTGTTTGCAGTTAAAACTTTCCTTTGATCATTATCCACAAATTGAAAGATTCTAATGTTTCCAAGAAACGGATATCTATTTGTTTGTGGAAGATTAGTAGGAATTGTAATGGTGTGCAGATTTATTAACCAGGCGCTCTTTAACACATAAAAGCGTCACGATCTGATTGCAATTTCCCGAATTACAGAGCATTCCGCACTAAATGTTAAGAATTCAGTGGGCTCAACAAAGGATTTCCCTCCATCTCCGATTCGTAAAGTCTTCCCATTGTTTTCGTCTATCCTCCTAAATCGAGCATACACTCTCTGAACAGAGAAGCAGATTTATCGTTTCAAGTTCAGCTGACTCTCAATGACTTTGAACTCAAAACATTAATCCAATGTGTGTCTCCCCAAACGTTAACCACTCCCTGTACTGTGCGATTTCGATTCAAGTTTGCACGCTTATATAATGGCTCCAGATCATTTACTTTTTGTATATATCACCTACTTATCCCACTTCAAGAAGATGTTGATGAAATTTCGTTGAGCTGAAATGTTCACTGCGTGTATTCCCACCTGCCTGATATGTTTAGTATCCCCAGACATGTCCTTCTGTGAGTTAGACCTTTATACATCGGCAATGTCTCACAACGTGAGTCGATGGAAAGTACTCCAGAATCAGCGAAAGATTTCTCTCGAATTAAACAGTAATTTGTGGAAAGATGATGTGCTTTCTGTCTTGGAATCATCTGGTCCACGTCCATTGGGAGAATTTCACATTAATTCTGTCAGATCAATGCTAGTTTTGATTCAATTCAGATTTCATCATTGATCAGACCAGTGTGCTTTTTACACATGACCTCCATCAATGTATCAGGATCGCAGCATTATTGGCGTTTGTGGGTCAGCATTGAGTCCAAGGTCATGTGCATTCGCTGCATAAAATATGTTTTTCGCATTCTCACTGTGGAACATGCCCAAACTGAAGTAACTCTCCTCTGATCCTTTTATGGTCAGCTAATGGAAACAGCTTCACTTTATTTACCTTTTGTTAACCAATCATAAACTACTGCTCCCCCTCTGTCAAATCTCCCCTCAATGCCGATTTCTACAACCTAACCTCATGACTGCAATCTGTCATTCCCCAAACCTTGCTAGTAAATCTTCTGAGTCCCCTGTCAGGAACCCTGCCATCCTTCCCAGTGTCTGGGGGATCTCTCGTTTGCACAGACCCAGATGCTCTGTGTTCCTGTGGGTGATGTCATCACACAGTGACAATGGCACAGAGACATTACTCCATCCTGGGTATTTCCTCCGATTGAAGGGTTTTCTCTGACATCTGAGTTCCGATAGCTTTCCAGTTGCAGGCTCCACCTGAAACTTAGCAGGATATTTTTCAGAAGTGAAATTATTTCAGAGCTTTTTGAGCTATCATCACCAATGTCATTTTTTTTTTTTGCTATAGTCTGTTCCATGTGTAAAGTTCCATGTCTCTGTGACTGCGATGGCTTCTTACTGTTGGCCTGAATCTGTGTCCATCCATTGCTCTGTCTCACCTCTGCAGATACTTATCACATTGCCATTGCCTCCCATCCACTGTCTTTAATAATGAGTGTATTTTAGCATGGTTAGGTACTTAACTTCTGCTTGTGCCAACTGTGTTTAACTGAGATTCCTCTCACTGTCGATGTGCTGCTAATTTACAAATTTTATCTTCCCTCAGTTTCTCTACAGACGCACGTTATTTGTCCCTGCACTACAGTGTGTTCCTCCTACATTTCTGAGCTTATAGTGATGATAAAATTGTGCACTGATCTTATTCCCATCTGAAACATGAACTGTGTTATTCTTCTCTCCACAGATACTGTCCAACTCTCTGAGAATATCCAACACTTCCAATCCACTTTCTGTAAACACTGTTTCCTCCGTGACTGTATGGTAGGTCCACGCCCCTTACAGCACACCCTTCCCTCCTGACACCTTCCCCTACCACCACAGGAATTGCAAAACCTGCGCCCACACTGCCCTCCTCACTCCGCCCAAGTCCCCACAGGAGCCTTCTACATCCATCAAAGTTCACCTGCACTTCCACACGTTTCATTTATTTTATATGTTACTCCCCATGCGGTCTCCTCTACATTGGGGAGACCGGCCATCTCCTCGAAAAGTGCTTCAGAGGACATCTCCGAGACACCAGCACCAACGAACCACACCGCCCCGTGGCTGAACATTTCAACACCCCGCCCACTCTGTCGAGGACATGCAGGCTCTGGGCCTCCTCCATCCTCATTCCCCTATACCAATGCCTGGAGGTAGAATGCCTCATCTTCTGCCTCGGAACCCTTCAAGCCCATGGCATCAACGTGTTCTTCACCAGTTTCCTCATTTCCCCTCCCTCACCTCACCCCAGTTCTAATCTCCCCGCTCAGCACTGCCATCATGACCTGTCCCAGCTGTCCATCTTCCTTCCTTCCTGGCCGCTCCACCCTCCTTTCTGACCTATCATTATTCGCTCCACCTCCATCCACCTATTTTACTCTCAGCTATCTACCCCCGACCCATTTATCTCTCCACCCCCGAAGCTCTCAGCCTCATTCCTGATAAAGGGATTTTGCCCAAAACGTTGATTTTCCTTTTCCTCGATGCTGCCTCAGCTGTTGTATTTTTTTCCAGAACAACTATAAACTGAAATCTAATTGAGGGGAATAGGTTATTTAAATCCAGAGCACCCAAATATAGCCACTATAATAGTATTCAGACACCTCAAAAAACGATTTCATAAGGCGACGAGGATGATTTTTATTGCACTTCCGGCAGTTTACAATATTTTCTGATGTACTCTCAAATATTTCGCGTGAGTAATGAGGAGTGGGTTTTTTACAGCACCACTGGCCAGGTTAATGTCCTTCTCCTAATATCTCAAGTTCTACATCACAAGGGATTGGACAAAACTGTTCAGTCTATCGGTCCTTCTCTCTTTAGCCCAAAGACAAAGACAGAGATAACTCAGCAGGACTGGCATCATCCGTGGGAGAGAAAGCAGAGTTAATATTTTGGGTCAAGTGAACATTTAATTTTCATAATGCCATACCAAGAGCACCAATAAAAGCAAGGATGGTAATGAACACCCTCTCAACGTGTTGAATTGGCCGAAGCATTTCTCCGTGTGAGGTGATGTGCCCCTTCATGCAGCTGACAACCTCCTTGTTTGAAACTCTGAGCGTTTTATTCCCAGAAAGGCTACCTTATACAGTGTGGAAGCTCCT
The DNA here is from genome assembly GCF_037043375.1 of Chiloscyllium plagiosum. NCBI lineage: Eukaryota > Metazoa > Chordata > Chondrichthyes > Orectolobiformes > Hemiscylliidae > Chiloscyllium > Chiloscyllium plagiosum. Next base: position 7,864,040 of record NW_028270178.1, read on the forward strand.
TGGGGAGATCGAGGTCGCAGCATTACTCAGCTTTCTTGCTGTTTTTCAAATTCTGTCAACGAAAAACTAATTACAATAACAAGTTTCATCCCAATTATGAAGGAGTGTTTCTGCACAGTGCATCATAAAGAAATAACAAAAACAGAATCCGGAATCTGCCAGCAATAACGCTTTCTACTCAAACACCATTGGCCCCACCCCGAGATCACAGAATATTTCGTTTGATATTGCATCGGGACAATTTATTCCAGTGTGAAAACATGTCACAGAGCTGTCCTTCTGCACTCCAGGGTAGGAGCTGCCCTCTTTAAACAAGAACATTTCACTCGCTGATTGACATGGGAATCTTCTCACACTCCGAATGTGTGTTTGCTGCTGAGGTCAGCATTTATTCCCCATTCGCTATTTCCCAGGATCTGGAGTCACATGAAGGACCGAGTGAGGAGAAGGCACTGTCTTTCCTGAGGGAAGGGGAATCAGTGAATAAGATGGGCTTCCAACAATGGAGAGATCACTGACCTCACTCTTACTGACACTGTCCATCCAGACATCTACAGAACGGCAGAGGTTTCAATGCGAATAGGAATAGAGTCACCATGGTATTCATGTGCATCCATCTTTTAAAGTGACACGATCAGATGAAGACCATAACAGCAACCGTTTCGGATCTTTCGAATCACAAATGACACAGCGAGGAAAAATAACAGGAAATGTATGAAGAAAAAGTGCTTTCATTGAAAAACTGAAATCTAACCTCCGCAGGTCTGGCAGTATCTGTGATGAGAGAACCACATCCCATTTCTCTCACACTCATCTCTGAGCCACCAATGTTCCTGCCTAACCTGAATGGCCCTGTGCCAAGTAACACTTGGGAGAGATAATAATCCAGAGGTTTAGCTTCTAAATTGGACACCGTGCTCCTGAAAGTGTGTTGGCAGAACCTTGTTCCTTGCCTGGTACTTGTTATCTGTAAGTACGTGGAGTAGTAAGATTGCCTCATGCCCATCCCATTGTGAAATTGTCGACAGCCCTGACCTTGGGACCTGAAACTCAGGACAGGAATGGAACACAGTCTCCTGGACTCACGTTCATTACTGCAGAGAAAGGTGTCGATTCCTGTGAGCCCCCTCCTACAATTCCATTACTTTTGGTGTTCTCCCACTTGACTGGTTCTCTGTTCATTCTGGTACCACCCTTGCCAAAGCTGAGGCTCCTGTATCTCTGCTGTATGGCTCCCTATGGACACCTGTCTGACAATCACACTGAACACTTACCAAATCACTAAGTCGAACCGTAAAAGGTGTGACAGCCTCCTGCTGCAAATAATCCAACGAACACTCCCCTCCCCAAGACATTGTCGGTATTTTAGCCTAATGCTCACATGCTGCAGCTGTGACACATACCCATTGCTGCTTGCCTTAATGTGCTCCAATTAACTGCTTCTACTTTCTCGAGTTAGGTTTAGATTTAAATGTTTTCACATCTTTCTTGAACTTAAAGTTCATCACTGGCTTAATATAAAGATTGCAACAGATATTCAAGTGTAAGACCAACCCAAGTGGCGAGTTGCTCCCTTTTTATAAGATTCATATGCTCCAACCAGAAGGAATCGATCTGACTCAGTTGTGGCGGAGCCATGTTCAGCTGCTTCTTTGAGCAAATAAGGCCAAGTGTATTGCTCCCTCGGTAAATCTTGTCTAACGTTCCTGTTATATGGAAATTTCACACATTTACCTGTAGATTTCACTTAACTCCAACCTAATAACTTGTACAAACAAAATGCGAATTGCCTAAAAGTTTAGATTCCCTTGCCCAGTTCTTCAATCTCCCTTTAGACTTTTCTCTCGCTGGTCAAACTACATCACTTTGGAGAATGAGAATGGTGGTGGAGGGACGATGGGAATTTCACTGCAATAATCATCCAAAAGCACAAGAGGACATTCCCACCATAACAGCTGGTGAAGTGTGAAATGGAAAGAAAACATGAATAATGATGCAGTTGTGGAAATTCTCAAATTTCCTAAATATCCATCTGGTTCCGGAATATCACTTTATGTGACTCTTTGTGAATAGCGCTATGTGACTCCAGAACCAGAGTAACGTGTCGCTGTTTCTCAGCTGCCCTCTCAGCTGTGATTACTGACAGACGATGATCATCGGAATGCGTCACTCACACCCAATTAACAAATGAAGAATCTGGAATATACAATAAGGCACCATGGAATGGGATGTAATTCAGGATGGAATTTGCCATTGAAAGCATGCTGGCCTGTGACAATTCACATCACGTGCATGACTCCAGATCCTGAGGAGAACAGATCCCCAGAAGTGTTTCCGACAGCAAGACATTGCGGAGAAACCAGGGTTGGGGGGATAGGTGAGCAAAGCAGACACGTGATGTAATGAAGCCTGGACAAACACAGGTGGAATCGCAGAATTCAGAGGTGAGAAGGTTGAATGGCTTTATTCTTTTGCCCAGTCTACCTCCTCCCCCCCACCAATACCTTGCTTACCTCAACAGACTAAAGGCTGACAATCCTTTGGTGCTGACAATCTGAAGCAGACACTGATGGAGAGACTCAGCAGGCCTGCTGGCAGCATCTGTGCAGAGACAGAGAGAGAAACAGAGTTCACGTTTCCAGTCTGTTCTCACTCTGCTTAAGAATGTCTTCAAGAATCTAACTGGAAATGTGAGCAGAGTTTCTCTCCCTCCTCGGACGCTGCCAGACCGGCCTGGGATTACTCCAGCATTCTCCTTGCTCACATTCCCTTTGAAAGACATCCTCACCTCCCACCAACAGCCAGGATTCCCTGTCTCCACCAGCAGCGATAGGCTTGGCCACTATCAGGGACAGAAGCAGCTAATTCAATGCTTTAACCATCCTCTGGTGATCACTGCCCAGCCACAGTGTGAGGTGCAGGAGCACCGTAGCATATCATATGAAACGATAAACGGTTCATTCGTTAATTATCACAGCCTCCATCTTCAACGTGCTAAGGGCCAGACCATTGACTGTGCCCATTGGGAATGTGAGGGGGTGGATTGCACAGGCTCGTTACAATCTTCAATCGAGCTGTTCGTGGAGGTCGTGGGACACATCAGTGGCTGGTGTTAGCTGCGATGGGAATGTAACCTCTGAATTCTGGCCAGGAATTTCTGTCGTCCTGCAGTATCCCATGGACCATAAATGACTACCTGAGGGGACAGACACAGCTTAAGCTTGGCCTGGGAAGTCTGTGACATTGATTCCAGCCTCTGACTCATCAGTTCAGTTCAAACACCATCTGTCCAAGCCTTGTTTGAACATCATCCTCAAAACGCTACCTGGGACTAGAGACGACCTGAACAACAATAATACCACTTGGCCATCAGTACCCTAGTAATCACATCCTATTCTAGTCCCATTCTCCAGCACTTGGCCCACAGACTTGCATGCTTTAACATTATACAAGCACACTGGGAATTCCGAAGAGTGCAACAGAACATCAGGCCATTCAAATCACCATTTCTGTGCAGACCATGATGTTTTTCTCCTCTAATCCCAACTGCCTGCTCATCGTCTGCATCCATCAACTCACTCCGTGTTTATGTGTTGTGATAGAGAGGTTTTTAATCCGGAAGTAAATGGAGGGTAATGGGGAAAAGGCAGGGAAGTGGGTTTGTTGATGATCATTTCAGCGATGATCTCATTGCGTGGTCGAGCAGTCGCGATGGGCACTCTGTCTATTGTGAGAATGTCATCTTTGAGGTAGGGGGACGAACACAGGACTCAATAATGCAGGAGTGACCTCACTATGTCCTCTATAGCGTCAGTGAGCATCCCGCATCTGAATTCCGATCCTCTATCAATGAAGGCCAACATACAATCTGCCTTCAGGCTTTCTTGCTGTTAGTCAGGCAGGGTGTAAACTGTTTGTTCACAGCGAGGGCAAGATTCCAAACAGCTTGAGAAAGAGAGTCAGACAGGATTTCGACATGGTTCCGCTTCAGAGGTAAATAATGAAGAAAACAACAGCAGCACCTAAGAAATATGTATCTATTGGGAGACAGCTGGTGGTGGTTTAACTAGAGGGGTCACCCCACCCCAGGCGACTGGAGAGACTGAGAAGGTGGGACCTGCGGGGGCTTCATGAGTTGGAGCAAGGAAGTGAAAATCCTGTCTCCAAAATTGCAAACGATATCACAGTGGCTGGAAATGCAGGTCATAAGAGGGATACATGCAGTTTGTGGAGAGATATTCATAGTTTAGACAGATGTAAAACAGTTTGAATTGGAGTATAATGTGATAAGAAGTGAAGTTAATCGTCTTTAAATGGAGAGAGCAGCAAAAAAAAGCACTTAGTGGAACTTATGCACATTACACAGAAAGCTCACACAGAGGGGCAACGGATAATCCAGAAGGTGATTGGAATGTTGGTCCTTACTTCAAGAGGGCTGCAGTATTAGAGTATGGAAGTCTTACCATGTGGACCACATCCGTTCACAATGTTTCAGGAAATACATAACTTCATTGCAAGCAGTTCAAAGAATTTACGCTGGGACGATTTTTGGGATGAAGAGTTTGCATTCTGACCAAAGTCTAAAGCACTTTGGACTCTATTTACTGGAGTTGAGGTGAATGACAAGTGATCTCACGTGTAATATAAATGATAGGTTTTCTGCTTCTTACTCAAAAAAAAAGACCTGAACAGTTTGCCAACCTCTTTCGTCAGAATGCGTTCGTTCGCTATTTTTGTTTCTTTCATCAGTTTGTCTCATTTTCTCCAAGTCAGAAGGGTGGTTCTGGCTACCTGCAGGGGGAGTGGTCGTGGATGGTCCCAGTTGAAATTTGTCACCTTTGGCAGGATGTATATTCCTTGAGTAGAGTTACCATCGCTCCATTTGAGCATTGGGCTGCTCTCTCATTAATGAGACACAACTAGAAGCGATTTAACCTGAGGGTCGTCTTGCCTCAGGGGAGGGGCGAGGTTGAGAAGATGAGACCTTCATGGTGATCTTGTGCAGCGTTGGAATTGAACCTGCACTTTTGGTGTGATTCAATATCACAAACCAAACATTCTAGTTGGGCTCAGTCAGCACAGTTGACAGGAAGGCTGTTGTGAGATGCAAAGACATGAGATGATGCTGAGATTGAAATCACCATCAGCTCTCTCTCTCTCTCTCACAGTATGAGAATACAACCCTCTGGAACTAGGGCGATTTCTTCATTGTCCCTCTGTAAAAATCCTGAAAATCCCCTCTCCCTTCACCAATGCATAAACATATCAACGACCAACTGTTCCTACACAATCAGGAGGGCACAAGAAAACAGCTTATCACCATGTTCTAACGGAAGGAAGTTATTTGGGTGGAACTGAGAAGTAAGAAAGTGATGATCACCTTTTGTGGATTGTCTTATGGACCTCCTAATAGTCAGCGGGAAATTGAGAAACAAACTTGTAAGGAGATTCGAGTTATCACAAAGTATAATAGGGTGGTTATGGTGGTGGATTTTAACTTGCCAAACATAGACTGGGCATGTTAAGGATTTAGATGGAGAGTAATTTGTTAAGTGTGTACAAGAAATTTTTCTGATTCAAAATATGGATGTACCTACTAGGGAAGGTGCAAAACTGGACCTACTCTTGAGAAATAAGGCAGAGCAGGTGTCAGTGGGGGAGTGCTTCGGGGTCAGCAACCATCATTCTATCAGTTTTAAAATAGTGATGGAAAAGGACAGACCAGAACTAGAAGTTCAAGTTCTAAATTGGAGGAAGTCTAGTTTTTACTATATTGGGTAAGAACTTTCAAAAGGTGATTGGGGAGCAGATGTTCATAGGTAAAGGTACAGCTGGACATTGTGATTCCTTCAGCAATGTGATAACGAGAGTTCCAAGCCAGGGAATGATAGACCAGTGAGCCTGATGTCGGTAGTGGGCAGGTTGTTGGACGGAATTCTAAGGGCTAGATTTACACGTATTTCTAAATGCAAGGACTGATTAGGGATAGTCAACATGGCCTTGTGCGTGGGAAATCATGGCTCACAAACTTGACTGACTTTTTTAAAGCATCAAAGAGGGTTGATGAGGACAGAGGGGTAGATGTGATTTATATGGACTTCAGTAATGCGTTCGACAACGTAAACCCTGGGAAACTGGTTCGCAAGTTTAGATCTCATGGAATGCAGGGAGAACTAGCCATTTGGTTGCAGAACTGGCTCGAAGGTAAAAGATGGTGATGGAGGGTTGTTTTTCAGACTGGAGGCCTGTAACCAGTGGACTGCCACAAGGTTGATGCTGTGTCCATTACGTTTCATCATTTATACAAATGACTTGGATGTGAACATAGGAGTTATTGTTAGTAGGTTTGCAAATGGAACCAAAATTGGAGATGTTGTAGACAGCGAAGAACGTGACCTCAGATTACAACGGGACCTTGGTCACATGGGCCAGTGGACTGAAAAGGGGCAGATGCAGTTTAATTTAGATAAATGCGAGGTACTGCAACTTGGGAAAGCAAATATCAGAAGGACTTACACTATTCTTGGTAAGGTCTGAGGGAGTGTTGCAGAACCAAGAGACCTTCAAGTGCAGGTTAATTGCTCCTTGAAAGTGGAGTCGCAGGTTAATAGGATAATGAAGAAGGCATTTGGTCTGCTTTCCTTTATTGGTCAGAGTATTGAGTACAGGAGTTGGGAGGTCATGTTGCAGCTGTACAAGACATTGGTTGGACCACTTTTGGAATATTGTGTGCAATTCTGGTCTCATTACCCTTGGAAGCATGTTGTGAAACTTGAAAGGATTCAGAAAAAAATTACCAGAGTTTCCAGTGTTGGAGCATTTCAGCTATCAGGAGAGGTTGAATCAACTGTACCTGTTTTCTCTGGAGCGTCAGAGGCTGAAGGGTGACAATATAGAAGTTTACAAAATCATGAGGGACATGGAAAGGATAAATAGGCAATATCATTTCCCTGGGATGGGGGAGTCCAGAACTAGAGGGCATAGGTTTAGGGTGAGAAGTAAAACATAAAAAAGAGATCTAAGGAAACATTTTCACATTGAGTGTGGTATGTGTATGGAATGAGATACGAGAGGAAGTGGTGGAGCTGGTACAATTTAAAAGGCATATGGTTGGTTATATGAATAGGAAGGATTTAGAGGGATATGGGCCGGGTGCTAGCAAGTGAAACTAGATTAGGTTGTGATATTTAGTTCGGCATGGACGAGTTGAACAAAGGGTCTGTTTCAGTGCTGTGCATCTCTATGACTCTGTGACTCCATGACAATAGATTCTGGTCCAGCCATCGAACTCCAACACCGCTGAATTAGATTAGATTCCTTACAGTGTGGAAACAGGCCCTTCGGCCTAACAAGTCCACACCGCCCCGCCGAAGCGCAACCCACCCATACCCCTACATTTACGCCTTACCTAACACTACGGACAATTTAGCATGACCAATTCACCTGGTCTGCACATCTTTGGACTGTGGGAGGAAACCGGAGCACCCGGAGGAAACCCACGCAAACACGGGGAGAACGTGCAAACTCCACATAGTCAGTCGCCTGAGGCGGGAACTGAACCCGGGTCTCCGGCGCTGTGAGGCAGCAGTGCTAACCACTGTGCCACCGTGCTTCATTAATTGATGAAGCACGAGTGAATAAAACATTTTGACAGCTAAGATTATGGTTGCCAGAATATTCAGGAAAAAATGTACAAATGAAATTGTTGGGTGTATAAACGTTTGATAGATATTTCCGGATGTTTAGCACGTGTGTGTTCTTAGATGGGAAGGGGAATGACATTTGCGCACAGGAATTCATCAAATTGCTGAATGTCAATTAAATCAGATTTTAACAATGTTGAAATACACTGACCCGACAGATGCACTGGCTGAACTTTCTTCGAGATTTTTCTCAACTCTGAAGCATTTTCAGACAACCACTATCAGTAAGTGGTTGGTGCATATAGCAGGTTATGAAAGCCCTTCTGCTAAAAGCTTGAATACTGTCTGAAAATCCTGAATGATCATTTGATGTTTGGTCAGTTCTTGTGATGCAGACTTGCATTTAGTCCTGGTGATCCAACATTGGTCAGCGTTTGTGGTTACGAGGAACAAAACTTAGTTGTCAGGCCAAAAGTGTAGCAAATTGGTTCCCATCATTGCAACGAGAATGTATTCTGTAACTAGCTTTGAAGCTGTCATTGTATTAGAAGAGTATTGTTCCCTCTGATGTAACTGTTGTGTAACACGATTGTCAGTTGAACACAGTAATTTTTAACGTGAGCAGTTTCACATTCTAACTGACATTTGTTTGCTGTAAGTGTACGGGTGTCATATCAGAAATACTGATCTGAATGAGATGGGGAATGAGACCTGTGTGAAAAGCAGTCTCAGTACAGTCTGTCTGAGGAGAATTCCCATCACCTGTCCTGTGGAGATAAACTCGCTGACAGTACATCAAATTTTGAGTTTCCTGTTGTAAATATTATATTATGTAATGTTCTAATGTCATTGCCACTATTGCTTTCAGTTTGATGTGCACAAAACAAGCCGTACATGAATGTATTGGCTAAATGACTAATTAATGTGACTGTTTTGTTAAATTGATTGGCATGAGATTTGTTGTTAAAGTTAGAACTAGAATATGATTTTATTGTCACATGCACTCAAGTATAGGAATACATGAGGGCAGTGAGAAGTGTACAATGTTGCCATTGTCCAGCGGCATCTTGGATGTCTGGATAAATATGGATTCACTTCCATTGCCTTGGCCACATGAGTCACAATCTTTCAACACCTAAAGAAATCATGTACTTTGATACAGAATGTGGAAACCGCTATTCAGCCAGTGAAAGAGCTTTACTATCAGATTCACTCTTCCAGGTGATTAATAGTTCACTCCCAGAGTATTGAAAGATAGGAGGTGAAATCCCGGCATTACAAAAGGGAGACAGGAAGCAGTACGTGTAGGCCAGTTGGCTTAACATGTCTCAGCGACACTGATGGAAGGTATTATTTAATCTGACACAGTAGGACACATTGATCAGTTCAAGTTAATCTGGCAGTGTCAATGCTGTTTTGTGATTCTGTTGAATGTCTTTAAGGGTGCAACAAATGTTATTGATGAAGGGGTCATGTACTGACCTTAGCTTCTTTTTCAAAAACAATGACGCAACAAAGGTCATGGTAGGAAGTGAAATCTCGAGGTGTAGGGGGAAGTGATTGCATGGAAATATTATGATTTCTGGAAATGGCAATTGAAAGCAACACGTACATTCACGACGCTTCTGAGGCTGTGTTGGTTGCACAGTTTCTCGCTTTCCTCTTTGGCCCTAGTTCTTCACCATAGACGTGCAATCCCTCTGCACATCCATCTCCCATCAGGATGGTCTGAAGGGTCTCTGCTTCTCACTCAAAAAGAAACCTGAACAGTTCCCATCTATCGCTACTCACTTTCACCGTGACCGTGTTCATTTGCAAGTTTTTTCAATAATTTATCTCACTTTCTCCAATTCAAAAGTGCGGTTCGGGAGGGGGTGGGGGGGCGGGGGAGTGAGGGTGTGTGAGGTGGGGTGGGGAATGATGGATGGTCATAGTTGCATTCTGTCGCCTTTTTGCGGATGTGGAATATTCCTTGGTGCACTTCTATTTAGTACTCCACTCATAATACTTTCTCCAATATATCAATGATGCGATTAGTGTTATTCCTGCTCTTGCCAGATTAGAAGGAAATACATTAATTTGCTCAAAATTTCAAGCGTTCCCTCACGGCCAGCTGATATGATTCTGAATTTTCCATTCTTTAACCTCTCTGTTTCCATTTTTGGGGAAACATTGTACACACCAATATCCAAGACAAACCCACCAGATTCCCACTGTTACCTCGAATACACGTCCTCATGTCCTATTTCCTGTTACTCCATCTTGATCTGTTCTACTTGTGTCACCTACCATCCTTGTCGATCCAATATAGCTGCTTCGCCCTCGATTGATGACTTCCCCATTCATTCTGGTTAACAGGGATCAAGCGATATAATAAATGAATCAACAGAAGAGGACTTTTAAAAAAAAACGTAGCTGCGGCAGTGCCAGTAGTTTAGTGTAGACAACCAAATCGTCTGAGGGAAATACGAGAGCAGGATGTGAGACATTGCTGAATGTTAAAACGACAAAGCATGACTAGTTGGTGATTGCAGCTCTCGATATATTATTTGGGATATGAGCAGTGTTAAAGGCACTGAGAGCACTATAATTTTGTATTATGTTTTACCCAACACGGTTAGCACGCAACATCCCAATGAGCAGACAGCAATTCTCAGTGCAATCTTCTAGAACAAAACTGGTCTTGTGATGAATTGTCAGAGAGAGACTATCCTTGAGCATCTGACACATTAATACGTTTACTTTTACTGTAAGTATGGAACAAGACAAAGAAACAAATGTAAAACGTTTCATGTAAATAAACCTTATGAATCCGGGAGATTATCTGACGAAGTTCGACAGGATGCAGATATTTGAAGAAAGAAAATGATGTATCAGTGAGAGGATTTCACAAGTGGAATTCTAGGGACACACTGTAGACATGAATCAATGACAGAAATACTTATATTTCAATATGTAGAGCACTACTGGTGCCCCCAAGCATGCAGGGTGAGGTGGAACAGGAAAAGGAAGATTCTGATTCTAGAAGGAATACGGTGTGTTAGATTTCATTGGTAGAGGGATTGAGTTCCGGAGCCGTAATGTCATGCTGCTACTATAAAAAATGCTAGTGCGGTCGCACTTGGAATATTGTGTACAGTTCTGGTCGCCCCATTACAGGAAGGATGTGGAAGAATTTGAAAAGGTGCAGAGGAGATTTACATGGCTGTTGCCCGGTCTGGAGGGATGGTCTTATGTGGAAAGGCTGAGAGACTTGGGCCTGGTTTCATTGGAAAGAAGAAAGCTAAGAGGGGATTTGATAGAGACATCCAAGATGATCAGAGGATTATACAAGGTTTTTTCCTAAGATAATGACTTCAGCTTTTAGGAGGGGGCATAGCTACAAATTGACAGGTTAATAGATTTAAGACAAATATGAGAGGCAGGTTCTTTACTCAGAGAGTGATAAGAGTGTGGAATGCCCTGCCTGCCAATGTAGTTACCTCAGCTACATTAGGGGCATTAAAACAATTCTTGGATAAGCAAATAGATGCTGATGGAATAGTGTAGGGGGATGGGCTTTGGTTAGTTTACAGGTCAGCGCAACATTGAGAGCTGAAGGGACCGTTCTGCACTGTAATGCTCTCTGTTTTGTGTTCTATGTTCTGTGATCATCTGAAGATCCAGTTCCCATGATCCTCGTGGATGTATTCTTTTTTTTAAATCAAGGATGGACTCAGTGGACTCAGTGCGGGGAAATCCAATCTCAAGTGAAAAGGCATTGACTCCACACAGACAGTCCTCCAAGGCTATAATGAATTCCGGTGTCTGACACTCTGAGACAGCAACGATAACCACTGTGTCACAGTGCAACCCTTAACGCTCTGTGGATTCAGGCCATAAGTAAATACGTGGGACGGGGTGGGGGGTGTTGGGGATGGCCTAATGGTCTTATCACGAGACTGTCAATTCTGAGACTTCGGTCCTGGGAACTAGAGTGGACCATTCATCAATGCAGACGATGGGCTCTGGCTTGTCTCAAAGCCAGGAGACAGATCATTTTGACTCAGTTGTCTGTACTGGATACTGGCTGATGCACTGGCCTTTCCTACTCCAGGTACATGGCTGAGTCAAATGGAGAATGCCTTATGTTCAAACGTCAGTCAAATCGGGAGTGGATCATTTCATATTTCTGATGATGGACTTAGCGCGGGGAAATCCAATCCCAGGGAAAGGTCTACCAAGAGGGCAGTCATCTGCACTGGGGAGCTGGCTGTTCATGACGAGCTCCATGTTCTTTTATTCATTGAGCGATGAATGGTTTGGCCAACACTTGCCACGTTTCCCTAGTTACAACACAGGGCAGGTAAGAGTTAACAAGATTGTTCTGAGTCTAGAGTAACATGCAGGTCAGACCAGATAAGGGTGATGGATTATCTTCCCTAAAGGATATTAATGAAGGAGATGGCATTTTCCCTGTCAATTGATAACTGTTCCATCATCACCATTAGAGCCATTAGTCGAGATTTTTATTGAAACGAAATTTCACCATCTGCCATGTTGAATTTCGACCCCAGCTCTGAGAACATTACCTAAGTACTTGAATTAACAATCTACAGGTAATGTAATTCGGCCATTGCCCTCACGCCCCAATATCTTTGGTAATGGCCTGAATCCGCAGAGCCTTATGGGTACCTTCAATCCACAATGGCTCACATCCCTGTCTCACATTCTCAGAAAGCCCATATTCAATTCCAGCATCAGGCAACTATCTGCATGGAGTTTGCATATTTTCATTTCTCTGTCGTTATAAACAAAGAACACCAGCAAGGGCAATTCATTGGACTCAGCAAAATGAACCGTGATACGGATTATCGCTGGGATAACTGACGACTTGAATTCGGCGGAACCTCAGCAACAAGCAACCAGCCTTTAACCTTGGATGTTTTCCTGCTCTCTGTGATATGGGACATCCTTTGGTTACTAACCACCACTTGGGTTCAGTGAGAATCTCTGGCAGGTTCGGGAATTGTGATTATTTTTAAACGTGCCCATGAAATGTTGCAGGATTTTTACCCAGCAAGAATGACGGAACTGCATGATATTTCTGAGTCAGAATGAAATCTGGCTTGAAAGGGAACGTGCATGTGACGGTGTTTCTAAGCAACTGCTGCCATTGTTTTTCTAAGTGCTGGGAAGGCGCTGCTGACACAGCCTTGGAGTGTCAACGTTTTGCATCCCCGTGGATAGTGTTTACTGCTGGTCATGCATGTTATTGGTGAAGGGAGTGAATACTTTATATGGAGGTATGCACACCGATCAATTGCGTGTTTGCAATGCACAATCTGAAGCTTTGTTAGTGTTTCCCTCAGTGTTCCATTTGAGCTGCTCTCAGTCAGGTTCATGGGGAGAATTCCATCCCACCCCTGAGCTACGCTTTCTGGATGGTTTGCATAAACTGGAGATGCAGGTAGAGAGTTTATTGCTACAGTAAGCAAATTGTCTGATATACTCCTGTGGCTGAAGCACTTGTATGGCTGAACGAGGTCATTTTTCTTTTGTTAAAGGATAATCCCGGTTGTTAGTAGTTATGCATTCAGTGATGGTAATGTCACAGTGAGCCAATGGGAGATTGGTAAATTTTCACTTTTTTTTTGAAATACTCATTGCCTGGTCCTTCCAGGATGCAAATATTACTTAGAGGAGAAAGTGAGGTCTGCAGATGCTGGAGATCAGAGCTGGAAATGTGTTGCTGGAAAAGCGCAGCAGGTCAGGCAGCATCCAGGGAACGGGAGAATCGACGTTTCGGGCAGAAGCCCATTCTTCAGGAATGAGGAAAGTGTGTCCAGCAGGCTAAGATAAAAGGTAGGGAGGAGGGACTTGGGGTAGGGGCGTCGGAAATGTGATAGGTGGAAAGAGGTCAAGGTGAGGGTGATGGGTCAGACTGGGGTGGGGGCGGAGAGGTCGGGAAGAAGATTGCAGGTTAGGAGAACGCCTCATCTTCCGCCTAGGAACCCTCCAACCACAAGGGATGAACTCGGATTTCACCAGTTTCCTCATTTCCCCTCCCCCCACCCTGTCTCAGTCAAATCCATCGAATTCAGCACCGCCTTCCTAACCTGCAATCTTCTTCCCGCCCCTAACCCAAGTCCCTCCTCCCTACCTTTTATCTTAGCCTGCTGGACAAACTTTCCTCATTCCTGAAGAAGGGCTTATGCCCGAAACGTCGATTCTCCTGTTCCCTGGATGCTGCCTGACCTGCTGCGCTTTTCCAGCAACACATTGCCAGCTGCAAATATTACTTGTCAATTATCAGCCCAACCTAGGGGGTATCTGGACACAGACATCTTCATTATCGACTGAGGCATTAATGATGCTGAACAAGGTTCGATCATGAGAAAGCATCTCTAATTTAGAAATTACAATGGATGGAAGGGCATTGATGAGCCAGATACAGATTTTGGGGCTGAGGACTTGAACAGATTAGGTTAGATTCCCTACAGTATGGAAACAGGCCCTTCAGCCTAACAACTCCACACACACACCCGCCGAAGAGTAACCCACCCAGACCCATTCCCCTAACACTATGGGCAATTTGGCATGGCCAATTCACCTAATCTGCGCATCTTTGGATTGTGGGAGGAAACTGGAGCACCCGGAGGAAACGCACGCAGACACGGGGAGAACGCACAAACTCCACACAGACAGTCACCCAAGTCAAACCCGTTCCTATGGTGCTGTGAGGCAGATTGTGTGATCGATAGCCACGGGTGACCGACTGGCAGACTGGAGGGTGGCTAATCTTGTGTCATTATTAATGAAAGGCTGCAAGGAAAAGCAGACCAGTGACCTGACGTCAGTGCTGGGTAAGTTCTTCGAGTGCATTCTGAGAGATATATCAGATTATTAGATTAGATTACATTACAGTGTGGAAACAGGCCCTTCGGCCCAACATGTCCACACCGACCCGCCGAAGCGCAACCCACCCATACCCCTACATTTACCCCTTACCTAACACTATGGGCAATTTAGCATGGCCAATTCACCCTGACCTGCACATCTTTGGACTGTGGGAAGAAACTGGAGCACCTGGAGGAAACCCACGCAGACACGGGGAGAACGTGCAAAGTCACCTGAGGCGGGAATTGAACCCGGGTCTCAGGCGCTGTGAGGCAGCAGTGCTAACCACTGTGCCACCGTGCCAAACACGCAATTGCAAAGGCAAGGACGAATTACAGATTTTCAGCATTATTTTGTGCTTGGGTATCATGTGTCACAAGGTTGATTCTTTTTTTAAGGGGACCTTAGCAAAGTTGGTGGGTTCCTCTTTGGAGGGTCACTGTGGACTGGTTGGGCCAAAGGACCTGCTTCCAAACTGTAGGGAATCTAATTCCATCAGTACAACAAATAATCATCAGCTGGGCCAATTGACCGAGAAATGGCAGATCAGGTAAAGTCTAAAATAACGTGAGATTTTGCATTTTGATAAGACAAGAAGGCACAGGATTTATATAGTTAATGGCAGGTTCATGACGAGAAATGTTGAACAGAGAGACCAAAGTGTGCAGGTGTATAGTTCCTTGCAGGTTCAGGCACAGTTATGTCAAGTGGTGAAGGTGGTGTTTGACAATTTGGCTTCCATTGCACAAATGATTTACAATAGGAGTTAGGGCATCATGTTGCAGACGTACACGATATTGGCGGGACAGGGTGGTTTAGAAGGTGTTTGGCATGTCCATCTTCATCAGACAGACCACTGAGTACAGGGGTTGGGACGTCATATAACCGTTGCAGAAGATATTGGCGAGGATAGATTTGGGGTTATCGTCGAAATGTTGTCTCTCTACTATTGGAAGAACGTTATTAAACTGGAAAGGGTGCACAAAACCCTTGCAAGGATGTTACCAAGACTGGACGGTTTGAGAGGTTTGATAGGCTGGAGCTGTTTCGCCTGGACTGGGAGACGCCAATAACTGACATTATCAAGGCTTATAAAATGATAAGCACCACAAAGTCTTTTCGCCAGGTTAGGGAGTCCAAAACTAGAGGACACAGGTTAATATGAGACGGTGAGGATTTGAAAGGGACCCGAGGGCACCTTTTTTCATGCAGAAGCTGGTGTTTGCATGGAATGAGCTTCCAGAGGAAATTGTGGATGTGGGTAAAGTTACAAGTTGAGAGGACATTTGGACAGGTACATGGATAAGAATGTTGTAGACTGAACTGGATTTAACTCAGACAAATGGACTAGTTCCGTTTAGGAAATCTTGTCAACATGGGATAATCACCGGTTTAAACACTATGGGGCGGGGGATAGGTTGGCAAATCCTTAATCCATTCCACCCGTTATCCCTCTTACACGTCTTCTTCGAGCATGTTTATTTCTGTCATGACATATTTCCTTCTATTGCCTTAAGCTGGAGGTTTAGCCAACGTTCCTTTACTTTACATTCTCATTTCACTTCGCACGATTGACTTCTGCTCCTCCTTTCACCTTTCCACCTCCGTTTCAGATATTCTGCTGTTGTCCATTGTAGTAAAACTACAATTAGAGCGTGGATTCGGAAATGTCTATTCGCGGCACCTCCAGCTAACCTACCTCCTGGGCGGAACTGATTTCTTCTTATTTTTCTGCTAACCTTTTTCAGAGGGAATCTTTGTGTAAAGATCAAGACACTACCAGAGCAAAACCAGATCCCCCTCAAAGCATTCCAGTGTTATATTGTTTAATTATTTCATATTTGTTCTTATGACTCGTCAGTCCACTCTCTCATTTCATAAATGTCTTTATTACTCCTCTGAAAGTTTCTCGTCAGCTTGAGTTTTCAGGCATTCTAACAGTTGCTTCTTACTTTTCCTATTTATCAATTCCATTACCCCCTCTCCCCGAATAAAGCCTGGGGAGTATCTGCTCGAGCAGGAATCCTTTCATTATCGACATTCAAAGATCCATCCTCCTGTACTTTAGCAACATCACATTGTGTTTAACACTGACCATATCCTCACACATTTCTCCATCCAAGAGGGGGAAAATGACTTTCCAAACAATGCGATACATGTAAGAGTCTTATTCGGAGGATTACAATTTTGTGTCATTTTCAGTTATTTTTCACACATGAAATGTTTGGCATCGTTGGCTGATCCATGATATATCGGCCTGTCTTAGGTGCCCCAATGAGAAGGTGATGGCAAGATGTCTTTCTGATCTGTTGCAGTCCACTTGTGGCAGTGGGACCCACAATACAGTGTTATGGGCCAGGCCAGACTCTCGCAAAGGATTTTTCAGAAGGTAGCCTAGATCTTAACATTTTCATGTTTTAAAAGCAAATGTGAGAGTGTTTCTTTTCCGTATGCAACGTGACTATTCAAACGATTTGAAGGTAAGCAAAATGCAATATATTTAAACACTTGGTAGGGGATGGACTGGATGCTTGTGGATGTAGTGTCAATCAAGAGGAGCAGGAAAACCAACGTTTCAGGCAGGAGCCCTTTTCAGGAATAAGGCTGGGACCCTCCGGGATGGAGAGATAAAATGGGAGGTGGTTGGGGCTGGTGGGAAGGGAGTTGAGAGTGCAATAGGTGGATGGGGGTGGGGTAAAGATGATAGGTCAGAAGGGAGGTTGGAGTGAATAGATGGGAACGGAGATTGGCAGGTAGGACAGGCCACGGGGACAGCGCTGAGCTGGAAGGGTAGAGCTGGTGTAAGGTGGGGGGAGGGAAAAATGAGTAAACTGCTGAAGTCCACATTGATGCCCTGGGGTCGAAGTGTTCCGAGGCAGAAGGGTGGTGAGGGAGCGGCGACGGAGGAGGCCCAGGACCTGCATGTCCTCGGCAGAGTGGGACGGGGAGTTGAAATATTGGGCCACGGTGTGGTTGATTGGTGCGGGTGTCCCGGAGATGTTCCCTAAAGTGTTCTGCAAGAAGGCGTCCAGTCTCCCCAATCTAAAGGAGAGCGTATCAGGAGCAATGGATACAATAAATGACATTGGTGGATGTGCAGGTGAAACTTTGATCAATATGGAAGGCTCCTTTGGGGCCTTGGATAGAGGTGAGGGGGGAGGTGTGGGTGCAGGTTTTGTAATTGTAATTCAAAAGCTCCCCACTTGCACTACCGCTTGCCTGCAACACACATGCACAAGTACACACCCACCCACCCACATACACACACACACACACACACCCACACACACACCCACACACACACACAAAAAACATCCCCCCCACACACACACCCACAGACAAACACACACCCACTCACACACACACACACACCCACCCACACACAAAAAATTCACACCCACACACACACACCCACACACAAATACACTCCCACAAACCCACTCACACACCCACACACGCTCACGCACACACTCACACACACACACACACACACACACACACGCAAACACACACCCACACACCCACTCACACACACACACCCACACACACACGGACACGCGCTCACGCACACCCACCCACACGCACGCACAGACACACACACACACCAACACACACATAGTTACACCACGTACACTGCACACACTCTCATAAATTATACTTTTACGTTTCTACTTAATACCTCCATTTGAATGCGAAAATAATTTATTCTGCTCATCCACAGTTCTTTCAAATTTCCCACTGAGCAAATGCGCTAACTGATCTCGATCACGCACAAACTGGATGGTGTTACAATTGTTTGCAGTGAATACCTATTAGTGTAGTAGACCATTCACACTTAGGGCAGCACGCTGGTTCAGTGGTGAGCTCTACACTGCCAGGGAACCGGATTCAACTCCGAGGTAAATGTGGGATTGTGGCAACCTGGTCTGCTCGGGAGACTCTTTGGAGGGTAGGCATGGACTCGATTGGCGTGCAGTGTTGTTATTCTATGACTCGTCTGTCTGTATTTTTTTTCCAGGGGCCAACTGGACAGAAACTAATATCTCACTAAATGATATTAAACCTTTATCGTTTGGAACAGAAGCATCAAGTTCGATTCTGAATCAATCAGAAAACCAGCCATCCACTCATATTAAAGTACTTCAGATGTATTGTGACGGACCCGGTTAAATGCTATCATGACAGATGCCAAAGTGCCAATTTCATAAGTATATCATGCTGACCACGAAACCACTGTCGACTGTACCAACAGCCTATCTAGTTCACTAATGCCCTTCAAGGGATTGAAAACTGCTCTCCCGACATGGTACGGGCTACACGTGACTCCAGTACCACAGAAATGCCTCTGTTTGCTGGATGTCAGCTATCTAAGCTCCAGACCTTCACTGCTGGAGTTCCTCAAGATTATGTCCTGGGCCTAACTATCCTTCGTGACTATGTAACTGGTCTTGCCTCCATCATCATGTCATAAGTCAGAGTACTTACTTGTCCTGCACTTTCTGTGTTAGGACAAAGTCACCGGGGTTGATGTCACCAGATCAAAAAGACATGCAGGCCATCCATCAGTGATGTCCAGTTGCAATGTTCACCCCTTTTTGAACATCTCAGATACTGAAGCACTCCAGATCCTGGGATCTTCCAGGCCGAGGCTGCAAAGTGACAAGTAACATTCACGCGGCAGCACAATGGCTAAGCAATCACCGGGTCCAATAAAATGTCACCTGAACAAGGCCTCTTGATACTCAATGGCTTTGCTGATGCTGAATCTGCTACTATTAACAACTAGGAGTTACCATTGAAGTGAAAATAAATTGAATCAATCATATAAGAACTGTAGCTAAGAGAGCAGATCAGAGGGCAAGAATACAGCAGTGGGTAATGCTCCTCAGGACTCTGAAAGCCTCTCCATGTCTATAAAGCACATGTCTGGACTGTGATAGAATGCTCCTTACTTGCCTGGATGAATGTATCTCTGACAACCCTGAAGAAATGGAACAGTAGCATGACCTAACAGCCGTATAAAAGCATATCATTGCAGATACTTGAAATCAGAAAAGGAGGCGGCAAGTGTTGGAGAAATTTACCACACCCGGCAGCATCTGTGGAGAGAAATAGAGAGTTAATCTTTTGAGTCTAATGTAATTCTTCTTCAGAGCAGTGCTGAAGAGGAGTCATGTCGGACCAGAAACATTCATTTTCTTTCTCTCTTCACAATTGCACCAGAGTTGCTGAGCTTTTCCTGCACTTTCTGTTAATGTCACCAGATCAAAAACACATGCAGACCATCCACCGGGTGATGTCCAGTTGCAACGCTGTGTATCATCAACGGGATGTGCTCCAGAAATTCACCAATGCTGCCTGGACAGTATCTTCCAAATCCAAGATCACTGTCGTTCTAAAGACATATGTAGTGGATGGAATAGAAAACCGCATCATGTTATTTCCCAAGCCACTCACAATCCTGACTTGGATTTTTTTATAGTTTCCATTAAAATGGCCGTTGTCCAAGTGGGGGACAGGGCTGCTCGTTCATTCTGAGGGCCCAAATGTTCGTGATTCTAACCTAAAGGGGCGCAGGTGACAAGTTGGCGTCTTCACGCTGATCTCAGCCAACGTTGGAAATGAATCTTCTCTATTTGGGTCATTCGACATCAGAAACTAATCATCCATCAGGGGCTCAGTTCGCACAACTGACATGATGGCTGGTCTGAGATGTAGGCAGCTGAGGTGATCTTTGGATCCAACACATCAGCAACTCTCTCTCTCTCTCTCTACGAGAGAACGGGTCTCTCTAAATAAGGCGAGTCCTTTGGCACCTCTGTCAAAATCCAGAAAAAATCTCTCTCCCTCCCCAACACACAAACATACCATGGAACAATTATTCCTACATCGTCCTGACCACAATGGTGCAAGGAAGCACTAACTACCACATTGGATGGAGAATGGGAATACTGACATCCAGCCAGTGAAAGAGCTTCACTATCCAATTCTTGAAACTGTTGCTCATCCTGGTGATTCATTGTTCAACCCTCGTGTATTAAAAGGTAGCAGGAGGAAGGCCTGCATTACAAAATGGAGACAGGAGACATGAAGCAAAGGCCAGTTAGGTTAATATTTCGCAGGGAAATTGTTGGAAGGTTTTAATCAACTAGACACAGGAGGACACAATGATTAGTACAAGTTAATCCGGCAGTCAATGGTGTTTATTGATTCTGCTAAATTTCTTTTAGGATGTAACATATGTTATTGATAAAGGGAAATGCAGTGAGATTAGCTTCTTTTTAATACATTGACACAGTAAGTGTCATGGCAGGAAGTTAAGGCTCGAGGTGGAGGGGGAAATGATTTTATGTGAGCACTGATTTATTGAAATGCAAAGCAATTGGAGGCAAAACTTGCACGGTTCTTCTGAGGCTAAGCTAGTTGTAAAGTTGCTAGCTTTTTCCTTTGTCCTTCCTGCCTCCTCTTCACCAGGGATGTGCAATAACTCTGCCATATTCATCTCCCATCAGGGATGGTTTTAAAGGTTCTGTGCTCCCTCCTCAAATACAGACCTGAACAGTCACCATCCATCGCAATCCACCATCGCCAGATTGTGCACATTTGCAATTTATTTACTTTAACTTAATCTCACTTCCACCAAGTGAAAAGTTTGGTTCTATTTACCTACACGGAGGGTGGTGCAGGGATGTGGTGTGGGCAGGGGGTGGCGGGGTCAGATGGGATGTGTCGGTTGTCAAATGTCTCCCATTAGAGTAGATTCCCGCCAGTGTGGAAACAGGCCCTTCGGCCCAACAAGTCCACACCGATCTTCCAAAGAGTAACCCACCCAGACCCATTTCCCTCTGACTGATGCACCGAACACTATGGGACAATTTGGCATGGCTAATTCACCAGACGTGCACATCTCTGGACTGTGGGAGGAAACCCAAGGCTGGAATCGAACCTGGGACCCTGGTGCTGTGAGGCAGCAGTGCTAACCACTGAGTCACTGCGCCGGCCCTTTGGGGAATGTGGGATGGTCCTTAGTCAAGTACTCTTTTGGGCTCCACCACCACACTTTCTCCAATGTATCAGTGAACTGATTATTGCTGAACCTGCTGTTGCAGGAATTAGAAAGAAATATACTAATTTGCTTCAAATTTCTATCTTTCTCACGTGGCCTCCTCCCCTGTTTCGGACTTTCCCTTCCTTGACCTCGACGTTTTCTTTTTTGGGGAAAAGTTGTCAACCAATATTGGTGGCAAAGCCCCGACTTCCAAGGTTATCTCGGATACACTTCCTCACATCCAGCTTCCTGCAAGGATTCCACTCCATTCTCCCTGTTACTCCATATCCACCTGTTCTGATGATATCCCCTCCCATCCCTGTCGACCCAATCCTCAACTATGGATTTGCTCTTACACTCTGATTAACAGGGAACTCACTGATACACGAAATGAACCAGCCAAAAAGGATACTGGCTGGGAACTTTAGAAAGGTTGGCAGCGCCACTGCTAGTAGTTTAATATAGATTAGCAAATCCTCTGAGGAAAACAGAAGACCAGTACGCAGTACATTTCTGAATGTTAAAACAGTAGAGCCAGGAGCTGTTGGGATTTCATCTCTCAATTGGGATGTGAACAGAACAAAAGACACTGAGAGTGCAAAATTCTTGAACTACTTTTCACTGAACTCTGTAGTGCACAAGAGCCTAGTGAGTGAGAGAGCAATTCTAGATTTCATCTTCTGAAATGTAGCTGGTCTTTTGGATGACTTGCAAGAGAGAGTCCATTTTTGAGCTCGTGACATGTAAATAAATTTACATTGAGCGCAAGTATGGAACAGGACAAACACAACAAGGGTAAACTTTTGATGTTGGGTGTCAACAAATCTTATGAATCTGAGGGGTAATCTGGTGAAGTCGACCTGGATTCGTGTATTTGAAGAAAGCGCAATAATGAATCGTTGTGAGAATTTCAAAAGTGGGATGTTAGGGAAACAGTGTCCACGTGACCCGAAAACTGAAGTGGTGATACTTGCAGGTTGATAGCCCCATTTTTATCTTTCAGCATACATGGTGAGTTGAAACAATTAAATTTAATTTCTGATCATAACAAAAAAGTCCTAAAACAAAAGCAAGCCTCGTAGAGACTCTGTACAGATGCAGTATAAAATAAAAGCGAAACTCGTAAAGGCCAAGGGAGTTTCGGGAAATAATTAGTGGGTAAGAGCGACAAAAAGGATATTTTAATAGTAGATTCAGAGCTAAAAGCTGACTACGGAGACGAAAGGACTGATGAAGAAGTAAAGGTGGTCGATGTAAGCCAATGCATGTTCGATCTCTAATACGCAAGAATAAATCTTAATAATCTAATGCAGTAATTATTATTTCATGACACTCATCACTTTGAACCATGTAACGGCGTTTGTGATTTATTGAGATGAATAAACAGCTGTGGCGGTGAAGTTCGATGTGAGGGATTTGCCCTGAGCAGCACTCATCGATTGGGATAGAATTACAAAATATCCCTTGGCTAAAGAACTGCATCAAGGGGAGATATGTCAGAACATAAACACTGTGTTGAAGAACTGTACCCCATGGTTACTACAACCGTGAAGGCAAGTCGTTTGGAAATAACACCCTCAACAGCTGCCAGTGTTTTTCAAGTATAACCTTGAAGGGCAGAACAGGGAGATCACATCAGGGGACAGCTTCATATAGGACAGTGATGTCATTGAAAACAACTAAATGGGCCGATACCAGGAATTTCCTCACATGATGGTAACAGAACGAGAAAGGGAATGAAGAAATAACTCGGTGTATGACTTACCGCGGATGTTGGTCGAGCACAAGCAGAAATTGCTGGAGAAACTCAACAGGTCTGGCAACACCCGCAGAGAAAACGGAGTTAATGTTAGATTTAGTTTGATAGAACATAGAACATAGAACATAGAAAAATACAGCGCAGTACAGGCCCTTTGGCCCTCGATGTTGCGCCAATCCAAGCCCACCTGACCTACACTAGCCCACTATCCTCCATATGCCTATCCAATGCCCGTTTAAATGCCCATAAAGAGGGAGAGTCCACCACTGCTACTGGCAGGGAATTCCATGAACTCACGACTCGCTGAGTAAAGAATCTACCCCTAACATCTGTCCTATACCTACCCCCCCCTTAATTTAAAGCTATGCCCCCTTGTAATAGCTGACTCCATACGTGGAAAAAGCTTCTCATGGTCAACCCTATCTAAACCCCTTATCATCTTGTATACCTCTATCAAGTCACCCCTAAACCTTCTTTTCTCCAATGAAAACAACGACAAGTGCCTCAGCCTTTCCTCATACGATCTTCCTACCATACCAGGCAACATCCTGGTAAAACTCCTCTGCACCCGTTCCAGTGCCTCCATATCCTTCCTATAGTATGGCGACCAAAACTGCACACAATACTCCAGATGTGGTCGCACCAGAGTCTTATACAACTGCAACATGACCTCAGGACTCTGGAACTCAATTCCTCTACCAATAAAAGCCAGTACGCCATATGCCTTCTTCACCGCACTATTTACCTGGGTGGCAACTTTCAAAGATCCCTCTGCTCAACCACACTACCAAGCATTCGACCATTAGCCCAGTACCCCATCTTTTTGTTACTCTTACCAAAGTGAATCACCTCACACTTACCTACATTGAACTCCATTTGCCACCTTTCTGCCCAGCTCTGCAGCTTATCTATATCCCGCTGTAACCTGACACACCCTTCCTCACTGTCAACAACTCCACTGACTTTCGTATCATCCGCAAACTTGCTCACCCAAACTTCTAGCCCCTCCTCCAGGTCATTTATAAAAATGACAAGCAGCAATGGTCCCAAAACAGATCCTTGCGGAACACCGCTAGTAACTGCACTGCAAGATGAACCTTTATCATCAACTACTACCCTCTGTCTTCTTCCAGCCAGCCAATTCCTAATCCAAATCTCCAACTCACCCTCAATGCCATACCTCCATATTTGTTGCAGTAGCCTACCATGGGGAACCTTATCAAACGCCTTACTTAAATCCATATACACCACATCTACCGTTTTACCCTCGTCTACCTCCTTAGTCACCTTCACAAAGAATTCAATAAGGTTTGTGAGGCACGACCTGCCCTTCACAAAACCATGCTGACTATCCTTGATCACATTATTCCTATCCAGATGTTCATAAATCCTATCCCTTACAATTCTCTCTAAGACTTTGCCCACAACCGAAGTGAGACTCACCGGCCTATAGTTACTGGGGTTATCCCTACTCCCCTTCTTGAACAAGGGAACCACATTTGCTATCCTCGGTCTTTTGGCACTATTCCTGAAGACAACGAGGACATAAAAATCAAGGCCAATGGCTCTGCAATCTCCTCCCTTGCTTCCCAGAGAATCCTAGGAGAAATGCCATCAGGCCCAGGGGACTTATCTATTTTCACCCTTTCCAGAATTTCCAACACCTCTTCCCTACATACCTCAAAGCCGTCCATTCTAATTAATTGTGACTCAGTATTCACATCGGCAACAATGTCCTGTTCCTGAGTGAATACTAACGAAAAGTATTCATTCAGTGTCTCCCCAATCTCTTCAGCCTCCACACGCAACTTCCCACTACTATCCTTGACTGGACCTATTCCTACCCTAGTCATTCTTTTATTTCTGAAGTGCTCCAAAGTCGACCCCGATGATCTAGTCACAGGAAAGTTCGAAGGGCAGGCAAGAGACGAGGGGAGAAATGTTTTTCATAGAATCATAGAATCCCTAAAAGTGTGGAGACAGGTTCTTCTGCCCAATAGGTCCACAGTGACACTCCGAAGAGTAACCCAAGCAGACTCATTCCCCTATGATTTTATCCTATACTTAACCTGAACTAATGCACCTACCCAACACATGAACACTATGGGCAATTTCACATGGCCAATTCAACTGATCTGCACATCTTTGGACTGTGAGAAGAAAGCGGAGCACCCAGATATAGGGGGAATACGCAATCACCATGCAGACAGTCGCCCGAGGCTGAAATTGAACCCACGTTTCTGGCGCTGTGAATCAGCAGTGTTAACCACTGGGCCACTATGCTGCCCCAGCCCGCCCTGCCACACTTATATGTCATGCTTTGCTTAGGGAAAATATCATGGCAGTACTTACAGAGGATATTCCTGAGTGGTCGTCCATGGATTCTCTATCGGTGAACTGAGGAAAAAGAAGGGCATGAGTACATTGTTGGATTGAACTATCGAGCCCTCCAAACCACACCCCAATCGTCAGCAGAAAATTGAGGGAAATCACAGATAGTTTTCAGAAACATGAGGCAGTAACAGGATAGGATTTTAACTTTTGGAACATAGCTTGGGACTGGAAAGGAGGAATATGGAAGTGTATTCAAGAACTCTTTCTCAATCAATATGTCACTGGACTTTCAAGAGAAAGGCAAAGCTTAACCTTCTCGTGGGAATAAGGCAAAATAAGTGACTGAGGTATTAGTGGGGGAGCACTTACCGCAGTTCTGCCAGTTTTAAAAAATAAGACGATATGGTAAAGGATAAGCCTGGGTGAGTGATAATGCGCTGACTCAGTGTGGGGAGGAACAGTGTGGGGATTGCCCCTTTTATCTCAGGTGGACTGTGGAACAGAGAACAGAAGAGAAAGTATATGATGGGGTGGAGGGCAGACAGACTTCGATGACAGAGTGACCAAACCGGGGGTGGGAGTGATGTGAGAAGAGATGAAGCAAAAAATGGGAGTGTGAATGACAGGATCCTCAGTACTGTCATCAGAAAGCAATTAAATTAAAGAAAATGGTAACACAGATAACAAAGTGAGATACTCTGTCATATCCCCATCAATATCTGCAGGATACACGGTTACTGTCAGATTATGAATGAATTCTGTCTGAGTTCTCATCAGTAACTCGCATATGGCTGGTTACCCTCAGCGTTAAGTCGCATTGTTTCAGCAAACGGATTTGGATTGAGGTGACAAATTCATTGGTTATACATAAATTCCGATCTCGCCCAGATTCAGAGGAAAGTGCCCTCTCGGCATTGGGTGCTTCCTCTCAGGGGACTGTTATATCCTGCCCCATTGAATTCAACACTGCTTGTCACTGATGACCAATCTTTGTCGACGTCATTCCCCTCCCAAATACACAGGAGAAGGTTATAGATATAGCATTTGTTGTAGGGGCTGGAGGGGGTTACAGAGATAGGGAGGGGGTGTAGGGGCTGGAGGGGGTTACAGAGATAGGGAGGGGGTGTAGGGGCTGGAGGGGGTTACAGAGATAGGGAGGGGGTGTAGGGGCTGGAGGGGCTTACAGAGATAGGGAGGGGGTGTAGGGGCTGGAGGGGGTTACAGAGATAGGGAGGGGGTGTAAGGGCTGGAGGGGGTTACAGAGATAGGGAGGGGGTGTAGGGGCTGGAGGGGGTTACAGAGATAGGGAGGGGATGTAGGGGCTGGAGGGGGGTTACAGAGATAGGGAGGGGGTGTAGGGGCTGGAGGGGGTTACAGAGATAGGGAGGGGGTGTAGGGGCTGGAGGGGGTTACAGAGATAGGGAGGGGGTGTAGGGGCTGGAGGGGGTTACAGAGATAGGGAGGGGGTGTAGGGGCTGGAGGAGGTTACAGAGATAGGGACGGGGTGTAGGGGCTGGAGGGGGTTACAGAGATAGGGAGGGGTGTAGGGGCTGGAGGAGGTTACAGAGATAGGGAGGGGTGTAGGGGCTGGAGGGGGTTACAGAGATTGGGAGGGCTGGAGGGGGTTACAGAGAGGGAGGGAGTATAGGGGCTGGAGGGGGTTACAGAGATAGGGAGGGGGTGTAGGGGCTGGAGGAGGTTACAGAGATAGGGAGGGGGTGTAGGGGCTGGAGGAGGTTACAGAGACAGGGAGGCGGTGCAGGGGTTGGAGAGGGTTACAGAGATAGAGAGGGGGTGTAGGGGCTGGAGGAGGTTACAGAGACAGGGAGGGGGTGTTGGGGCTGGAGAGGGCTACAGAGATGGGGGGGTGTAGGGGCTGGAGGAGGTTACAGAGAAAGGGAGGGCTGTAGGGGCTGGAAGAGGTTACGGAGATAGGGAGGGGATGTAGGGTCTGCAGGGGGTTACAGAGTTAGGGAAGGGGTGTAGGGGCTGGAGGAGGTTACAGAATAGGGAGGGGCTGTAGGGGCTGTAGGGGGTTACAGCGAAAGGGAAAGGTGTAGGGACTGGAGGAGGTTACAGAGATAGGGAAGGGGTGTAGGGGCTGGAGGGGGTTACAGAGATAGGGAGGGGGTGTAGGGGCTGGAGGAGGTTACAGAGATAGGGAGGGGATGTAGGGGCTGAAGGGGGTTACAGAGAAAGGTAGGGGTGTAGGGACTGGAGGAGGTTACAGAGATAGGGAAGGGGTGTAGGGGCTGGAGGAGGTTACAGAGATAGGGAAGGGGTGTAGGGGCTGGAGGGGGTTACAGAGATAGGGAAGGGGTGTAGGGGCTGGAGGAGGTTACAGAGATAGGGAGGGGATGTAGGGGCTGGAGGGGGTTACAGAGATAGAGCGGGGTGTCGGGGCTGGAGGGGGTTACAGAGATAGGGAGGGATGTAGGGGCTGGAGGAGGTTTCAGAGATATGGAAGGGGTGTAGGGGCTGCATGGGGTTACAGAGATAGGGAAGGAGTGCAGGGGCTGGAGGAGGTTACAGAGATAGGGAGGGATGTATTGGCTGGAGGCGGTTGCAGAGATAGGGAAGGGGTGCAGGGGCTGGAGGAGGTTACAGAGATAGGGAGGGGGTGTATGGGCTGGAGGAGGTTACAGAGATAGGGATGGGGTGTAGGGGCTGGAGGAGGTTACAGAGATAGGGAGGGGGTGTAGGGGCTGGAGGAGGTTACAGAGATAGCGATGTGGTGTAGGGGCTGGAGGGGGTTACAGAGTTAGCGAGGGGCTGTAGTGGCTGGAAGGGGTTACAGAGATAGCGAGGGGGTGTTGGGGCTGGAAGAGTTTACAGAGTTAGGGAGGGGGTGTAGGGGCTGGAGGGAGGTTACAGAGATAGGGAGGGGGTGTAGGGGCTGGAGGAGGTTACAGAGATAGGGGGGAATGTAGTGGCTGGACGAGGTTACAGAGATAGGGAAGGGGTAGAGGGGCTGGAGGAGGTTACAGAGATATGTAGGGATATAGGTCCTGGAGGGGGCTACAGAGATAGGGAGGGGTGTAGGTGCTAGAAGGGGTTACACAGAGAGGGAGGGGTTTAGGGGACGGATGATGTTACAGAGATAGGCAGGGATGTCGTGGCTGGAGGGATTTACAGAGATAGGGAGGGGTGTAGGCGCTAGAAGGGGTTACACAGATAGGGAGGGGTTTAGGGGATGGATGATGTTACAGATATAGGGAGGGGGTGTAGGGGCTGGAGGGATTCACAGAAATAGGGAGGAGGTATAGGGCGTGGAGAGTGTTACACAGGAAAGGAATGGAGCAGGGGCTGGAGGAAGTTGCAGATTAGGAAGGGCTGTAGGCAGGAAGATGTTACAGAGTTAGGGATGGATGGAGGCACTGGAGGAGGTTACAGAGAGAGTTGGGGTGCAGGGACAGGATAAGTTCGCAGAGATAGTGAGTGGTGTAGGGATTGGAGAAGGTTACAGAGATAAGGAAGGGTGTAGGGACTGGAGGAGGTTAAAGATACGTGGAGGAGTGTAGGGGTTAGTAGATGTTACAGAGAGAGGGAATGTTTTAGGGACTAAAGGAAGTTTCAGACAGAGGGAGGGCTTTAGGGTCTGGAGAGGTTTCCAGACAGAGGGAGGGATGTAGAAGCTGTAGGAGGTTACAGAGGCAGGAAAGGTCGTTAATACCTGAGGAAGTTTTCAGATTAAGTGAGATTTGGTAACTGAGTGACCTTCACCAGAAGTGTTCGCTGTTAACCTGAAATATTAACGCTGAATTCTCTCTATTGATGCTGCCAGACCTGCTGAGCCTTTCTAGCAATTTCTGTTTTGTTACTCTAGTCTGTGCCTGTCCCAGCTCGGATATTATGCGGAAGCTGGACTACGTGGGACTGGGAACTCCCAGCCACAGAACCTGTGGTTGAACCTCTGAGATTTCAAACAAACGTAGAAAACAATTAATTAGCTCTGCTGCTTGACATGTTTAAATAGCTATCTTGTTTTTTTTATTAATTGCAATGTATTTTTTAATGAAAAAGTTATTCGAACACTTTAAAACATGCTATTGTTGTCCCTCTCTCTGAAATCTTTTCTGTGGCCCTTGCATGGAGAGAAACATTGAAATGTTCAATGTGCAGTTAGGCTGGAGATGTTAGTACTGCCCTCGGACTGTTACCATAGCAACAGGCTGCTTCATGGATACAAAGCTGAACGGCAATGAGAAAATTCCGGATTGTTTGATTAATTTTAATACTTGATTGATTGATTCATTTGGGTAAAGGGACATTTAAGGAAGTTCTCCAGCTGCTGTAGGAATTTAGTCTGTGTGTGACAACAAAAATTGTGGTGTTTGTACAGCAACTGAGAAGCTCCAGCAGGAAGCCCAATTCCTGCAAAAAGTTATGCGGATAATTAGGCCGAACCCAAAAACGAAACATTCGGTTCCACGCACAACATTGATCCAAATAAGTCGAAATTAGTTTAGACTCATCCGCCGGAAGGTTGGCTGGTCGATGAGATGTGGGATTGATCCATTACCATGCATGCTGTAATGGTAAGGTCCTGGGGAGTGTTGCTGAACAAAGAGACCTTGGAGTGCAGGTTCATAGTTCATTGAAGTTGGAGATAGGATAGTGAAGAAAGCATTTGGTATGCTTTCCTTTATTGATCAGAGCATCGAATATAGGAATTGGGAGGTCACGTTGCGGCTACGCAGGACACTATTTGGAGATGCCGCTTTTGGACTGGGGTGTACAAAGTTAAAATTACAAAATATCAGGTTATAGTGCAACAGGTTTATTTGGAAGCAGTAGCTTTTGGAGTGCTGCTCCTTCGTCAGGTGTTTGTGGAGTATAAGATCGTAAGTTCGCAATTCTCTAAATTCTGTGTCATATGATCTTATACTCCTCAGCCACTTGATGAAAGAGCAGTGATCAGAAAGCTAGTTCTTCCAAATAAACTTATTGGATAATCTAGTATAGGACATTAGTTGTGCCACTTTTGGGATATTGTCAGCAAGGCTGGTCTCATTCCTATATGAAGGATGAAGTGAAACTTGAAAGGGATCAGAAAAGATTTAAAAGGATGTTGCGAAAGTTGGATGATTTGAGCTACAGAGAGAGAGACTGTATCAGCTGGGATTGTTTCCGTGGAACGTGAGAGGTTGAGGGGTGACCTCAGAGAGGGGCATGGATAAGTTAAATAGACAAGGTCTATTCCCCCATGGTGGGGTAGTCCAAAACTAGAGAGAAGAGGTTGAAGGTGAGCGGAGAAGACTTAAAAGGGAGCAACTTTTTCATGAAGAGGGTGGAGCGTATATGGGATGAGCTGCCAGAGGAAGTGGTGCAAGCATGTAGAATTAAAAAGGCATCTGGTTGTGTATATGAATAGTAAGGGTTTGGAGGGATATGGTTCAAGTGCTAACAAATAGGACTGGGTTAGTTTGGGATATCTGGTCGGCATGGACAACTTGGTCCAAAGGGCCTGTTTCCATGCTGTATATTTCTATGACCCTATGAATTTGTGATCCATGAGAGCAACCTGAGACATTCAGAGGATTTGATGATTTGTCTAAAAAAACGGTGCTGGTACAGTGACATGGTGAGTGCACCGAAGGCTAACATTGTCTACTTTAAAGACAAGTGACACAGACAGAGAGACAGAATTGGAGACTTTTATTCATCACGTTTTAATTTATTAAAGTGTGTCTCATTAAAGACAAGGCTGTTCACACAGACACACACAGGCACACACACACAAAACCACACACCCACACACAGATATATACCGATGTTTTTTAATCATTGCAGTTGTACCAGCCTCTACCACTTTCTCTGGCAGCTCATTCCAGACACGCACTACCCACCTGCAATGAAACATTGCCCCTTCCGTCCCATTTTTTTGTCTTTCCTCTCCCTCACTTTAAAACTTATGTCCTCGAGTTTTTGACTCCCCCCTCCCCGGGGAAATTATCTTGTCTCTTCACCATATCCATGCCCCTCATGATTTTATAGACCTCTAAAAGGGTACACCTCAGCCTCTGAAACTCCAGGGGAAAAAAAAACAGCCCGAGCCTACTCTCCTTACAGCTCAATCTCTCGCATCCGGCAAAATGTTGATAAACATTATTTAATCGCTGTAATTTATTTAGTTCAACTTCATTTTCTAAAACTTTTATTATTAGCCATTTGTCTATGTGCGTTCTCTTCTGCAGAAAGAGCTTAAATTAAATGGAAATGTGTTGAAATAAAGTACACCTGATCAGTCAGAATTCTGTCGACCGAAACAGTTAACGTTTCAAGTCCATCAACTGAATTATTTTCGTAACTGGATATTTCACGGCGTCCTTCAACTGGTCTCTGAAATTTCTCTGCGTCACCACGTAAATGAATGCGTTTGTGCAGCAATTTAAGTCGCGCAGCATATATCCGACTTGTTGAAAGAGAGAAGCAGCAGAAGAATCCAAGGAATAAGAAACATTAAAGAAACTTAAGACAAAAACCAACCAGAGAAGAATGAAGCTGGCACTAATGGCAAAGAGTAAAACCACAGAGTTCTGTCTGCTCTCTATCTCTGGATCATTGTTTAGTTTCCCCTGACCCCTCAGGCCTTTACGCACATTAATGGCATCGAAGATGTGTCTGACAGTCAGAATATTAATAAAGAGAATAAAAGTGAATGGGAGAAATGGTGTTAAAAACTGTTCAAAATATTGAAAACTTTTCCACCGAGGGTCATTATAATAACGGGATGTGGTATAACAGTACCATGGAACATTGTTGCTGATCCTTCCAGGTTTAAATCGAAGGTAGTTGGGAATGTTTTTTAAAGCAAAGAAAACACAGATTGTTGCTAGAACACTTGTTGCAGTTTTCTCTGTGCAATACTGAGATTTCATCTGATGAAAACAAATGGCGACAAATCGATCAAAAGAAAAGGCAACAGTGAACCAGACAGAGCAATCAATGGTCAAGCAGCTCAGGGCATAGATTAGGCTACAAACAGGAGTAATGTCCAGGAAACATTGTGTATAATAATAACGTGGAAATTTGAAGAATACAACATAAAAAGCAATGAACAGCAGATCAGACGCTGCCATGGTCACCAGATAGTGAGTGCTGCATTTAGAAAGACCACACTTGCCCCGAGCCAGGAACACAATTAGCATTAGAGTAACTGAAAGAGAATTAAAGGGAAAAAGAAGTTACTGATCAAACGTTATCTGTGGCTGAAACCAGACTGTACGTAATGACAGAAAGGAAATGTCCATGTTCCATGTCATACAAAGTTTAAAGAATCTGTACCACACTAGCAAATACTCTCCAGATGAATCACTTGCAGGTTTTAAGATATGAAGGGAAGTACGTGCGTAGCTGATTGCTGACAGAAACATGGTAATATCCTCAACATTGTTTTGGGCTCGCCAGTGGTTGATTTCATCTGTTTTATAAGTTACTCAGACTGACTGGAGTTTCCCGGAAGACAGAATATCATGCACCGGTAACTGGGATCAGTAAAATGAAGAAGGGTGGACACCAAACACAGATATTAATTAGAACATTTCAGTATTCATTTTCAGGGTCTCCACAGCTCAGATTGCTTCCAGAACTGTAATATCACGCTGTATGAACTATATCACAGGGTACTGAATAACTCCACCGTTTCCAGGAATTGGTTCTCGCCAAAATATGCAATGAACAAATGATCAAGCATTGAATACCTGCCTCGTGTACAGTATTGAACATTCTGACAATCCGATCTACGAAGTCATTCAGCAGTGAATCCAGCCATCATGCCCCAGGTTGGATATTAATCGCCATGAGATGAATGTCAACATTTGGGATCTGTCCCAAGATTTTTTCACAATGCCTTCACCAAAATAAAATCTGTACCCATGCAGCATCAGTCATTGCAAATTTGCGTTCACGTAATCAGACACTTTATGTGAGATTAAGCAAACGTTCCGATCTGTGTCTGGGCTCAGGCACAACGATTCTCTCCTACGCTCTCTCCTTGGTAATAGAGATCGCCTTCTCAGACTTGGAGCACACAGTGGAGCTCGAAAACCTCGTGGTTTTTAACATCATTCTCCATTGAGATCAGCAGAATGGTGCAGAGCGGAGGAAGTCCATGTGGCCCATTGAGTCTGTCCCGGTCCTTCGAGGAGCATGCCACCAATACCACCCCCCACCCTCATGGACGTGTTTCTTCTTAATAATGGCAGGTCAGGGAATAGGTGCAAATTACACACAGATAGTCACCTAAGACTGATATTAAACTCAGGTCTTTGTTGCTGCGAGTCAGGAATGGTCACCACTCTATCACGGTGCCACCTTTATACCTATAGCTTCTAGCCAATGCTAAAGATTATGGTAGACAATGGATAAATGGCCTTCTCATGACACTGTTTACCCAGAAAGTGAGATAATGTTATGGGAAACTGAGGTCGATATTCACCATGGCAGATGTTGGAATTTCATTTAAAATAGAAATCTGGACTTAAGATTCTAATGATGACGATGAAATGGTTATCAACTGTCAGGGGCAAATAGCCATAGCGATCAGTGATATCCTTCAGGGAAGGTATTCTGTCATCCTTACCTGTTCTGACCTACGTGTGACTCTTGACTCAGAACAATCTGTTAGACTCTTACCTGCCCTCTGCAAAATTAGGGAAGGATGGTAAGTGTTGACCAGGTCAGTGACACCCACATCCCTTCAAAGAAAATGGAGTTCCCCACGCACAGCCAACTCCTCAGTGCACATGACTGCTCCCTTTTTAAACCATTCACGGGGATTAGCTAGCCCCACACTGAACACGTTGTCGCAAATATGTAATGGCCTAATCCAGATTCGATCGACTTTCGAAATAAGGCGTCCTTATAACGAAATAACGCACTGACCAGTACCCTGCACAGACAACTGAGGCAAATGGAGCTGTCTCCTACCTTTGAGACCAGCAGGAGTTGGAAAATTCATTTGTCTCAGCAAACTAAACTATACGACATATTACCTGCTGGGATAGCGGATGCCCAGAATTCAGCAGAATCTCAGCAGCAAGCATTCAGCCTTTTGCCTTGAACATTTCCCCTGCTCTCTGCGATGTGAACACGAACCACCGCTTGGGTTCAGAGATACCCTCTTGCAGATTTGGGAATCATGTTTATTTTTAAATGTGCACATGGAATGTGAGCTTTTGTGGCTCAGGCAATGTACATCGCCCAGCTCTATGTGCTCTTCATTATACTGTTGGAGATCTTCCTTTGAGAACATCTACCTTCTTTGGGGTGGCGCAAAACTCACATTTCTGAGGGGCAGATTGGCAATAATTGACCAGCGAGATCTTGAACTGCATTGATCTATCTACAGCAACTCACATTATAACTTTTGGAATTCATATATCGATATGAATCTGTCTCTGTGGTCTGAATCACTGATTGGACAGACACAGTGTGTAACAATCAGTGCAATGATGCTCCACACCAGGAGGCAAAGAGCATCATGAAAGTCAGGGGCGACAGATTATTCATATCCCTTTTGCAAAGTGGTGCTGATGGACTCTGAATCAACTGACGACCCTGACATAGTTTCCAACTCACCAACTCCCAACATCAGATCAAACGGAGGTCACAACAGCAGAGCAGACTTTGACTCAGTTCTTGACCATGATTGGAACCTCGTAGCGACGCAACAATATCAAATATCTTTAATCACACATCAGTCAGCAAAACCAACTTGCCTTTCATTAACAAAAAATCCTGTTGTACCAGCCAACCTCCACCGTTCTAAGCCCTCTGGAACAGGTACTAGAACAGAGATTGCACAAAGTTGATGGAGTACGCTTTCTATATTCAATCATTCACTGGTCAGGCAGCATATGTTGCTCAGAGGGCAGGTTACAGTAAATCATATTGTTGTTGGGCGAGAGTCACAAGTCAACCAGACCAGATAATAATTGGCAGTTTCCTTTCCTAAAGGACCTTAGTGCCCAAATGGGATTCTTTGACCAGCAAGACATAGTCATCGTCAGTCTCTTAATTACAGATATATGTTGAATTTAAATTCCACATTCTCCCATGGTGGTGTATGTATGTGTGGGCAGCGAGGGTGTTTTGAACTCGGGTCCGCAGAACATTATCTGGGTCTCTGCCTTAATAATCTAATGATAATGTGACTAGGCCATCATCCCGCAGCTCATGTGTATTACCATGACCTCATAGTAAATCAGTCTGAAACTATATACAGGTTTTTCCTTACTGAAATGTTAGTGCCAACAAAACAACCATAATAATATTAATATTAATAATACTAACAATAACGTGTCCAAAATGATGACCAAAGACGAAGCACCAATCCCAAATGAATGCACATGGGAGCACCTTCCCATAGACCATTATTGTTTGGGGAACATCAAAGGATAATAACAACCAAAGGCAAGGTGGGAAACATCCAGTTGGACAAAGCTGTTTGTTGTCTGTGCGAGAGCTGGTAACCACAACACTCCAGATTTGAGCATTTGTCCGATTCAAATCTGCAGCACAGTACTGTGCATCTTTTTTTTACAATTGGCACAGTTCACACGTCTTTTTGACAATCAAATAATTCAATGACATACATCATACTTCCAACTCCATGATCAACACGTTTCTGTTGACCCTCGCTTACCACGCCATAACGACCTACTGAATCCACCCCGTGCCCACGTTGTATCTGGGCTCCCAGTTGGAGCAAGCTGCCAAAAAATATCTGAACACTAAGACCTGGGAAGAGCCTGATGTCATTGAGAGGTGGATTGTTACAAAACTTATCTGACCCATCGCAGGCTTTTACCTACCACGGAGACAGAAAATGATAGTTCTCAACGTTTTGTGGGACAAGCCAGAGCCGGTGATCAGTCAAAAAACAATCCATTCATCGTCACTGAAAAACCATTCTGCCCAGAATTGATAAACAGACAATGCTACACAATACTGAGTAGACTCCTAATTGACAAACTGCTCTCTTTTAATTCAGTAAGTGACCACACTGTCGCCTGGCATTGGCATTTGCCTTGCTAAATGAAACTAATATTATTAATAGTCACAAAGTTGAAATAAGTATGATTTAATTCAGATATCTATATAACATAGCGTTTTAAAATACTTACCAGGAATACCAACACTGGCAAGGACAGTGTCGTACAGTTTTTCCACCGTTTGTCTTGGAAGATGCATTTTGCTGTTTATGAAACTGCCTCTCCCTTCCTGCTGCTTTCAACCTGTCCGAGTTGGAGAATTCTCTCTTAATTGGAGCTAACATATTTCCACAAACCTATTTTATATGATGTGACATCTCCACTGGGAAACTTTGACGATACTTTTAACTGGTTTCTGAACAAACCGATTACGACTACGGCTTTATTTTAATGATGTGATCTCATTGAGATTTGAGTCTGTAATTGAATACCCCAAAGACTGGATTAATCTGATCCCGTCACATCTCAATATCAATTCCAACTTGCCTTCAAGTAGCAATATGATTTCACTCATTATCAGTCCCACCAATGTAGAACTATCTGTTGATAATACTTTCAGTGATGATCTACAATTAGCTGACGCTATTCAGACTTTCAATGCCTCATGTTGTAGAGCTCCTTGCGAGCTTTTTTACTGCACACTATATCCCACTGTTGCTCTTACTGATACAGTTTTACAACTCATTTGTGAAACTCTATCTGTGTCTGAGCACTTCAAGAGAGAACTTGAAGAGAGATAACAATAGTAACTGAAACTTACACTGATTTATGTTTTCTCGATACAAATGTAAAACAAACTGGAAACTAATCCAGAAGCTTAACTTTAGGATTCTAGTATGACACAATCTTATGGAACAGAAGAGTCTCTTCAGCTCATCGTACTTGTGTCGCCAGAATTAAAATATTTCTGTATCAGTCCCATTCTCCATCATTTGGCCAATAATCTTGAATGTTATGACATTTCAAATTCTCATCCAAGTACTTTTAAAGTTTGTGAGGTCACCGACCATCCCACACAGAAAAGTGCAGCCCCCTTCCATGATATCAGTGAGAACGTTTTTCCTCATGTTCCCTTTAACTGTCTAGCCTTTCAGCTTAAAATTATGCCTCGTTGTTATTGGCCCTGTGACTAACAGGACCAACTGTTTCCTATTCACCCTGTCCAGCATCTCGTAGTCCTACATCCCCTGATCTCTGCTCTATAGAAAGCAGCCTGAGCGGATCAAGCATCCTTCCTCATGGGCAAAGTGCTACACACGTAGCAACAATCTGGGAAATCTGCTTTGCTCTCCCTCCAATACCAACACGTCCTCATATGGTGCAGTGACCAGAACTGGGTTAAATGTGGCCTAACCAAAGTTCTGCGGACCTTCAACAGGACTTTCTTGCTCGTAGAATCTATGCCTTGATGATAAAGTTATGCTTCCCGCCTGCCTCCTAAACTAACCTGTTAATATGTCATGCCACCTTCATGGATCAGCTGACAATCACCTCAAGATCTTTCTGTTCCTCTGGCCTTATGAGTGTCCCAACATTCACTGAGTACTCCCTTGTCTTCGGACTTCTACCAAAGTTCATCACCTCACATTTGTCAGAGTTAAATTTCACCTGCTACTGACTTGCCCATCTGACCAATCTTTCTGTAACTATCTAACCAGAGACTATTTTCCTCATGTCAAAACCACTTGGTCAATATTTGCATCATTCGCAAACCGACATATCATCCTCCGCCTTACCTCTGCACTTTCCTCACCTGACATATTGTTTATGGAATGAGTTTGGTGGTGAAGGTGCAAAGTAACAAGGAGGAAATATGGGGGATGGCAAAGTCAGGCGGGGTGCAAAGTCAGGCGGCGTGCTATTGACTCTAGCTCAGTTTTAAAATTTCAGTACAGCATTACAATAATTTGATGCTTTTTTTTAACCTATCCTCCACCAATCCCTGATAAGAACTACACACACACACACACACACAATTTTTCATCCTGTTGAATGCCACAGCATGTAAAATTGTTAATATTCTAGGAAAACATCAACATTTGACAGAAGGCAAACCAGCACATACGCAATTAATGGTAGAGCCCTCGATCAGAGAGACCAAGGGTTTCAATAACCTGTTTCATTGAAAGTAGCGTCACAGGTCGACTGTATGGTATACTGGAGTCGGAACATCATATTATGGCTGTAGAAGTCATTTGTGAGACCACTATTGGAGGATTGCATAGCATTCTGGTTTGCTCTGTCTCACATTCTCACAGTTGTGTTCATCCTTTCTATCAGTCTCACGAAGTCTCTTGCTGTCTGACTGTCTCTCACCCTCTCTCTACCTCTTCCCTTCGCTGTCTCTATCGTTACACACTCTCTCGCTATCTTTGTCTCTTTCACAACCTCTTGTTCTCTCTTTGTCTCTATCTTTGTATCTCTGTCTCAACCTCCCTCTCTGTCAGTTTCTCACTCACCCTCTCTTGTCTCTGTTAACTTTTCGCTTTCAGCCTCTCACTGTCCTCCTCTCTCGCTCTCTCAGCCTCTCACTGCCTTTCTCATCTCTAGCTCTGTCAGTCTCTCACTGCCCCTCTCCTTTCTTGCTCTCTCTCGCAGCCTCTTGCTCTCTCTGTCTCTCACTCTCCACCTCTCTTAGCCTCTCACTCTCCCCTCTCTATCAGCCCCTCACTGTTCTTCACCTCTCCCCCTCCCTCTTTGTCAGCCTCTTGGAGCCCCTCTCCTATATTTCTGTCTCTCTCACAGCCTCTTTCTCTCTCTGTCTTCGTCTCGCCCTGTCTCACCCTAT
The DNA here is from genome assembly GCF_037043375.1 of Chiloscyllium plagiosum. NCBI lineage: Eukaryota > Metazoa > Chordata > Chondrichthyes > Orectolobiformes > Hemiscylliidae > Chiloscyllium > Chiloscyllium plagiosum. The sequence continues at coordinate 7,903,488 of NW_028270178.1, forward strand.
CACTGTCCTACTCCTCACCACCCCCCTCTCTATTGTCCGATCCCTCAATCCCATCAATTTCCCCAGCAAGATTTCTCCAACGCAAATTCTCCACTAACGCAAATTTTCTTCAGTTCCTCCCTCTCATTCTGTTCCCCAACATTTCTGGTATGTTGTTCATGTCATCCATTCTGAAGACAGAAGCAAACTATGAAATTCGTTTGTCAGCCAATAATTTTTTTCTTCATTTTGCCTCATACTGAAATGGTTTTATGGTAGTTTTCAAAAAACATTTTCTTCTTTATGCACCGAAAGAAACTTTTGCAGTCAGTTTATATTTAACCCGTGAGGTTCCTCTCACGCTATTTTACTTTTTAATCACACTCAGGCTCCCACACACTTTCACAATACACAATCCCCTCTGCCTGACTCTATGTATTCAATTTTTCACCATTGCCAATGATCCTCTGCTAGATTCTATTTCTATCTGTGTTCATGTTTTCACCATTACTAATGGCCCTATTGTGGACTCTGCCTGCGTCTCTCTTTGGGGTGATACGATGGCTCAGTGGCGAGAAATGCTACCACACAACACCAGGGATCTGGATTCCATTCCAGTCTCGAATAACCGTCAGTGTGCCGCTTGCCTTTCCTCTGTGTGTGTATATGCCAGTTTCACCCAGATGGTCTGGTTTCCTCCGGCATTCCAAGATATGAAGGTTAGATGGATTGGTCATGGGAAATTACGCATCACGTCCAAGGGTGTGCAGGCCAGGTGGGTTAGCCAGGAAATGGTGGGCTACAGTGATAGTGGTAAAGGGTGTGGAAGGTTGGGTTCAGGTGGGTTGCTCTTTGGAGGGTCGTTGTGGACACGATGGGCTGAAAGGCCCGCTTCGGCATTGTCGGGTGCCTATGATCAGCACACTGTATCTGTATCTCTCTCACACGTGAACACAATCGTTCACCATTTATAATCTCCCTGAGCTGTGACCACATTGGTTGGCAGAGAGTCTCGAAGGGGTGAATGGCTTACTTTGTCTCCAATATGTTGTGATTCCAGAGATTGAACTTGCTGGGAACGAGAATGCAGAATGTAAGAGATTCTATGAGCATGTAAACAAAAAATCCTGAGTGACGACAATGTGTGTTCTTTCCAATCCAGAAGTGGATCATAAAATAAATGAAATGGCAGTGAAATTAAATAATTTATTTAGCACTCTCTTTACACAAGACAATGCAAATAATCGCCAGTGAACCGAAGGATGCCAATGTCTGTTGCGAATTGACAATCGAAGACAATTCACATTAGTTCAGCATAGTTCTGGAGAACTTCATTCAAACTAATTCAGGGGCAAGGACATTAATCGAAATCCCATGTGACTGAAGTGTGCGTGTGTGCGTGTGTGTGTGTGTGAGTGTCTGTGTCTGTGTGTGTGTGTGTCTGTGTGTGTCCGTGTTTATCTGTGTTTGTGTGTCTTCGTGTGTCTGTGTGTCTGTGTGCGTCTGTATGTCTGTGTTTGTCTGTGTGTGTGTCCATGTGTGTCACTGTGTGTCTGTGTGTGTGTCTGTGTGAGTGTCCGTGTGTTTCTCTGTCTGTGTGTCTGTGTGTGTGTGTCTGTATGTCTGTGTGTGTCTGCGTGTGTGCATCTGTGTGTGTGTCTCTGTGTGTCTGTGTGTATCTGTGTGCGCGTGTCTGTGTGCGCCTGCGTGTGTCTATGTGTGCCTGCGTGTGTCTATGTGTGCCTGTGTGTGTCTATGTTTGTCTGTGTGTGCCTATGTGTGTCTTTGTTTGTCTGTGTGTGTCCCTGTATGTGTGTGTGTGTGTCCGTGTGTGTGTCCGTATGTGTGTGCGTGTATCTGTGTGTGTCTGTGTGTCTGTGTATATGCGTCTGTGTGTGTCTGTGTGTGTGTCTATGTGTGTCTGTGTGTCTGTGTCTGTGTGTCTGTGTCTGTGTGTCTACGTGTGTGTGTGTCTGTGTGTGTGTCTGTGTGTATCTGTGTGTGCCTGTCTGTGTGTCTGTGTGTGTCTCTGTACGTGTCTGTGTGTGTCTGTGTGTCTCTGTGTGTGTCTGTATGTCCGTGTTTGTCTGGGTTTGTCTGTGTGTCTATGTGTGTCTGTGTGTGTCTGTGAGTCTGTCTGTGTGTGTGTCTGTGTGTGTCTGTGTGCCTGTGTGTATCTGTGTGCGCGTGTCTGTGTGTCTGTGTGCGCCTGCGTGTGTCTATGTGTGCCTGTGTGTGTCTATGTTTGTGTGTGTGTCCCCGTATGTGTGTGCTTGTGTCTGTGTGTGTTTGTGTGTCTGTGTGTTTCTGTGTGTTCCGTATGTGTGTGCGTGTCTGTGTGTCTGTGCTGCTGTGTGTGTGTCTGTGTGTGTCTGTGTGTATATCTGTGTGTGCGTGTCTGTGTGTTTTTGTATGTGTTTGTGTGTCTCTGTGTGTCTCTGTGCGTGTCTGTGTTTGTCTGTGTTTGTCTGTGTGTCTGTGTGTCTGTGTGTGTGTGTGTGTCTGTGTCCGTGTGTTTCTCTGTGTGTGTGTGTGTCTGTCTGTATGTCTGTGTGTGTGTGTGTCTGTGTGTGTGCATCTGTGTGTGTCTGTGAGTCTATGTGTGTGTCTGTGTGTGTCTGTGTGCCTGTGCGTCTCTGTGTGTGCGTGTCTGTGTATGTCTGTGTGTGCGCCTGCGTGTGTCTGTGTGTGCCTGTGTGTGTGTCTGTGTTTGGCTGTGTGTGTGTCTGTGTGTGTGTCCCCGTATGTGTGTGCTTGTGTCTGTGTGTGTCTGTGTGTCTGTGTGTGTCTGTATGTGTGTGTGTGTGTGTGTGTGTGTGTGTCTGTGTGTGTCTGTGTGTCTGTGTATGTGCGTCTGTGTGTGTATCTGTGTGTGTGTCTATGTGTGTCTGTGTGTCTGTGTCTGTGTGTCTGTGTCTGTGTGTCTACGTGTGTGTGTGTCTGTGTGTGTGTCTGTGTGTATCTGTGTGTGCCTGTCTGTGTGTCTGTGTGTGTCTCTGTATGTGTCTGTGTGTGTCTGTGTGTCTCTGTGTGTGTCTGTATGTCCGTGTTTGTCTGGGTTTGTCTGTGTGTCTATGTGTGTCTGTGTGTGTCTGTGAGTCTGTCTGTGTGTGTGTCTGTGTGTGTCTGTGTGCCTGTGTGTATCTGTGTGCGCGTGTCTGTGTGTCTGTGTGCGCCTGCGTGTGTCTATGTGTGCCTGTGTGTGTCTATGTTTGTGTGTGTGTCCCCGTATGTGTGTGCTTGTGTCTGTGTGTGTTTGTGTGTCTGTGTGTTTCTGTGTGTTCCGTATGTGTGTGCGTGTCTGTGTGTCTGTGCTGCTGTGTGTGTGTCTGTGTGTGTCTGTGTGTATATCTGTGTGTGCGTGTCTGTGTGTTTTTGTATGTGTTTGTGTGTCTCTGTGTGTCTCTGTGCGTGTCTGTGTTTGTCTGTGTTTGTCTGTGTGTCTGTGTGTCTGTGTGTGTGTGTGTGTCTGTGTCCGTGTGTTTCTCTGTGTGTGTGTGTGTCTGTCTGTATGTCTGTGTGTGTGTGTGTCTGTGTGTGTGCATCTGTGTGTGTCTGTGAGTCTATGTGTGTGTCTGTGTGTGTCTGTGTGCCTGTGCGTCTCTGTGTGTGCGTGTCTGTGTATGTCTGTGTGTGCGCCTGCGTGTGTCTGTGTGTGCCTGTGTGTGTGTCTGTGTTTGGCTGTGTGTGTGTCTGTGTGTGTGTCCCCGTATGTGTGTGCTTGTGTCTGTGTGTGTCTGTGTGTCTGTGTGTGTCTGTATGTGTGTGTGTGTGTGTGTGTGTGTGTCTGTGTGTGTCTGTGTGTCTGTGTATGTGCGTCTGTGTGTGTATCTGTGTGTGTGTCTATGTGTCTGTGTGTTTGTATGTGTGTCTGTGTATGTGCGTGTGTGTCTACCTGTGTGTGTGTCTGTGTGTATCTGTGTGTGTCTGTGTGTCTGTGTTTCTGTGTGTGTCTGTGTTTCCGTGTGTGTCTGTGTGTGTCTCTGTGTGTCTATCTGTGTGTGTCTGTGTGTGTCTGTGTGTGTCTCTGTGTCTCTGTGTGTGTCTCTGTGTGTCTGTGTGTATGTGTCTGTATGTGTCTGTGTGTGTGTCTGTGTGTGCCAGTATGTTGTGCATGCACCTGTAAGTGACTGACAGCGTGTGAGTGTATGATTGAGTGTGATTGTTGTTATAATCTTATCTGTTGTTTCTAACTTTTTCTTCTGTTACTACTTTCGAATGTTAAGGTTGTTGATTCATTCCGGAACTCACCCTGGCTGGAGAATCGACCCTGCGTGCGTGCAGGTTTTGGCGCCCTATGCTGCAGAATGCCAAAGATTCGAAGGAATTTAACCAAAACATCGCAATTCAGTAACATACAGACCAGACGTAGGTATTGTTAACATAAAATATGATATTAGCTGAATAGCAGGCTTTTATTTGTTTAATTCTATTTCTTCATAAATGAACTGAACTGATGAATTACCACTTCCATTGTTTTGCAAAGTTGCATTGTTACTTTAAATGACTTCCAAATCTGTTTCTCTGACCCCCCCTTTGCAGATCTACTGAATTCACATCCTTACTTTCTGAGGAGTACAGGCAGTCTCCCGGTTAAGAATTTGTACTATTTTTCTGTACATTCGCAAGTTGATTAGTGTAAAAATTGGTAAACAATACCGGACAATATGTATTGTTTTAAAGACAGTCTTCCACTTATTCAATGCAACAGCAGTAACTGTTTAAAGCTAAATCTAAAAATGAAAGGAAAAAAATGAGAAACCTTGGTATGAGACAGCTGGCCACGCCCAGTCAGGCTACTTCTCTTGTTCCAAACGTTAAAAGAAACCAAGACCTCACAAACTGTTTGATTTATTGACTCTCCGAGTGGACAGCTCTTCACCACTCTCTAAAACCCACTCTTTAGAGACAAAAAAAAAGGCCAAAATAAACTCTCAAACCAACAGCATCACCACAATGCACAGGAAATGAATTCCAAGATCGTGACCCAAAGGTGCTGAAGCGAATCTGATATAATTCCAAGCCAGGATGCGGAATGGCTTGGAGGAGAACTTGCAAGGGGTGGTGTTTTCATGTATCTACTATCTTTGTCCTTTTAGATGAATCTCTGTTGAATTTCTGTAAAGCATCTTATAGGTAGCGTGCATGTCTGCTACTGAGCCTTAGTGGTGGAGGGAGTGGATGCTTGTGGATATGATGTCAATCAGAAGGGAGCTGCTTTGTTCTTGCTGGTGTCAAGCCTTTTGAGTGTTGTTGGAACTTCACCCATTCAGGCATGCGGGGAAAATTCCATCATAAACCCGATTTGTGCTTTGTAGATGGTGGGAAGTCTCATTATGATTGGGGGCCGGGTTGGGGAATGTGTATTCAGGAGTTGAGTTTCTCAGTGCAGGACTCCTAATCTCTGACCTGATCTTATTTCTCCAGATCCCAAATACTTCAAATTTGCAGGCTTGGATTTCACCACCCCAACTGTGGGACTCAAGATTGAAAGCTGGATCCGATTACTCTGAGAAGCCAAACTGTGACAAATTTAGGTATGTCCAATGATGCCACCATTCTTGGAAGGGATCCGATATCTGGTGGTTTACAACTTCACCTACAGACTGGAGCAATTCCTCTGGTGCTTCAGATCTCGCCTTTTAATAATGGCACCATCTCCATCCTGCTTCTAATTCCAGCTTTCAAATACCGAACTCAAACGTAAGGAGATATAATCCGCGGGTGCATGCGTTGACCCTCTGCACGAGTTATATGATCTGTGTTTTGGATATGTTCAAAGTCAAGCCATGGATGGGGAAAGGCGATGAGTTCAGGACGTGTTGTGGTGCATGGATCGAGGAGTAGAACTGAGAAAATCAATTAATCACAAATACATATCTCTATATGAGTCGTGGGTTCTGGTGGGGGGGGGGGGGGGAATACTCTGCACACTTAATCCTGTGAATTATTTACTAAACAGGCATGCAAATTATGAGGCTCTTCAAATTGGCAGCTCATCCCCGAGTTGTCATCCCAATTCTTGTTGTCATTCCGTAAAAGATGGTGAGGGTCTCTGCGTACCACATTGGGTCAGGTTGAAATTTTCCAACCTCTTGTCAACCGCAACCAGTGTACCAAGTCCTTCTTGAGTCGGACAGGCAATAGATCAGTAAACTTGCAGGCTCTGTTCCTTTCTCTGTTTTTGAAGATAATTTAGGGTGGTTGTCGTTCTGATCAAGAGAAAATGTGTCCTCACTCCTTGCACAACTCGCGACCTGGTGGTCATGATGATATCTGACCCAATGACCATTATCACTGATGTGAAATTGTGTGGGGTATATTATTATTATTTTCTGGAATCTCTCCTGAATATCATACCTGTGTACAGTGTCATCACAGTTCTGCTGGATGGTGTATGAGACTGTTCATTCTGGTTCACTGTCACTTTCTCTCGTAATCGACTTGCAGCTACTTTTTTGGCGAGAAGCTGAAGGAACTGCACCGAGAGAACTGCAACTTGAGTATCAGCAACAACCTGCACTCGGATTTGGTTAAAAACATCTCCCCACACCACTTCACTTCGGAACCTGGTTTGATCATGGGAAACTATTACGCGGATTTTGCATGGGTTGGATTTTCCTGGCTTAGCAAGATTTTAACAATTTTGATTCCATTTGCTTTAATCCTGCAGCGCAACACTCTGAAAGTTGTTGTGAGTGATGAATAAATATGTCCCTCTGAGACAGGCAAGAAGGGATTAGATAAAGGGACCCTGGATGATGAGAGCGGTGGAGCTTCTCATCAAAAGGAAGAAGGTAGCTTACATAAGGTGGGGGAAGCTAAGGTCAAGCTCAGCTCTAGAGGGTTACAGGCAGGCGAGGAAGGAGCTCAAAAATGGTCTGAGGAGAGCCAGGAGGGAGCACGAGAAAGGCTTGGCAGAACGGATTAGGGAGAACACAAAGGCATTTTACACTTATGTGAGGAATAAGAGAAGGGTCAAAGAAAGAGTAGGGCCGATCAGGGATAGCATAGGGAATTTGTGTGTGGAGTCTGAGGAGGTAGGGGAAGCCCTAAATGAGTTTTTTGCTTCTGTCTTTATGAAAGAAACAAACTTTGTTGTGAATGAAACAGTTGAAGAGCAGGTGTGCTTGCTGGAATGGATAGAGATAGAGGAAGCTGATGTGCTGAAAGTGTTGTCAAACATTAAGATTGACAAGTCTCCAGGCCCGGACCAGATTTGTCCTCTGCTGCTTTGGGAAGCGAGAAATACAATTGCTTCGCCACTTGTGAAGATCTTTGCATCCTCGCTGTCCACTGGAGTCGTACCTGAGGACTGGAGAGAGGCAAATGTAGTTCCTCTCTTCAAGAAAGGAAATAGGGAAATCCCCGGCAATTACAGACCAGTAAGTCTCACATCTGTCGTCTGCAAGGTGTTAGAAAGGATTCTGAGGGATAGGATTTATGACCATCTGGAAGAGCATGGCTTGATTAAATGCAGTCAACACGGCTTTGTGAGGGGCAGGTCATGCCTCACAAACCTTATCGAGTTCTTTGAGGATGTGACTAGAAAGGTTGATGAGGGTCGAGCTGTGATGTGGTGTATATGGACTTCAGCAAGGCATTTGATAAGGTTCCCCATGGTTGGCTCTTTCAGAAGGTCAGGAGGAATGGGATACAGGAGAACTTAGCTGTCTGGATACAGAAGACAGCGAGTGGTTGTAGAAGGAAAATATTCTGCCTGGAAGCTTGTGGTGAGTGGTGTTCCACAGGGCTCTGTCCTTGGGCCTCTACTGTTTGTAATTTTTATTAATGACGTGGATGAGGGGATTGAAGGATGGGTCAGCAAGTTTGCAGACGACACAAAGGTTGGAGGTGTCGTTGACAGTATAGAGGGCTGTTGTAGGCTGCAGCGGGACATTGACAGAATGCAGAGATGGGCTGAGAGGTGGCAGATGGAGTTCAACCTGGATAAATGCGAGGTGATGCATTTTGGAAGGTCGAATTTGGAAGCTGAGCACAGGATTAAGGATAGGATTCTTGGCAGTGTGGAGGAACAGAGGGATCTTGGTGTGCAGGTACATAAAATGGCCACCCAAGTGGACAGGGTTGTTAAGAAAGCATATGGTGTTTTGGCTTTCATTAACAGGGGGATTAATTTTAAGAGTCGTGAGATCTTGTTGCAGCTCTATAAAACTTTGGTTAGACCACACTTGGAATACTGTGTCCAGTTCTGGTCGCCCTATTATAGGAAAGATGTGAATGCTTTGGAGAGGGTTCAGGGCAGGTTTACCAGGATGCTGCCTGGACTGGAGGGCTTATCTTATGAAGAAAGGTTGACCGAGCTCGGACTTTTTTTGTTGGAGAAAAGGAGGAGGAGAGGGGACCTATGTGAGGTGTACAAGATAATGAGAGGCACAGATAGAGTCGATAGCCATAGACTATTTCCCGGGGCAGAAATGGCTAACAAGAGGGGTCATAGTTTTAAGCTGGTTGGAGGAAAGTATAGAGGGGATGTCAAAGGCGGGTTCTTTACACAGAGTTGTGAGAGCATGGAATGTGCTGCCAGGAGCAGTTGTGGAAGCGAGGTCATTGGGGACATTTAAGAGACTGCTGGACATATATATGGTCACAGAAATTTGAGCGTGCATACATGAGGATCAGTGGTCGGCACAATATCGTGGGCTGAAGGGCCTGTTCTGTGCTGTACTGTTCTATGTTCTATGAGAGGCAGACACAGTTTAGTGGCCAATGGAGTCTACAACGGACTGAAGGGTCAAAGCAAAGGAGAGTCCTAATGAGCCTGAGATGGAGAACAGGAGGTGGTCTCTGAATTTACTCTTCGCCAGATTTGCCAAATTCTTACGTCTGTGGCTGGTGCATGTTACAAAATTCATTAATTACAGTCTGAGAAGAACAGATGACACTGAACCAGAGTATGTATTTCATCAAGTCAGATGGCTGCTGACAAGTTTAATTTGCTGCACAAACATATTTATTTACTAATTGACTCCGTCTAAGTTCAGATAGTAGTTCGTGAGTGTGGTGAAATGTAAATTCACATTAACTGTTCGGTTCAGTTCTGAATAAAATCACTGATAGTAGCTGAGAGCTTTTATTATTGATAATATTATATTACTATTCACTCCCTTCATAAAGAACACCCGGTGGTAGCAGTGGGTGCTATCGTCAGGAATCACTGCAATAATTTATCAAGGCTCCTTAGACAGCACCTTCCAAACCTGTAAACTCGATCATGGTGAAGGACAAGGGCATCAGATACATGGAACCATCTGCAAGATACCCTCCAAGTGGTACGCCATGAAGACTTGGATTGAGCTTGCTGTCCTTCACTGTTATTCAGTCAAGTTAGTGGTTGGCGACCAGGAGCTGTCCCCATCAGCAGCTGCTTTATTTAGAGGCTGAGAAGATGGACAAACACCAAGAAGAAGAGTTACCCAACACGTGAACAGAAGACTGTTGCCACAAATTACACAGATCAATGTGCCTGTATGTTCTCTGAGAGTAGTAAACTACACTCAACTGGCACAGATCACATATTTTTCCTCTATGCATCATAACTGAACAGTATCTTTGTTACGAACAGAAAAACTAACTTAAAATAACTTACCAATTCTCAGTCATTTGCTCTGTGACTCCGAAACTTTCCTTTCACACACCACTCTCACTCCTACTCATTTGCTCCCATTTGCACCCAATCTCTATCCCGATCAAGGTGCGCCCCTTCTCTCCAGTGACTCAGGAAGACCACACAACCATATCGACAGCAGTCCTTCGAAGGCCAAGCGCCTGTATGTGGAGAGTTAAACTCAACCGCTCACTGCCTCACAGCCTCCCCTTGCTCGCTAAATCCCAGGCCCCAGCCCACAGCTCTGCCAGGTTTTTACCATTCTGCCATACCTCCCCCTCACTGAGGATGACCCATCAGCTCTCAGTAAAGGTCTCATATTCATCCCACTACATTCCCGTGCAAAGAAATTCCATATCGAATGCGATATCTAACTTTTCTTCCACCACCTCCATGCTTACGTTTTCACCGTGACTCCCACCCACTCTCTGAGGACGCCATCCACTGAGACACCTCGTCCTGGTCTGTTACCCACACCCTCAACCTCTATCTCCAATTGCTGCTGTGACATTGACCGCCTCAACCTGTCCAACACCCCCCCACCCACTCCAACGTCTCACCCTCCCAATGCGCCGCCCTCCACTCCAACTCTCACTGCACCATCAAACCAGGGGACAAGGGAGAGGGGGCACAGTGGTAGTTTGGCACACAGACCTCGACACCACTGAATCCAACTCATGGATACCTCCTCTTACTGCACCATCGACAATGACCTCACGCCCATCACCAAAACATTATCTCCAAGACCATCCACAACCTCATCACCTGAGGGGATCTTCCACACACAGCCTCCAACCTCATAGTCCGGGAACCCCGCCCCTGGTTCCACCTCCTACCCAAGGTCCACAAGCCTGACTGCCCCAGTCTACCCCTCATCTCCACCTGCTCCTGACCCACCAAACATGTCTCCTCACATCTCAACACCGTCCTGTGCCCCTTCGTCTAGGAAATCCCCACCTACATTTGGGATATCACCCACACCGTCCATCTCCTCCATGACATTTGTTACCCTGGCCGCTATTGCTTCATCTTCACCATGGACATAAAGTCCTTGTACACGTTATCCACCTTGGAGACCTTGTACACATTCCCCCACCATGGAGAACTTGTACACGTTCACCTACCATGGGGACCTTGTACACGTTCACCCACCATGGAGAACTTGTACACGTTCACCCACCATGGGGACCTTGTACACGTTCATCCACCATGGAGACCCTGTATACGTTCACCCACCATGGAGACCTTGTGCACGTTCCTCTACTATGGAGACCTTGTACACATGGAGAAGGCCTCCAAGCCTTCCGTTTCTTCGTCTCTTCCCTACCCAACCCACACCCCTCCACCAACACACTCGTTCAATTGTTGTAACTGGTCCTCACCTCCAACAACTTCTCCTTGGAATCCTCCCACTTCCTTCACACCATGGGCACCCACATGGGCCGCAGCTGGGATTGAGATGAAGCAAAGACAATTTTCTCAAAGAATCTCCAAGTCACAGATATTTTCTATTGCTGAGGGTTGTGGATGCTGCCTCACGGAGTACATTTCAAATTGGAGTACACAGATTGCTGGTGTCTCAGGGAATCACAGGGCATGGGGAGGGAGCAAGAATTGAAGTCGAAAATCAGCCACGATCATACGACTGGTCTCCTCCTGCTCCAATTTTCTGAGTCCTTGTGTTCATCAATGAACCAATGACCAATCCGTTTGGATTTGGTTCCATGAAACCTTTCGTCATTTCATCTCTGCAGCCTCCATCAACCCCAGATTATCCCATTCACACTTCAGCACTTGATGCAAAAATATATACTTTTCTAACGTCTGTCAGTTCTGCTGAAGTCGCCCATAACTCAAACATTAGCCTATCCATCACACTATTCCCTTCTCTCTCTCTGGATGCTGCCTAATCTTGTCAGTTTCTCAACATGATCTGCTTTATTTCAGAGGCCAAGAGTCTATATTTCCTGCTTTCTGTGACAGGATACATTCTCCAGTCCAACTCATTAATATTCTTTTTAATCACAGAACGAAGTTCCACCATAAAGGGACATCAGTGACTTCCTAATCACGGGGCCTTATACAATACATCAGAGCAGGCTGTGTACGGACTGTGAAATTCCACCATCAGTTACAAACAAACCTAATACTTCTTGAGGAGGATGCATGGTTAATCCAACTACTACGGTAAATTCAGCCTGGTCACCCCACCTAATCCGCACATCTTTGGACTGACCCTGATTACTGTCCAGTCATCCCATGGGTTAGAGATAGGGGATGAACCAGGATTCCTGCTCCTGATTACTTTCCAGAGATTCCTGTGTTAGAGGCAGAGTGGAAATCAGTCAGCACTCCTGATCACTGTCCAGTGATCCCCTGGTTTAGAGAGAGAGCTGGGGCAATTCAGTCAGCGTTCCTGCTCCGAAGCACCTGATTTGGGATTGAGATGAAGTGAAGACAATTTTCTCAAAGAGTCTAGAATTCTTTGATATTTTCTATGCCTGAGGTTTGTGAATGCTACCTCACTGAGTACATTTCAGATTGGAAAATGCAGTGTCTTCCTGCTGGAACTGAATTTGAAAGCTAGCAGGGTGAAGGACATCCTGGTTAAATATCAGTGACGGGCTTCACTTCAACGATCAGCAACTTTGACCTGGTGAATCCAATGTGCAATGCTGGCGAGTATGAAGCCATGACTCTGTGTCTCTTTGTGCTCGGGATAATATATGAATTGTCCTGTGACAAATAAAGTGTCAAACTCTGTTGTCTGGTATATTTAATTTCTGACAGCAGCACTTTATACTACGTCACGTACAGCACCCAATTAGACACAGAGTAGAGCTTCATATACATTACCCTGATGCAATATCCCCCAATTCTCCCTAGTGTCAGCATCAAGTGCTCCCAAGACAGGTCCAGCACTCAGAATCAGTGTTGAGCTTCCTCTACGTTGTTCTGACAGTATGTCCTCGCTCGAATTTTACAGAAGTGAAGCAGAAGCTTACGCCCAACTCGTCCATGCTGACCAGATACCTGAACCTGATTGAGTCCCATTTGCCAGCATTGGGCCCAAATCCCTCAAAACCCTTCCTGTTCATATCCCAATCCGGAGGCCTTTTGCATGTTGTAATTGTACCAGCCCCCACCACTTGCTCTGGAAGCTCGTTCTAAACAGGTACAACCCTCTGCATGAAACCGTTTCACCTGAACTCCCGTTGCAATCTTTTCCCTGTCACCTTAAGCCAATGTCCCCTCCAGTTTTGTGCTCCCCTACCCTGAGGTGAAGACCTTGGCTATTCCCCCTCCCCATGCCCGCCATGCTTTTATAAACTTCCATAAAGTCACCCTTCAGCCTCCGATGCTCCAGGGATAAAGGCCCCAGCTATTCAACCTCTCCCACTTTATACCCAATGTCAGCATTGTGCGCTCCCAAGATAGGTACAGCACAGGGTTAGACAAAGTGTCGAGCTCCCTGTACATAACCATGACTGTGTGTCCTACATGTTACTGGCCAGTTTCTTTCTCGAGCTCTTCCCCAGGACAGGGGAAGCATAGGGTTAGATACAGTGTAGATCTCCGTCCACCTGGTCCTGACCATGTGACCATGCGGAGGTGGTTGCACTGGCCTTTGAAGGAAGAACCTTCTGTGTGGAAACTGGGTTTGGGTCCCACCAAAGCAGACGATGGGGTTAACGTGTGGAGCTGCCTCATACCCTGATCACCTTCAGCCCTGTCTCATGGTTGGTTGAGCCATAGGTTTCATGCCACAGGGAATTTGGTGACACTGGGATCACTGATTGGCAATCCAATTCTCTTGTACCACAGGCTCATGCAGAGTCAGAGAGTCATGGAAGTGGATAGCATGGAAACAGGCCCTTTGGCCCAACCTCTAAATGCCCTCTTGTCTTCGACTTTTCTACCCTGGGGAAAAGCTGTGGGGTATCAACGTTATCCATGCCTCTCATGATTTTACTGGAGTAATACTTTGAATGAGTGATATGTGCTTCGGGGATAGGTGGACAGACTGGACTTGTTTCTGCTGGAGTTTAGATGAGTAAAGGATGACTCTATCAAAGTGCATAAGGTCTCTCATGGATCTTGACATGGTGGGTGGGCAATGGATGTTTCTCCTTGTGGGTGAGTTCAGACTGGGCACATGGTGTTAAAATTACTTGGGGTCACCCTTTTTGGACAGAGATGAGAATTTTGTTTTTAGGCCTGTGTAACTTTGGAACTGGCTGTCCCAGAAAGTGATAAGGGTGAGGACAATGAATCTATTTATTCCCTTGCATAACAAGAATCTGAGGTTACTCTGGGACGATGGGGATAGAGAATTCTGAAATGGTGGAGTAGGTTCCAACGAGCAAGTGACCTACTTCAGTTCCAGTTTCATGTGTTTCTGTGTAATAACGTCATATATGAATCTTTATTATTATGATTAATACTGTTAATATTGAACCCTCTTGCTTTGCACCTGTTTGTGTGTGAGAGAGTGAGAGAGAGTGTGTTTCGAATGGTGTTACTGAGTATGTTGATATGAGACTGTGCCTATCTGCCTGCCAAGTCTGAGAGTCGATACTCCCATGGTGTAACTATCTATAAATCCCAACCTGTCCCTGTCCCTGTAATAATTCACAAAACATATAGTCCCCTATACACTTGCACGCACTCTCACAATCTCACACACTCAATACCACTGCTCTCACTGTATCATACACAGTCACTAACTCTGACACACCCACATACTCTCTCAAGCTCAATTTCCCGCACTCAGTTTCTCAAACGTTGCAGCAAACACCCTCACAGTCACACCCCCTTACTCTTTTCAGTCACTCCCATTAAGTCACACTGTGCACTGCAGCCCCCACAACACACACACACACCATGCACATTCATGTCATCGCACACTCAGCCACTCACACTGATGTAGTCACAAGCTCTTACACAATGTCCCACACCCTTGTGCATAGACACACTGTCACACATTCACACAATTTCATCTGTTCTACCATATGGTCAAATATCTTGACTGAAGGGTCAATAACAAGGGACACACTTTTAAAGTGAAAGGCAGCAGTATAAAAAGTGAATTTGAGGATTAGTTTCCCACCAGACAGTAGTGGCAACCTGGAATTCACCGTGTGAGAGGGTAATTGAGATGGGAAATGTCCCAACTTCTAAAAGGTACCCGGATGAGCACATGCTATATTCAAGGTGCTTGGCCCAGTGGGATTAGTCATTACATTAGATTACTTACAGTGTGGAAGTAGGCCTTTCGGCCCAACAAGTCCACACCGACCCACCGAAGTGCAACCCACCCAAACCCATTCCCCAACATATACCTCTTCACCGAACACTATGGGCAATTTTAGCGTGGCCAATCCACCTAACCTGCACATTTTTGGATTGTGGGAGGAAACCGGAGCACCCGGAGGAAACCCACGCAGTCACGGGGAGAATGTGCAAACTCCACACAGAGAGTCGCCCGAGGCCGGGTCTCTGGCGCTGTGGGGCAGCAGTGCTAACCACTATGCCACCGTGTCGCCCAGTGTAGGGGTGAGTATGGTTTTGGTGGCAGAGACTTGATGGGTAGAATGACCTCTTCTGTACTGTATTAATTGATGATTCTGTGATATCACCTTCCCAACATTCACAACTGGATGGAAGCGTTCTAGATATTCACTGCAAAATTTCCTTGTTTGATTGTCTCCAATCTGCTCCGACGATTCCTGGTTTGAAACACCTGTATGAACAGTTTCCATTATCTGGGAGGGCCTGAGGCCAGCTGGGTGAATTTCCTGTGTTAATCTGGCACACAGCGGTTTCAGAAATCCAAATAATCTTTTGCATTCAATGTTCCTGAGAAACTGTCTGTGTGCGTGCATGTGCACAAGCCTGTGTGTACTCGTGTGTGTCCATGCGAGTGTAGGCATGTGTGTGCACCACCACGCTTCTGCATTCATGAGGACAATTTATCCTTCACACCATATTAGAGTATTACCTGTGCTCTGTTAGAGTTGACGTTAATGCTAGATTTCATGCAACGCCAGGAATATTAGCAGGTACCAACCACGAGTTATCTTTGATAACAGTTCCCATCACTGCTAATGATATTACACACCGCATTGTACTGTGAGAAACAAAGCAACAATCAATACCATTATATTACATTGTCATTCTTCGAACTAAACAATATTACAAAAGAACAATTTCTTGAAGATTTTGTTTAATTAGCATGATTCCAAAACAGCAATGACCTATCCAGCCTTCACAAAATATTCCCTATACTTTGGGTACATCCTCCCTTCTCCAGGTATAATGTTTGGGAATTCATGGCCTGAGCTTTGGAATTATCCCCCGATGATCCAGCCGCACTGAGGTAGAAAGCCATCCCTTGTTTGTTAAAGGTCTACCAGTAACTGTTATGACACAGCTATTGTATGGTCTCATTTATTCTCAGGGAGATGGCTTGATCTATAAAGGAGGTGAAATTAAGAATCTCAGATGGATATCACAAGGAGCCAGAGAACGTGAGGGAATTTTCCAATTCTTCACAAAAAAAAAGCTATCTTTTGGCATTCTTGGTAAGGCAATGGTATTTTTCTTTGTGGACAGTGAAGGTCATGGTGTTTATATAACAGATTTCAGGAATACTCCTCATTGCAGAGTCGCTTATCCATCAGAAGAAACTGGGGAAGACAGACTCGGTGATGCACATTTACTGAGCAGCTCCTCCAGAATGGGTTTCAGTGAAGAAAATCATGTCTTGGACGTTAATGCAATGTTGGTGTCCAAATGGGATGTTTTGTTGGAATCAAGAAATGTTTAGCAATTATCTAGAAATGATTTAGACACTGCCATCAATGAAATATAAATTTTCTCGGAAGAGCACAGACATTACATTTTCAATGTTGTTTTGTCCTCAAATTGTCAGTCCGTCCGTCTACTTTATAAAATCAAATCTTTGGGAAACTTGATGTAAAATCACCTCTGACTATGAGGTGATTTCCTGTGGTATTTCTTTATGGAAGTCCCACTTCTAATCACTTCTTTCTCCCTCTTACAGCAAACCTACTGACTATCGTCATTCTCTCCAGTGGAAATTATGGACAGTCTAAATGTATCTTTTCTTACACGATTGCCATGGCAACTGCAGATTTTCTGGTGATATTTTTCAATGTCATTGTGTATCACGTTTTGAGTTATCACTTGCCACATTCATTTCTATCCTACACTGCTGTTTGTAAGTTCATTTTCTGTGTTAATCCTGACACAATGGATATGTCTGTGTGATTCACTGTCTTCTTTACCATTGACCAGTGTGTAACGATCTGTTGTCAGAAGTTTAAATCAAACTACTGCACAACCAGAACTGTCACTGTGATTTGAGTCAGGGCTGTCTGCCCTGATTTCTTTGGAGAACATACCCTTCTGGTTTGCCTATGACCCCAGCCGAATAATTTCCAGCGCTGCCTGGGACTGTCGCTCCAATATGGCCTTTTAGACATCGCCTGCAGGTGAGGCCTACTCTTGGCATGAAAAGTATTTTAGCTGCATGGCGGCCTTTTTGTTTGATATTACTGTTTAACTCTTTGACAGTCCAGCGTATTTTAGGGGCTAGCAAAGTCCGCAGGAGACTGCGGGGTCTCAGCAATGAGAATAGCACCGACCCAGAGATGAAAAGCAAAAGGAAATCCATCATGTTACTGTTCAGTGTATCAGGCTCTTTTGTCCTATTGTGGCTAACAGCAGTCATTAACGTTTTAACCAGCAAACTCACCACAAAAGCGTACTACCGAGGGGATCACCCAATCTATATTGCCACTCAGTCTGGTTACATTCTCATTCATTTGAGCTCC
This sequence comes from Chiloscyllium plagiosum, assembly GCF_037043375.1. Taxonomy (NCBI): domain Eukaryota; kingdom Metazoa; phylum Chordata; class Chondrichthyes; order Orectolobiformes; family Hemiscylliidae; genus Chiloscyllium; species Chiloscyllium plagiosum. Next base: position 7,920,954 of record NW_028270178.1, read on the forward strand.
TGTACAAACCCATGTATATGTGTAGCTACACAAACCAAACCACAAACCAGGAACTGGCAAGTGATCACATTTGGCAACAAGCTTTTTTACATTGTCAAGAAGTCAAGAAAGACAACTGTATCAATGAGGCAGAAAACTCAAAAAGGATCATGCTGTAAGGTTGAGTGAAGTAGGAGTTGTTGGGAAGGGTGAGGGCATTAACAAATTAAAAATACTATACATGAATGCACGAAGCATTAGAAATAAGATGGATGAGCTTGAGGCTCTTTTGGAAATTGGCAGATATGATATTGTGGGGATAACTGAGACGTGGCTTCAAGTGGACAGGGCCTGGGAAATGAATATTCAACGCTACACGTGCTATCGCAAGGACAGACTGATGGGCAGAGGGGGTGGGGTTACCATGTTGGTAAGGGAAACTATTCTATTCCTTGCGCGGGGGGACCGAGAATCAGGGGATGTCGAGTCAGTGTGGATGGAGCTGATAAATTCTAAGGGTAAAAAGAACCTCTTGGGAGTTATCTAGAGGCCTCCAAACAGTAGTCTGGATGTCGGATGTAAGTTGAATCAGGAGCTGAAATGTTACTAATTGAAATTAGTAACATCGCAAAGATGTTACTACAGTTGTTATGGGGGATTTCAACATGCAGGTAGACTGGGAGAATCAGGATGGTATTGGACCTCAAGAAAGAGACTTTGTGGAGTGCCTCCGAGATGGATTCTTAGAACGGCTGGCGCTTGCGCCTACCAGGAAGGAGGCAATTCTGGATCTGGTAATGTGCAACAAACCAGAATTGATCAGGGACCTCGAAGTGAAGGAGCCATTGGGAAGTAGTGACCATAATACAATAAGCTTCGATCTGCAATTTGAGAGGGAGAAGGTACAATCGGAAGTGACAATATTTCTGTTGAATAAAGGGAACTATGGAGCTATGAAGGCGGAGCTGTTCAAAGTTCAGTGGTGCAATACCTTAGCAGGGGTGGCAGCGGAGGAACAAAGGCAGATATTTCTGTGTATAATGCAGAAGATGCAGGATCAGTTCATTCCAAAAAGGAACAAAGATCCTAGGAGGAGGCATGGGTGGTCGTAGCTGACGAGGCAAGTTAAGAAACATATCAAGTTAAAAGAGAAAAAGTATAACATAGCAAAGATAAGTGGGAAAACGGAGGACTGGGAAGCTTTTAAAGAATAACAGAGGGTTACTAAGAAGGAAATACGCAGAGAAAAAATGAGGTATGAAGGTAAACTGGCCAAAAATATACAGGAGGATAGTAAAAGCTGTTTTAGGTATGTGAAAGACAAAAAAATGGTTAAGACTAAAATTGGGCCCTTGAAGACAGAAACAGGGGAATATATTACAGGGAACAAAGAAATGGCAGAAGAATAGAATTGGTACTTCAGATCTGTGTTCACTGGGGAAGACACAAGCAATCTCGCTGAGGTAACAGTGGCTGAAGGACCTGAACTGAAGGGAATTTATATTTGCCAGGAATTGGTGTTGGAGAGACTGTTAGGTCTGAAGTTTGATAAGTCCCCGGCGCCTGATGGTCTCCATCCCCGGGTACTGAAGGAGGTGGCTCGAGAAATCGTGGATGCGTTGGTGATTATTTTCCAGAGTTCGATAGATTCGGGATCAGTTCCTTGGGATTGGAGGGTGGCTGATGTTGAACCAGTTTTTAAGAAAGGTGGGAGAGAGAAAGCAGGAAATTATAGACCAGTTAGTCTGACCTCAGTGGTGGGAAAGATGCTGGAGTCTATTATAAAGGATGAAACTACGACACATTTGGATAGTAGTAACAGTATAGGTCAGAGTCAGCATGGATTTATGAAGGGGAAATCATGCTTGACTAATCTTCTGGAATTTTTTGAGGATGTAACTCTGAAGATGGACGAGGGAGATCCAGTAGATGAAGTGTACCTGGACTTTCAGAAAGCTGTTGATAAAGTCCCACATAGGAGGTTAGTGAGCAAAATTAGGGCGCATGGTATTGTGGGCAAAGTACTAACTTGGATTGAAAGTTGGTTGGCTGACAGGAAACAAAGAGTAGTGACAAACGGCTCCATTTCAGAATGGCAGGCAGTGACAGTGGGGTATCGCAGGGATCATGCAGCTTTTTACACGACATGATAATGATATAGAAGAGGGTATTAGTAATAACATTAGCAAGTTTGCTGATGATACTAAGCTGGGTGGCAGGGTGAAATGTGAGGAGGATGTAAGTAGATTACAGGGTGACCTCGACAGGTTAGGTGAGTGGCCAGATGCAGTTTATTTGAATAAATATATGGTTATCCACTTTGGTGGCAAGAACAGGAAGGTAGATTACTACCTAAATAGAATCAATTTAGGTAAAGGGGCAGTACAAAGAGATCTGGGTGTTCTTCTACACCAGTCAATGAAGGTAAGCATGCAGGTAGTGAAGAAGGCTAATAGCATGCTGGCCTTCATAACAAGAGGGATTGAGTATAGAAGCAAAGAGGTTCTTCTGCAGCTGTACAGGGCCCTGGTGAGACAACACCTGAGTATTGTGTGCAGTTCTGGTCTCCAAATTTGAGGAAAGATATTCTGGCTATTGAGGGAGTGCAGCATAGGTTCACGAGGTCAATTCCTGGAATGGCGGGACTACCTTACGCTGAAAGACTGGAGTGACTGGGCTTGTATACCCTTGAGTTTAGAGGACTGAGAGGGAATCTGATTGAGACATATAAGATTATTAAAGGATTGTACACTCTGGAGGCAGGAAACATGTTTCTGCTGATGAGTGAGTGCCGAACCAGAGGACACAGCTTAAAAATACGGGGTAGACCATTTAGGACAGAGATGAGGAGAAACGTCTTCACCCAGAGAGTGGTGGCTGTGTGGAATGCTCTGCCCCAGAGGGCAGTGGAGGCCCAGTGTCTGGATTCATTTAAGAAAGAGTTGGATAGAGCTCTCAAGGATAGTGGAATCAAGGGTTATGGAGATAAGGCAGGAACAGGATACAGATTAAGGATGATCAGCCATGATCATATTGAATGGTGGTGCAGGCTCGAAGAGCAGAATGGCCTACTCCTGCACCTATTGTCTATTGTCTATTGTTCTGCAGGCAGATGTGGCATTGTGATAGTAGGGCTTGGGTAGCAGCAGCGAATCCCGGTGCATACCAGCTCTGATTGACAGTGTGCATCATGACTCTCCTCCTGGTCTGGCCAATGCCGTGGGCTGCTAGGGCCTGTGTGCTAGCGGGACGGGGAGGGAGAGATGGAGGTCCGCGAGTGCAGCATCTGCTGATGCTGGTTCCTACGTTCTGGAAGCTGGACAGTGGAACTGACAGACAAAGCTGCCTGTCAGTATCACCCAGCGAAGGAAAGATAAAGTGGGGGATTAAGGGGCCGTTATAACAGGGAAAGGAGGGGGTCGAGAAGAGGGTGGGCAGGAGTGATGGGACAGGCACAGCAGGAGCTTGTCTGCTGAGGGGATTCCAGGCTGCGGGTGATGGCAGCATGCTATATGGAATAGTGGGTGGCCGGAATTTCCAGTGTGAGGTCCTCTGGGGAACAGTGAATGCTGGCATTTAGTTTTCTGTTGGCCAAGGAGGGCAATTGGGCAGGTAGCGGCAATGATGGCCACATCAGGGACAGTGGCTGGTCCGGTACTAAAATTCACAGTTTGGGAGAGTGGCTCTGTCATGGGCACTCCTGAAACCCTTACTGTACGGACAGTCTTGGAACTCGGGGATAGTTCCACAGAGGGAGGCGCAGACGAGTGGGTGTCCCCGGAATCCACCAGGAAGGAAATTAGTCGCCACGCCACGCCCCGCCACCCCACTTCCACATCCATCATCGGGTTTTCCGATGGGGAGTTGGACAGGTGTATGGAGACCGCCTGCAGATCCTCCCTCTCCTGACAGCCCGAGTTTGCTTCATGGGCAAGGGGGCAGGGATCAGCCACAGAGCAGGCAGCTTGGCGAAGCTGCCACTGTGGGGTGGTGGGCTGTGCCTGTGGGGAATGGGGGGGGGGGATGGAGGGGCCTGGCCGTCTCTGCTTGGGTGGTAACCAATAGCGTTTAGCTAAGTGTCCTGGTTTGCCACAGTTCCAGCATGGTCCTTTAAAGAACCCCATAGGTCTGTATACTAGTCTGGCTGTGTCCCTCGGGCGGTCCGATTGTACAATTCGGGGGGATGCCCCCATCTGTCTTGGTGTGGTGAGCAGTCCATTCCCATCCAGGTTAGTGAGTGTGGTTAGAGTGTCCCCCCCAGGACGTTGTTTGCCGGGTTAATTTGTGTACTTTGTGTATCCATGGGCATATGTAGGGAGCATGGGTTTGACGACAGTCTGTGCAGCCAGCTTCCAATTCTCTGTTAAGGGGATGCCTGCTGAAAAGCTCCAGGTCTCCCTAAAGTGTGCAAGGAAGTCTGGCAGGGACACATCCGTTTTCTGCAGACACCAGGTAACAGCACGAAAGTCTGCATGCTGCCTTGCACTCGTTTTTATCGCCTCCTTCACAGTGCTGTCCAGCCATCTGTCCCGATCTGCAGCAGTGTCCCAGGGTTGGGTGGGGGAGTTAATAGTAGAGCGAATGGCCACCCAGTGGGTACCATAGGAAGATTGTAACAGGGTCTGCACATCGTGCGGCAGACAGATCTAAATGGTGGACATTTGGAACAGCCAATTATAAAATGCGAGTGGTCTTTTAAATGGGTTTGGGGCATCCTTCCACATGGCCCGGACCTCTGCTGGGTCCAGGGCTTATCAAGGGGAGTAAATCCAATCCTAATTCGTGGAAGCTCGCATTCAGTGCCCTGATTTTTCTGGGCAGCTGCCGTGCTGCGTATGAGCCTGGGGTTATTATCTGAGTGGGGCAGCGGTAGTGAGTCAGAATGCTCAGCGGCTGCGGTGTCCTGCTGCTGGCTTCTTGTGGGCTGCGTGGTAACAAAGGCGGCCACTTCAATTAGCAGCAGGTCTGGCTCTGGGGCTGGAAGGAGATGTTTAGGGTATTGTGGGGCGTAGGGTGGCAGGGCTGTGCCCGGGGTGGGGGGTTGGGGGGCAAGTGAAGGGTATCCGCAGTCGGTGTTTTATTGCTGCAGTCTTTAACTTGAGGTGGCTGGAGGTGTTTGGCAATGTCCCAGAATTTTGCGAGACACTGCAAGATGTAGACAGTGTCCCATGAGGGATTCCCGTGCCCCTCTGTAATAGCCGCAGTCAATTTTATCAATTTTGAAGGACCCCCCACCCCCCCCGCCCCGCCACCCGCCCCAGGTGGCCAATACGCTTGGGACTAGGTTAAAGGTCCCCTGTGAATGGGATAACGTAACGGCTGTCCCCTGAGACTTTTTGCACGGTGTCTGCCAGTTACCCAGGTTTAACAAGAGCACCTCCTAGCTTGTTCCTGAAATTCAAGTATCTGCTATGCCTTTTCAGGGTACTCTTGTTCATTTTCGACCCGGGCCGTTCTCAACACGTGTTTGGGGTTGCCCAGCTCCCACAGCTGGCATCTCCCCGTCAGACGGTGGATGTCCGTGCCCCCTTGGCATCCTGGACATCCTGGGATGATTTGTAAGCGTGCTGTGCTTCGGCTTTCTTGGGGGAAAAAAAACAGAGAGAGAGAGAGAGAGAGAAAGAGAGAGAGTGCTCACCGAGCACACAGACAGGGAGAGATTGACAGGTTCGGCAATAATGGACAATCGAGCGTGTAATCGCTGACAGCAAAGCAAACAGACACTTAAACACTGAACAAACACAGCCAGGTGGGACACCTGACACTGACAAGATAGGCCCTCAGTGACTGATGAACAAGCAGAGAAGGGTGGGGGTGTTAATACATTATTAATAAAACTTGTGCAGAACTTCCTTTTCATAAGCACTGATGGTTCCTTCAAAGCAAAACAAAACCATCATAGATCACCAAATGCCAATTAAATCAAATCATCTCTGGATCTTGAGCTGCAGGGATTGAAACAGACATTCACTCACCAGCCAGCAAATGTGCAGACAAGGCCGAACACAAACAGTCAAAGTTTCTCCAAGGGTCAGTGTATACGTGCCTCACAGTATTAGGACCCTGTTGAGTACCTGCATGAATTGTGACAAGCTGCAGGTCAGTCTCTCTCTCTCTCTCTCTCTTTCTGTCTCTGCTGCCCTGTGCAGCTGGGAAGCCAGTACCACAGCCACCTCATCCTGCCCCCGCCCACCCCAACCCCGGATCAAGTTGTCAGCAACAATGTGAAGTGTGGGGTACTGAGGGAAGGGGGCTGGCAGGAGTCCTTTTTAACAGAGTTTTCTGGACTCTGTGATTTTTAACTTGGGTTGGTCGTGGGAGCTGACCACTTCCTTTAACTCCTCTTTACTCAGGCCACGAAGGGTCGCCTTCCTACCTTCCCTATTCTGCTCCCAGACAATATTGGCTGGTGACCTAACCTCGCGTCAGTGGTTACCCTGGTGCTTGGTACTTCCTTGAGAGAGTCAGTGTCCGCGGACCACTGCCACAGCAGGACAGGTTAGACCTGTCCGCAGGGCGCTCCTTCTCTCTAGGGTTGGGGTCCCACAATGTCACGGACCTCTGGTTCGAGCTGGGAATAGAGAACAGACTGCAGCACCTACAAACACAAATACAAACAGGACAAACTCACGAGAGGAATACAGGACAAACACGACACAGACAAACAAGACAGCAGGGACCCTGTCAATGAGCCACGATCTGTAGATGTCTTAGTATCAAAGCGAAAATTTAATCGACGATCTCTCCATCTATCTTGCTGGACTTTCTCTGCCGATATTCCCCAGAAAATTAAGGTAGATAAAGATTAACTCTTTCCTGCGGTTTGTGATTTTCGAATGAGGAGGCAGAATCTGTCAATTAGGACGAGACCGATCCAGCAAGGCATGAAGAAGCACTTTGACACGCACTGGATCATGTCCATGGCACAAGTCCTGGCTCAAAGCGGATCACGCCTCTGCCAAATTAGTTACACTTTAAGTTGGTTGGTTCAGGAGCCTACCCGACTCCCTCCCCAGGCCAAGGCTGTGTTGGCTCAACACCGAATTGCCGCTGTTGCTAGATTAGAATTGTGGCCACCCTTTGCAGTCATTTAGCCTCTCTCTGGTCTGACCCGCTGGGGCAGGGTTGGCCGCCAGGTCTGAATTGGGCTAAATTTAAAATATCAAGTTCGCTGACCCTGTTGAGAGACAAAATAAAAAAGGGGGGGGGGGGGGCTGCCAACGAACGCCAAACTGTTGGTGAAATTAGCTCAGTAAAGCAGGGACCACACAAACCAGATTGGGTGAAACTGACAAGCTGTTTATTACAAGCGATATCGCTGGAAGAGAAGCTGACTCGGCTGACACAGAACTGACAGTCTGTTACAGGGAGATCAAGGGTTCTCTTCCCTGAGCAGAGAATCATGCCAGTTTTTTTACAGGAATATTGTACAATGATGCTAATTGAAAATAGGGAAAATACAGTGGTCTTGATAATTAAGTAATCCAGTTCCCATGGTGATAATCACAAAGCAGTTATCAGAAGAATCTACTGATTGCACATACGATGAAGCATCCTGGCAGCATTTTAATGGGATCAGGAGATTCCAGCTCTCTTCGAGGCTCAGTGAAAATCTCCTGTGAGCGAGGTATTCTGGTGCCTCTCTCCCTGACCTATCCTTTCTGTGGCTTTGATAGCATTGGGTTACAACACTGCCCTTAGGGCTTTGGGACAGCAGTGTTGATCGAGACCAGGAAGCTTATTGTGAGTTGCTCTTGGGAAGTGTATTCCCTGGTCTGCGAGTGACTATGGTCATGTCTGGTTTCTCTTGACAGCTTGTTTGATCAATGCTGTTGCATTCTGGGTGTTCCTTGTACGGTTTGGACAGGCTTGATTTTGTGGCCATGCTGTGGGTAGGCGGGGGAGGGGCAGATGTTTTCCCACAGTGACAAACAGTCAACTCCTTATGCATCACCATTCCAACTAGCAACCGTTTCCATCTAAAAAGGAAGCGTGTGTGTGTATGTATGTGTGTGTGTGTGTATATCTACATAGATCATGGATCATAGAACACTACAGCACAGAACAGACCCTTCGGCCCTCGATGTTGGACCGACCTATGAACTATTCTAAGCTCATCCCCCTACGCTATTCCATCATCATCCATGTGCTTATCCAAGGACTGTTTAAATACCCTTAATGTGGCTGAGGTAACTACATTGGCAGGTAGGGCATTCCATGCCTTACCACTCTCTGATTGAAGAACCTGCCTCTGACATTAGTCTTAAATCTATCACCCCTCAATTTGTAGTTCACTGTCTCTCTCTAACTAATCCTCTGATCATCTTGCATGTCTCTGTCAAATCCCCTCTTCGCCTTCTTCTTTCCAATGAGAACAGACCCAAGTCTCTCAGTCTTTCATCATAAGACCTTCCCACCAGACCAGGCAACATCCTGGTAAATCTCGTCTGCACCTTTTCCAATGCTTCCACAGCCGTCTTGTAATGGGGTGATCGGAACTGTACACAAGTGTGGCCAATTTAGCGTATTGTATAGTTGCAGCATGACATTGTGGCTCCGGAACTCAATCCCTCTACCTATGAAACCTAACACACCGTATGCCTTCTTAACAGCACTATCAACCTGCGTAAAAACTTTCAGGGACCTATGTACATGGACTCCAAGATCCCTTTGCAAATCCACACTACCAAGAATCTTTCCATTGACCCAGTACTCTGCCTTCCTGTTATTCTTCCCAAAGTGAATCCCACCACATTTAGCTGCATTGAACTCCATTTGCCACCTCTCAGCCCAATACTGCAGTTTATCCAATTCCCCCTGCAGCCTGCAACATTCTTCCACACTGTACACTACTCCACCGACTTTAGTGTTATCTGCAGATTTACTAACCTATCCACCTAAGCCTGTGTCCAAGTCATTTATGAAAATGACAAACAGCAGTGGTCCAAAAACAAATACCAAAACACACCACTGGTAGCCGGATTCCAGGCTGAATATTTTTCATCAACCACCACTCGCTGCCTGCTTCCTTTCAGAAAGCCAGTTTCTAATTCAAACTGCTAAATCACCCTCAATCCCATGCCTCTGCATTTTCTCCATGTATGTGTGTCGGTGAGTGTGTGTGCGTGTGTTTGTGTGAGTAAATATTTATTATTCTCCCTCTCTGTTTCTAGCTCTTGTATGAGGATCTCTTATAGTAAAGCAATTTGATTCTCTCCATTTCTGCATCGTTCAGGTTTCAGTTCCCAAATCTAGTGCTGAACCAAGCGTGGTGCTGTTGAACTGCTGATCAGGCTCGAGGGGCTGAACGGCCTCTTCCTATTCCTAGTTCGGATGGTCTTATGCTCTTAATGCTATCTCCCAGCTCTTGGCCCATGTCCTGGAGGTTATGACTACACAAGGGACGGATCTGAAGCGTTCTCCAGTCTTCCAAGGGTCTCTGAGTGAACCAGCCTTTCTGGGTTGGAAGTCCAGACTCTGAGTGAGAAATGAAATCTTCTCAAGGCTCCTCTTAGTCTTTGACTGCAAGGTGGATCAGGCCAGCCACGGGTAAGTGAAAAGCAGGTCTGATGTGCTCACTTCCCTAATTCGGAATGACGTGCGGGAGTACATTGTATCCTTCATCAGACTATTGTGCTTTCCCACCTGGCTGCTATCAAGGTGCAGGCTGCCTATGATATGGGTTATGCAGCGTGTGCCCCTGCTCTGATTGGTTAGCTCAGCTGGCTAGGCAGTCGTTTATAATGCAGAATAAAGACAACAGTGTGGGTTCAATTCCCACACTGAATGAGGTTACCATGAAGGACTGTCCTTCTCAACCATTGCCTGAGGATCGGTGGCTCTCCCTGCCCTCCACTGCTTAAAGCACCACCAGTCATCTCTCTCTAATGAGGGGTGCCCTATTGTCTATTAAGTCTACAGTGACATTGCATACTGAGCTCTGTACGCAGGTCTGGTCACCATACTGGCAGAGTGATGTTAATGTGTTGGAACCATAGAAATGGTTTCTGGACTAAGATCCCCTGGAATCAGTAAAGTTTATGATGAGGAAAGGGCCCTTATGTGATCATTATCAAGAAAATGGTGGGCGGCACGGTGGCACAGTGGTTAGCACTGCTGCCTCACAGCGTCAGAGACCCGGGTTCAATTCCCGCCTCAGGCGACTGACTGTGTGGAGTTTGCACGTTCTCCCCGTGTCTGCGTGGGTTTCCCCGGGTGCTCCGGTTTCCTCCCACCATCCAAAGATGTGCAGGGTCAGGTGGATTGGCCATACTAAATTGCCTGTAGTGTTAGGTAAGGGGTAAATGTAGGGGTATGGGTGGGTTTCGCTTCGGCGGGTCGGTGTGGACTTGTTGGGCCGAAGGGCCTGTTTCCACACTGTAATCTAATCTAATCTAAAAAAAAGTCAGGGTATTTAAAGACAAGCTGTTTTCACTGGGTGGGAATTCCGAAACGAAGGAGCAGAGTTTGAGAATTCAGACCATAGTGTTCAGGCAGTGCATTCCACGCCCCTACCTCTCTTTGAGTGAAGAAACTACCTCTGACAGCTGTCCAATATCTATCACCCCTCAATTTGAAGCCATGCCGCCGCATGCTAACCATCACCATCCGAGAAAAAGGCTCTCACTGTCCACCCTATCTAACCCTCTGATTATTTTATATGTCTCAATTACATCACCTCTCAGACTTCTTCTCTCATATGAAAACAGCCTCAAGTCCCTCACGCTTTCCTCTTAAGACCTTCCCTCCATACCAGGCAGCATCCTCATAAACCTCCTCTGAACCCTTTCCAAAGCTTCCACATCCTTCCTATAATGCGGTGACCAGAACTGAATACAATACTCCAGGTGCAGCTGCACCAGAGTTTTGTACAGCTGCAGCATAACCTCATGGCTCTCATACTCAATCTCTCTACCAATAAAAGCTGACACATTGTATGCCTTCCTCACAACCCTATCAACCTGTGTGGCAACTTTCATGGACCTGTGTACCTGGACACCGAGCTCTCTCTGCCCATCCACAGTACCAAGAATCTTACCATTAGCCCAGCACACTTTATTCCTGTTACTTCTTCCGAACTGAATCATCCCGCACTTTTCCACATTCAACTCCATTTTCCAAAGCTCAGCCCACCTCTGCAGCTTATTTTTGTCTCTCTATAACTTACAACATCCTACGGCACTATCCACAACTCTACCGAACTAAGTGTCATCTGTAGATTTACTAACACAGCCTTCTATGTCCTCTTCCAGGTAATTGATGTAAATGACAAACAGCAGTGGCCCCAGAACAGATCCTTGTGGTATACCGTTTGTAAGTGAAGTCCAGGATTAATATTTCCCATCCACTACCACCCTCTGTCTTTTTTCAGTTAGTCAACTTATGATACAAACCGCTAAATCACCCTCAATCCCATGCCTCTGTATTTTGTGCAATAGCCTACCATGGGGAACCTGACCCAACCAATGATGGTCACATCCCATGAGTGCATATTTTTAAAACATCGTTTCATGGTCTGGAAACAATAGGCCCCTCCTGTTTTGTTAACTGTGGAGTGTTCTTTATTTATAACACAAGAAATTCATGTAACCAGGTATTTTACTGCGTTACTAATCTTCGCTCTGAATGCAGACAATGTTGCTGCATAAATAAATGTGTTTATGCAACAACTTAGGTTCCGCAGCATGTGACCAACTTTCCTGAAGTGATACTGAAAATCCGAGTAATTATCAGAATTGTTTCCTTGAATGGCATAATGTAAGAAATTTACAACACTGATGAACCACAGGAGGATGAAGCTCCCAGAGATGGAGAGCAGCAAAATCACAGCCTTTCTTCTGCTCTCCATCTCTGGGTCTCTGTGATTCTCGCCTTTGCTCTCACCCTTCAGCCTCTTCCGGACTTGGCTGGTCACTAAAGTGTGTCTGACTGTCAGAGCATTGAGCGACAGAATTAAAGCGAATGGTATTAAAGGTCTTAAAACTGTATCAAGCCAATCTAAAGCCACCCACCAAGTTTCAGTAAAGTAGCTTGACTTTGTTATATAGCGGAATGGCACATTGTTGACTATCGTCCGAGGCTCATATTGAAAATAGAAGGGAATGTTTTTCAAACAGAACAGGGTGCAGGTTGTTGCGAGAACCACAGTCGCAGTTTTCTCAGTGTAGTATTTTGCTTTCAGTGCCTGACAACAAATGATCACAAACCGGTCAAAAGAGAAAGTGACGGTGAACCAGACAGAGCAGTCCCTGGCTGAACGTAACAGCATCCCAGTAACACTACACACAGAAGTGATGTCCAGGAAACACCGTGGGTAATAATAAGAGCGAATTTTTTTCACTATAATGCCAAAGATAATGACCAGAAGATCAGCATCTGCCATAACTAGCAGGTAGCGAGAAGTACACGGCGAAATACCGCACCTTCCCCGTGAAAGGATAGCAATCGACAGCAAATTAACTGTGGAAGAAAAATGGGAAAGATGTGGTGAATTACGAACAATCCCCCTGCCTATTCCAGAGAGCAACAGTATGACCTTACCACCAAAATCCAGCACACTGTGTGAGTAGAAGTGGTCAGGTTGAGTGAATTTAAACACTTTCACACCCACCTGAGATTGATCTTCCAACCTAGTGACTACAGAGATTATGGAGTTTGGACAGAGACTGAGCTCATGGCCCATCCTAGGAGAGCAGAGGGAAGTCTGTGATTTTGTTTGATTTGTATGGGCACTATCTGAATGTGTGTATTGGATTCTTCCAGTTCTCAGCTCCAACTCTGGCAGGTGCAGAATCCCATCAGAAACCTCACCCCCAACACATTCACAGGACTGGAGAATGGACTGTCAATAAATCAATCTCACCCTTCCTCCTTGGATCAGGTCATGCCCTACTCTTTGTATCGGACCAAATCCTGATTGGAGCCACAACAGGATCAGCAATTAGGTCATCTGCTTGAGAACTTGGAGTGCAAGCTCGTAGTTCCGTGAAAGTAGGGGTGCAGGTAGATAAGATAGTGAAGAAGGTATGCTTTCCTTTATTGATCAGAACACTGAGCATAGGACTTGCGAGGTCACGTTATGGTTGTACAGGATATTGGTTAGACCACTTCTCGAATATTGTATTCTGTACTGGTTACCCTGCTGTCGGAAGGATGAAGTGAAACTTGAAAAGTTTCAGAAAAGATTTACAAGGATTTTGCCATATTTGTCAGGTTTGAGCCAACAGGAAGATACTGAAAGGCCTGTGGCTGTTTGCCTGGAGCATCGGAGGATGAGGGGTGACCTTATAGAAATTAAAAGAATCAGAGGGGCATGGATAGGAAAAATAGTCAAGGTCTTTTTCCTGTGGTGGGCAAGTCCAGAACTAGGGGGCATAGTTTCAGGATGAGAAGTGAAAGATTTAAAAGGAACCTGAGGGGCAACTTTTTCACACAGAGGGTGGTGCGTGTATGGAATGAGCTACCAGAGGAAGTGATGGAGGCTGGTACACCTACAACATTTAAGTCTTATATGAGTATATGAATAGAGAGGGATTAGAGGAATATGGTCCAAGAGCTGGCAAATGGGACTCGCTTAATTTAGGATATCTGGTCTGCATGGCTGAGTTGAAATGAAAGATATATTTCGTTGCTGTGTGACTCTACGACTCTATCAGAACCTGCAAAAAATTTGAAACAAAACTACTCAATTTGTCTTCCACAGGTGCAGCAGAACAGAACATGCAGGGCTCCCTTAGTGGCAATATTGAGTTTTAGGACAGTTGTGATATTTACACTGTAAATCAACACATCCATGCATCACAAATGTCTGGGTGTGCAGGGATCCGGAGGGGAATCTGTCAAGCTTGGTGAGGAGAAGAGAATTTCCAGATGGGATGGCAGTTAGATAAAGCTTTCTAAATCAAAACGGAGCACATATCCCACAATTCCTTTGCATCACAAAAAAAAAAACAATCAGAGTTTTAAATTTCACAACTGATCCAGCATCCACTGCCATTTGTGGAAGAGAATTCCAAACATCTCCCATCCTGAGTGTATCGAAATGCTTCTTCATGTCTTGCTGGATCGGTCTCGTCCTAATTGACAGATTCTGCCTCCTCATTCGAGAATCACAAACCACTGGAAAGAGTTAAATCTTTATCTTCCTTAATTTTCTAGGGAATATCGTGTAGGACTTCACTCAGATCACACCTTTTTATTTCGAGAGAAAACTGGCCTGATTTTTGAAATAAAGCATAAATTACTCAAAGTTTGTGCGAAGATTTGTAGCTCGGGTGCTCGTTGCTGTGGTTCTGTTCGCCGAGCTGGAAGTTTTTGTTGCACACGTTTCGTCCCCTGGCTAGGCGACACCATCAGTGCTTGGGAGCCTCCTGCGAAGCGCTTCTTTGGTGTTTCCTCCGGTGTTTATAGTGGTCTGTCCCTGCCGCTTCCGGTTGTCAGTTTCAGCTGTCCGCTGTAGTGGTTGGTATGTTGGGTCCAGGTCGATGTGTTTGTTGATGGAGTTTGTGGATGAATGCCATGCCTCTAGGAATTCCCTGGCTGTTCTCTGTCTGGCTTGCCCTATGATAGTAGTTTATCCCAGTCGAATTCATGTTGCTTGTTGTCTGCATAAATTACTGAATAAACTGAGGAGGATGGGCAAGAAATGTGGGTGAGAAATCAGAGTAAATGCTTTCGGTCCAGTGATCCTTCGTCTGAACTCATATCACGTGCCCTCACACCGAATTGAATCAGAAGAGATGACAGAACACTGAGATCAGAGATTGTTGCAGCCGCAGTGAGGTTAGGAGTCTGTGTCAGTGGAGAATTCTACCGAGAATGCTGCTTCAGTGAATTGCTGTGACTTTTCTGATGCCTGGATAAGGCTGACCACTCAGTGAGCTGGAGACATTATCGTTCAAAAGATAAAACCAGAGAGCAGATCAGCAGCAGATTAAAACTAGTTCAATTCTCATAAAGCCTTACCAGGAACGCCAATAATAGCAAGAATGGTGTAGAATGCCTTCTCCACTTGTTAAATTGGTCGGTGCATTTTTTCTGGGCGAGGTGACCTGTCCCTTCAGGCAGCTGACAATCTCCTTGTTTGAAACTCTGAGCTGATGCATTCCCAGAGACGCTGCCTTATACAGTGTGGAAGCTCCTTGGAGAGATCGAGGTGAACAGCATTACTCAACTTTGTTGCTGTGTTTCAAATTTCTGTCAACGTCCAAACTAATTACAATAACAAGTTTAATCCCAATAATGAAGGAGTGTTGCTGCTCAGTGCATCGTAACACAATAGCAAGAACATAATCTGGAATCTGCCAGCAATAACACTGTCCACTCAAACACCATGAGCCTCACCCCAAGGTCACAAAATATTTCAGTTGTTGAAACTTTATTGCTGGAACAGCACAGCAGGTCAGGCAGTATCCAGGGAACAGGAGATTCGACGTTTCGGGCACAGGCCCTTCTTCAGGAATCAGGGCCTGTGCCCGAAACGTCGAATCTCCTGTTCCCTGGATGCTGCCTGACCTGCTGTGTTGTTCCAGCAATAAAGTTTCAACTTTGATCTCCAGCATCTGCAGACCTCACTTTCTCCACAAAATATTTCAATCGATGCTGCATTGAGACAGTTTACTCCAAGTGTGAAAATATGTCTCAGAGCTGTCGTTCTACCATCTAAGCAAGGAGGTGTCCTCTTTAAACAAGAGCATTTCACTCACTTGATTGAAAAGTGAATCTTCTCACACACTGAATGTGTGTGTTGCTGCTGAGGTCAGCATTTATTCCCTATTCCCTATTGCCCAGGATCCGGAGTCACGTGAAGGAACAAGGGAGGAGAACACACCGCCTTTCCTGAGGGAAGGGGACTCAGTGAATAAGATGGGCTTCACTTCAATGAAGATATCACTGACCACACTCTTAATATTACTGTCCATCAGAAACATCACTGACCACAGTATTAATTTCACTCCCTATTCAGAGACCTCACCTAACTCCCTTTTCTTGTCAGTTTCCATCCAAATACATAACTGAACACCAGAGGCCCACATCATCCCATTCTGGGCAGAGACCTGGTTCCCTAGGGATTGTATGTGGTCTTGGCCCTTCCTACTCGGGCCTGATGAACATTGCTGAGTGTTGTAGGCAGACAGGACCCGTTCAAATGCTTGGAGCTGCCTACATCCTCCTTCCAGCTTGTCACGGTATACTGAGGCTGCTTCCCGGTCTCCAGTGTCCCTCCTCTCACTGGGATGGGCTCTTTCCAATTGGAACAGGAGCTGTCCGTGTGGGGGAGGTTTTCCTGCAACGTTCTGTCCTGTTTCTTGTGTAAGAGCTCTCGGCCTGTCACAGTCTGCAGTTTTCTATGGATTGACCGGATGTCAGCTGCCTTCTGCGATCGGGGTCCTCCAGGCGACAGACAGCACCGGCAGGGTACGATGTTCTTCAGGAAGAATTGATAAAGAGGCCTTAATTTAAATGGGGAGATGTAGTAGGAGTTTTGGAGTGATTGTGTGTAACATTTACAGTCCCCTGTGACTGTGTATGTGTGTGTGAGACAGTCACAGAGTTTCAGCGGGATATTGCAGTTGGTGTGCGCAGGAACTCACACTGTCCTGGGTGGAAACATCTTTAACACAATTTTTGTCAAGCATCTTCTTCCTAGCATTGACAGATATACTATTCATGAGAAAGCAGTACAGTCTGGAAATTTCCCTGACACGTTGCTAGGAATAAAGTACATTAGTTTCATCATCTTACATTGAATTCTATCACACACTTCTGTTCTGTTAAAAACAAAGACGTCATTTGTGTAATAATCTTGTGTGAAATTGTGAATTGAGTCATAGAGTTAGAGAGATGTACAGCTCGGAAACAGACCGTTCAGTCCATCTCGTCCGTGCTGACCAGATATCCCAACTCATTATGGTCCTCTTTGTCAGCACAGATTGAGAGGATTCTGTAACCTCTTTACCTGCTGCTGTAGGCCTATGCGAATAAACGTTACCATTGCAGGTATAAGGTTTCAGTAGATCTGTCACTTCCTCCTTAACCAACCTCCCACAAGCTTATACATTCTGGTACAGCTTTCTGGCCTCCACTGTATTTTCCATTAACACTCCAACAAAATTCACTGGCTTATCCTGTTTTCCTCCATTTGGTTTCCCAGTGCTTTCCCTAACCCACAAGCACTGTGATTTCATGTGGCCTACTTTATTGCAATGAAAACACCGGGGCTTTTTAACTTCTCTGTCCCCTTGAGGGTTTCCTTTCTACTCTGTGGTATGTTATCCCTACAATCTTCACCAAGATCTACCTTTCCTTTCCGCATCAGGATTTCTCTTTTCCACATTTTCTGTCGCTCATGGACTGAAACTGATATTGGAAGCCAATCTTTGATATCTGGACAAACGCATGTTCATCATTTTGCCATTTTCACTCTCAGCTCTTCCTCTTGAGATCTCACTCCTTCAGGAAGAGAATTTTTGAACCCCTCCAAAATAATTGTATCTCTAAGAACATCGTAGGTTTGCTCTACTTTTTTAAATATCCTTATCCACCCGCAAAAATTATTTTGTTTGATCCTTTCAAACTCAGTGTAGGTTTGACCGGGGTCCCTCCTTAGATTCCTGGAACGTTGCCTGTAGGCTTCTGGCACAAGCTCCTATGCACTTGAGCTGGCTTTATTCACCTCCTCGTACTCCCCAGACACCTCCTCTGACAGCTCACTCGCTCTCCCTACATGTTTTGTTTGGATCAACAAAATCCACATGGTCACGGATCACTACATTTGTTTCGCTACCTTTTCAAGTGAGATGGAAAAGGCTTCCACATCCTTCTCATTGAATTTAGACAATAATTGAATATATTTAAACCGTTTCTCACCCGGACTTTGTTTACCATGGGTTTGCGCATTCTCACTAAGTTTACCTTCCGCCTTCATCTCCATCCTTTTAAGCTGACTTTCCTGTCTCAGTGTCACTTTCTGAAGTTTAACCTCCCTCTCTTGCTTCCTTCCCTTTCCTCTCTCGCCTTTCCTTCCTCTTTCTCTCTCTTGCCTCTCTCTTTCTCTGTTTTTCCCTTCTTGTTCTGCTGAAGCGGTTCGTTCTTTTTCTCTTTCCTCTGTTTAAGTTATAATTCAAACTGTTTCATTTCTGCTGCCCTTGCCTTGTCTCTTGCCTCTCACTCAAGCTGCTACATTTTCAATTGAA
Source organism: Chiloscyllium plagiosum (assembly GCF_037043375.1). Classification (NCBI taxonomy): domain Eukaryota; kingdom Metazoa; phylum Chordata; class Chondrichthyes; order Orectolobiformes; family Hemiscylliidae; genus Chiloscyllium; species Chiloscyllium plagiosum. The sequence goes on from NW_028270178.1 coordinate 7,939,127, forward strand.
CATGAGCCATCTCTAAAGATTCTGATGGCGTTTCCAGTGAATGTAAACGTTGAGCTACTGCTGTCCTTTCCTCACGGAAGGAGGCAGCTCCAACCCCATCCTGCCATAATTCTATCAGTTTGGTCTTAATTACTTATTGCAAAACCCCAAGGTCACCTCTTCCACCTGCAGAGAACCTTTGGTGACTGAAAGAGCCATTGTTATCCCAAGCACAGTTTTAGCCAACTGAGTTCAACACCCAGAACAAAAGATTGTAACGCCCACCACCCGCTGAGACCAACAACCCTGATCTCAAATCAAAACTAAGGAACAAATTCCAGATGAGACCCCAATCTGTAATGTACCAGGCCAGAGCCCTCCAAACATTTCAAGAAGGTAGCCCAGACTCTCACTTTGTTAGTTGTTTTCAGCAGGTGTACAGCGGATATTCCAGGAGAGATGCAGTTGACCTCACCACTTAGTTTGAAACAAAATAGAATTTATTTAAAAGATGTCCAAATGAAGCAGACACAAAAGAGAACAGAATACAGAATAACTTAACCTCTCTGAAAACCCAACAGATTATCCCAACTTAATGATGCTGTCCCAATACTTGCAGCAACTCCCATAAACACTCCTTGGTACAAAGGAGAAAATCAAACCCAGGGTGTTTAAGGAGAGAAGGTAGATACAGGATCAGTCAGGACTTGCTTCTGTGGGTCCAGCAGCTTCAAAAGAAGACTGCTAAAACCCAAACCAAACCAGAGCTCGGAGAACGGGCCACTCCCCCTTCATTGGACAACGGTTTTATTTTGAAAACCTCGAAAACCTGTTGGCTGAGGGAAATCCAAGTTAATGTTTCATTGCCAGTGTTTTTCTCAGAACTGGATCAGAAAGAATAACTCTGATCTTTCATCACAGATGGTGCCAGACCTGATGAGATTTACCAGCAATTTGATTTGATTTGATTTATTGTTGGCACATGTACCTAAGTGCAGTGAAAAGTTTTGTTTTGTGTTCGGTACAAGCAGATATACCATTCAAGGATGTACAGATACCAGGATGATTGAATAGAGGGAGGCAGACAAAGTTACGTTAACACGGGAGGATACAACAGAAAGACCAACATTAGATTTAAAATTTGAGAGTTCCGTTCACAGTCTAAAAAGAACAGGGAAGATGCTGGTCTTGAACCTGTTTGTAAGTGTGATTAAGCTTTTTGCATATTCTGTCTGGTGCAAGAGTTTGGAAGCGATTATATCCAGGATGGGAACGATATTTGATGATATTGGCTGCGTTTCCAGGAACGAGAAGGACAGATGCAGTCAATGGGCAGGAGGTTGGCTGGTGTGATGGTTTGGGTCTTGTTCACAATTTCCTTCCGGTCCAGGGTGGAGAAGTTTCTGGACTAAGTCGTGACGCTCCCAGATGGAATGTTTCCTACGGTGAATTTAAAATGGTTGGTGAGACTCCTAATGGGCGTGCCGAATTTCCCAACATCCCGAGGAATAAGGGGTATTATTGTGCCTCCTTGACCCTCACATCTCCGTGGGTGGTCCAGGACAGATTGTTGGTTATCGTCAATCCAAGCAAAGTGACACTGTCGATCATAACCACCTCAGCTTCTGTTTTGGCTTTTGATTTCAAGCTCCCGCAGTTCTTTTACTAAGTATTACTTTCCCAGTTCCACAATGGAGTCCTCAGATACCTGTCGTTATGAAAAATAGGGAACAATTTGAGTGATGTATTTTTCATAGAATGGCATACTCATGTATTAACAGGACAAGTTAACAATCCATGACTATCCTTTCAGCTTGGGGTTTTTCTGGTCATAGAGTCATAGACGAATACAGCATGGAAACAGGCCTTTCAGCCGAAACTGCTCCATGCTGACCACGTGCTCATTCCAATTCCCTGTATTTGGTGCATATCCTCCTACACCCATCCCATCCCTGTACCTTTTCAACTGAATTTTAAATGTTGCTGTTGTCGCTCCCTCAACCACTTTCTCTGCCAACTCATTCCATTCACTCTCCGCATGAAGACTTTGCCCCTCAGGTCCTTCCTTAACCTTTCCCCGTCAACTTCAACTTATGCCCTCTAGTTTTCAATTCTCCAACCCTGGGAAAAAGGCTATAAGCTTTCATCCTATCTCTGCCGCTCACGATTTCACACACATCATTCTCCTCCATTCCAAGAAATAAACTGCTGTCCTGGGTAACCTTTGCATATAGCTCAGGCCTATTAATCCTGGTAACATCTTCATTAATCTTCTTTACACTCCTTCCTTTATTAACTATGTATTTCTGATAACCGGGTAATCAAAACTGTACATAATACTCCAAGGGCGACCTCACAAATGTAACATAATGTCCCAACTCCTATACTCGTTGCTTTGACCGATGTAGGCCAGCATGGTAAATCCCTTCTTCACCACCCTGTCTACCTGTGGGAGCATGTTCCAAGGATTATGTACTTGTACTCATGTGTCCCTCTGTTCCACAACACTCCTCAGGACCTTAGTATTTCTGGTGTAAGTCCTAACTTGGTTTGACTTTCCCAAGTGCAACACTTCACATTTATCTGTATTGAATTGCATTTGCCAATCCTCAGCCCACTTCCCTCGAATGCTTGGCAACAATTGTTGCTATCAATGATACCTCCGAATTTGGTATCATCTGCAAACTTACTCATCCTTCCTTGTACATTCATTTCCCGATCATTTATAACAAATACCGAAGGTCCCAGCAACGACCCCTGTGGTTCACCACTAGCTACAGGACACCAGTCTGAGAAACGACATTCAACAATTACACTCTGCTTGCTCCCATTGAGTAAATTTTGAATCTAGTTAGCTAGCTCTCCCTGTATGCCATGTGACTGACATTCACGATTAACCTGCCATGCGGGACCTTAACAAAGGCCTTACTAAATTCCATATAGACAACATCAACTGCCCTACCCTCATCTATCTTCTTGGTGGTGAATTTAAAATTGGAACCCTGCAAAGCCCAGAAATCAAACCCAGGTTAACTACTTGGAAAGTAGCTGTGCTCAAAACACTATGCAACATTGCGCATTGATAGACCTCTGAGTGTTCATTGATGAAGCAGGTGAAGATGGTTAGACCTTGGATGTTTCCTGACGAGTTATTGCAGAGATGTCCTGAAGGTGAAATTGCTGACATGAACAATAACAACTGTCTTCCTTCTTGCTAGTTATTGCTGCCACCAGCAGAGAGTTTTCTCTGGATTCTCGTTGAGTGTGGTTTTTCCTTGGCCTCCTACTGTCACACTTGGTCAAATGGTGCCTTGATGTTGATGGGAGCTCCTCTCCCTTCTCCTCTGGAGTTCAACTTCTCTGAACCAAGGCTGTAATCAATGGCCCTTGGAGCACCCAAACTGGCCATCAGTGAGCAGGTTGTTGCTGACCAGGTATTGCTTGTTAGACCTGTTAATGATACCTTCCTTCCCAATTCCATGTTAGAGAATGGACAGATGAGACATTAATTGACAACATCAGATTGACCTCATTTTTCTGTGTAAAACATACCTGAGTGATCTTTCACATTCTCGGTCCATGCCAGTGCTGTTGCTGCATGTGGACACTTTGGCTCGGCAGGCGGCAACTTTTCGATGTTTAAGTTATCAGGACCAATGGCCTTTTCAGTATCCAGTGCCTCCTGTCATGCTGTAACATCAGGGAGATTGAATTGAATTGGCTGGAGACTGGGATCTGTGGACATGGGGACCTCAGGTCGAGGCTGAAATGGATCTACGTCTTCGTCTTTTTGGTTGTAGGTTATTGCAAATGTTTTAGCTTTATCTTTTGCACTGATGTCCTGGACTCTCCATAACTGAGGGCTTAATTGGTGGAGAGAAGCCTTCTCACCCAGTGGTTTAATTGTCCACCATCTTTTATGACTAAATGTGCCAGAGCGTGGATCTGCTGAACTCAGATGTGATGCAAAAACAGAAATTACTGGTGGAACACAGCAGGTCTGGCAGCATCAGTGGGGAGAAAGCAGAGTTTCATTGGTTGTGTGATCACTTAGCTCTGTTTGTAACTTGTTCCATACAAAAGTCGTTCTGTTTTGTACCTTCACCAGGTTGGAACCTTACATATTGATTTTCAGTGCTGCTGTTTGTATGTGCTGTTGTACTCATCATTGAACCAGTCTAAAGACTTTCTATTCAAATACTCACCCAGATGCCTTTCAATGCTGTAATTGTGCCAGCTTCCACCATAGAGCCATAGGGTCATAAAGCATAGAGACAGACCCTTCGAAGCATGCAGTCCAAGCTGAACATACTCCCAATTTAAACTGGTCCCACTCACCTGCTCCTGACTCATATCCCACCAATCCCTGCCTATTCACGTATCCATCCAAATGACTTTGTTCCACACATTCATCACGCTCTGCAAGCTGGAAATGCCCCTCAGGTCGCTTTGAAATGTTTCCCCTCTCAGTTTAAACCCATGCCGTCTAGTCTTGGACTCCGTTATCCTGGGGGAGACCTTCGCTTTTCACCCTATCCACGCCCCTCATGATTTTATGAACCTCTACAAATTCTTCCTCAGCCACTGACGCTCCAGTGAAAGAAAAACCAGGCTATCTAATCTCTCCCTGTAACTCAAACCCTCCAGTCAGATATGTCGGGCAGATCGTCGGTGATTGTCTGTGCAAGGTATAATTCTGATGCTGCAAATGACGCACTGAACTTCATGGACACCTCCTCATGAATTGGTCGATCTGTTTGAAGCCTGCCCCATTTTACACAGATACAGAGCCACACCACATGATGCAGTGCCCATCAAATGTGTGTCAGGCAGATTGGTGACAATTCCTTTTGTACTGTCCCAGTTCACTCAGCAGGTGGTGCTGCTGAGCCTGTCTTGGTGATGGACACTGAAGCCTCCCATACAGAGTCCATTCTCTTGTACTTTCCACCTGCAATGTTATGTTCAAACAGGGAAATTCGAGGGATGAGGTAATTGATAATGAGCAGAATGTTGCTGTGTCTGTGTTTAACCTGATGCCATGAGGCTTCATGGGGTCAGGCATCAATGATGAGCACTTCCTGGAACCAACACCAGCAGCAGCAGCAGCAGCAGCACCCCCCTTGACAATATCCCACTGGGCTGCTCCCTCTGCTGTCTCTGTCCTGCTCGTGGGACAGGACCTGCCCTGAGACGCTCATAATATTGGCTGGGACATTGTCTGGAATGTGGGTTTCCGTGAGCGTGACTATGTTCAATTGTTGCTGGATTGGTCTGTGAGAAATATAAGGTCAGGTTTAAGTTTTATGCAGTGAAGAGTTAACCTCTCTTTATTTCTTTGAATCTTAAAATCAAACCAAACTAAATTATTTTTTTCAGTTGAAGATTATTCATTTGAATAATCAGAATGCGCACCTAATTATTGCTAACTTTAGTGACAGTAGTCACCAGTGCATTATTGCTCAGTTCAATAACCGGAGAAAGGAGCTGATTCATGTTTAGATGAGTCAGCACATGATCTTTGCACTACCATATACGTCAAAAATATGATTGATAAGGCCTGAATTTGAATATAATCTTGCTGGACCACACTGGCACCTCCAGTAAAGTGTGACTGGCTCCTAAATATCTACAGATAGCTCCCAAACTGGATCTGGCCAGATTTCAAACATTTCTTTACAACAGACAATTTGGACTCGTCCTTGAACAAGGGGAAATGCATGGAGCAGATTGGCCAATGGGCTAGCCCAAGACTCAGTGCAATTTTCACCATTAATGCAAATGAGCTGCCAATAACCATGATTCGTAAGTTTGTCCATGTTGATGACATCGAGTGTGCCACATAAGCATCATAATTCTCCTGTTTGGAGCAGACCCTTATTGTAGGTGTTAGAAAAGTGATGGATTACATTGCACCTTGCATTGAATCCCTCATCAACAATATCCCACGCATGTCAGCTCCACAATCCCAGTGTCCAAATAGAATTGTGCATCTACATGGTGGTGGCATGGTGGCACAGTGGTTAGCACTGCGGCCTCACAGCGCCAGAGACCCGGGTTCAATTCCCGCCTCAGGCAACTGACTGTGTGGAGTTTGCACGTTCTCCCCGTGTCTGCGTGGGTTTCCTCCGGGTGCTCCGGTTTCCTCCCACAGTCAAAAGATGTGCAAGGCCAGGTGAATTGACCATGCTAAATTGTCCGTAGTGTGAGGTAAGGGGTAAATGTAGGGGTATGGGTGGGTTGCGCTTCGACGGGTCGGTGTGGACTTGTTGGGCCGAAGGGCCTGTTTCCACACTGTAATGTAATCTAAATAATCTAATCTACATTGCTGGCCAGCATGATCCCAACTAGCATTATTGTGTGTGAGTCAAACTTGAAATTTTTATGAAGATGTTTTCAATATTATATTTATCATTAATAGCAAAGTGTAATCATTGAAGATCATAAATGCTTTGAATAGCCACTTGATTGTGCCATAAACAAATCCACCCATGTGTTTAGTTCAATTTTTAGAGGGAAACCTAATGAAAACATAATGAAAATATAGCGCCCAAATGGTGCGGCTGGTGAGCGCACCCAGGATCAAATTATTATTTAGCTTAAGAACTCTGAAAATATCCAATTATTTTTCCCTTGAATACAAATATTCCACACCTAATTGTCTTCATGACAAGAATTTAACTATGTTTCCTCTTTTCCAGATACGAGGGCATATTAAATTGGTTCAATCTGTCTCACATGTGAGTAATCTGGGATAAGAATCTCAGTGTCCGTGTGATGCTACTTTAGCCGTGCCTCTGAAAGACTGACAGATTGTTCCAACAGCATATCCCTTCAGCTCTTCACAACAAGCAAGTTGCTGCCTGCACTCAACCAGTTTATACTCACAAAACCTTCAACCCACAGTCCACTATTAGTCATGATTGGACAACATTTTTAATGAATCCTAATCCATTCATGGGCATCACTGCCTGGGCCAGCATTTATTGCTCATTTCTTGTGGCTGTTCAGAATGTGTTGCTGAGCTGCTTTCTTGAACTGTTGTTGTCTGTGTGCTGTACACAGAATTACAACACTGTTATTAAGGGCTGAGAAGCAGAATGGTGATATATTTCCAAATCATGATGATGATTGACTTTTAAGGGAATTTGTAGTGCATGATAATCCCATGCATCTGCTGCTCATGTCCTTCGAGATTATTGTGGGTTTGGAAGGGTTTGTTTGAGGAACTTTGCATGCAATTCTGGTCTCTTTCCTATCAGAAAAATGTCGTGAAACTTGAAAGGGTTCAGAAAAGATTTACAAGGATGTTGCCAGTGTTGGAGGATTTGAGCTATCTGGAGAGGCTGAACAAGCTGGGGCTCTTTCCCTGGAGCATCAGAGGCTGAAGGGTGACCTCATGGAGGTTTATAAAATTATGAGGAGCATAGATAGGGTAAATAGGCAAAGTCTTTTCCCTGGGGTCGGGGAGTCCAGAACTAGGTTAGGTTTAGGTTGAGAGGGGAAAGATACAAAAAAGACCTATAGGGCAACTTTTTCACACAGAGGGTGGTACGTGTATAGAATGAGCTGCCAGAGGAAGTGGCGGAGGCTGGTGCAATTTCAACATTTAAGAAGCATTTGGAGGGGTGTATGAATAGGAAGGGTTTGGAGGGATATGGTCCGGGTACTGGCAGTTGGGACCAGATTGGGTTGGGATGTCTGGTCGGCATGGACAGTTTGGACCGAATGGCCTGTTTCCATGCTGTCCATCTCTATGACTCTATGACTTTGGTGAATTTCTGCAATGCATCGAGTAGTTGGTACATTTAGCTGCTACTGAGAGTCAGTGGTGGATATAAGATAGTTGTAGTGGCCATCAAGTTAACTAGGAGAAAGTGAGGACTGCAGATGCTGGAGATCAGAGCTGAAAAATGTGGTGCTGGAAAAGCGGAGGAGGTCAGGCAGCATCCAAGGTGCAGGAGAATCGACGTTTCGGAGATAAGCCCTTCTCCTGCTCCTTGGATGCAGTCTGACCTGATGCGCTTTTCCAGAACCACATTTTTCAGCTCCATCAAGTTATCTGTTTTAGCATATGGGCCGTGTCCTGGCAGGTGGGACTAGATTGGGTTGGGATATCTGGTTGGCATGGACGAGTTGGACAGAAGGGTCTGTTTCCATGCTGTACATCTCTATGACTCTGTGACTCTATGACTTTGGTGAATTTCTGCAATGAATCTTTAGTTGGTACATTTTGCTGCTACTGAGAGTCAGTGGTGGAAATAAAATGGCGATGTTGACCATCAAGTGAACTGTTTTATTCCGGAGAGTGTCGAGCTTCTTGAATGCTGTTGCAGCTTCACTCATCGTGGCAAATGGGGAGTGTTCCATCACACTCCTGGCTTGGACCTTGCAAATCATGGACAGATGGAAGTCAGGAAGTGAGTTATTGCCTGCAGTATTCCTAGCTTCTGCCCTGCCTTGTCACCACTATATTTAAATGGATGGTCCAGTTCAGTTTCTGGTTAATGGCCATCTCAAGACGGTGAGAGTTGAGGAATCAGCAACGGTAACCCCATTGAATATCAAAGGATGATTGTTTGACTCGCGTTGTTAGAGTTGATCTTTGTCTGGCATTTATGTGTCATGTATGCTATTTGCCACTTTTCATCCCAAGCCTGCATATTGTCCAGGTATCAAGGCATTTGGGTATGGAGTGCTTCAGTATCTGAGGAGTCACAAATGCTGCTGAACACAGTGTAATTATTAACTAATATCCCCACGTCTGACCCTCTGATGCAGGGAAGTCCACTGATGAAATTACTGAAAGTGGTCAGGCCTAAGACACTCCTTTCAGGAACTCCTGCAGAGATTCCCTGCAGCTGTGATGACTGACCTCAAAGAACCAGAACTTTATTCTTTTCTGCTGGGGATGACTCTACCCAGTGAAGAGCTTCCCCTGATTTCCATTGCCTCCAGTTTTGCTCAGGTTCCTAGAAGCCATACCAGGCCAAACACAGCCTTGATGTTAATTACAGTCAGCCTCACCCCACCTCTGGAATTCAGCTCTTTCTGTCCATGTTTGGACTGAGGCTGTAATGAGGTCAGGAGCTGAGTGGTTACACTGAGCAGGTTGTTGGTGTGTAGGCACGGCTTCATAGCCATGTTGATGAAGCTTTCATTCACATTTTCATGATCGATATCATATTGGTGGGGTGCGAATTCGCCGGGTTGGCTTTGTCCTGTTATTTATGCACAGCACATACCTGAGCATATTTCCACTCTCTCAGGAAGATGTCAGTGCTGTAGCTCAGCAGGAACTGCTTTCCCAGTGATGCAGCATGTTAGGGAGCACATGTCATCTGTCCCATTGCTAGAATCTTGTCAAGGCCCCAGCCTTTACTCACAAGAGGAGGTCAAGATGGATCAACACATCAGCTTTTCGGTCTGAAGACTTTTGCAAATGGGTTTAGCCTTATATTTGCATTGATTTATTGGGCTCTCCCATTGTTGATTATTGCAGATATATGTAGAGCCTCCTCTCAATGACTTGTTTAATTGTTCACGATCATTCAAGACTGGTTGCGACTGGACTGCAGGGCTTTGTTCTAATATGTTGATTGTCGAATTTCTTACTTCTGTCTGACACATCAGGGTCATGCATGTGGCGAATGTGTTGGTGAAGACCACAGTTTGGAAATCGTTGTGAAGCAGGTGGAGAATGGTGACTTAATTCTGTAAGCGTCCACATTTTAGGAAGTTATCCCATAATCCCTAACAGTGCACAGAGTTAAAGACTTGAAGATCGAAGAAGGCCATGTACAGAGATTACTGCTGTTCTCTGCACTCTGCTTGAATTTGTCACACTGAAAATCCTGGCCATTCAGTCTCTTGATGGGCTGAAGCTGCCCTGAGATTCGGAAGGAGATCTTCAGCCAATGGGAGGAGGGACTGAGGAGGATTCTCACAATGACCTTTTCAGAGCGGACAGTGGGAAATTTCTCTGTACGGTTGCACGTGTCTCCTTTCTTGAAGATGGTCATAGTAGTGGCGTCTCTGAGATTTCTGAGCATGCTCCCTTCATTCCAGTAAATGATGGTGAGGTGGATTCATGTCAAGAATGACTCTCCGCCATATTTTAGTCCTTCACTGGGGATTCGATCTGTGCTGGTAGCCTTGTTGCTGTTCTGTTGCTGGAGGTGTTTTTGTCCTCAGGGTTGGTTGGAGGTTTGCTGAGATAGCAGTGGGTAGAGTGACTCAGGAACACTTGTGCTAAAGGCTGTGAATTGGTGGAGGAGGCCCTCGAAGTGGTCTCTCCAGCGAGTGCTGAGTGCCTCTTGGTCTTTGATGAGGGAGTCTCTGTGCTTGGCTCTCAGTGGGGTCACTCCCTGGTTACTTGGGCTGTAGATGGCTTTGATTGAGCTGAAGAAGCCGTACACATTGTGGTTGTCAATGAGTCACGGACTCTCCTGCTGACTTTCTCTACCCACCATCTATTCTTTAGATCACGGCTTCTTTGTTTCACCTCGGCCTTCAGTTGCGTCTCTGCTTGTTTCCATTTGCTGGAGTTATGGTGTAGCTGCCGTTTCAGGAGTACCTCACCTTTGCAGTGTTGGAGATCTTGGATCCCCTGCTTATTCTCAACGAGCCAGTCCTGGGGTTTCCTGGTCGAGAGGCCAAGGGTCTCCACACAGTTGCTGACTGGGAAGGGGTTTAGGGAGGAGCTCATTTACCCCAGAGGGGATTTGTTGGAATGTCTGACTAGTTACTTTGTTATGGTGAAACTGGTCGCATGGAGATCTGTGTTTGCGTTTCACGAAGAAAGTGGATCTGCCACCTTGTTCTTGAAGTGACCTTTCTCCTGCCAGTCATATCCCACTCACAGCGATGATGTCAGTGTTGTGATGCTGGGCAATGGCAGCAGTGAATTATTCAGGTCTATTGGTGTTGATGTTATCCATCAGGTTCCGAATTTTCCAGCTCACAGATTGATTTGCGCGTGGGGCAGCGTTGAGATGGAAGCTGCCTGTTTGTGGATCCCTTTAATTTGGAGTGTTCCCTGCACACCAACCACCACATGGTCCCAATGGAATGAGGTCTGGAGCCAATGGCAGGGAAAATCCGAGAGAACTGAAGACCAGGCTCTGCTTTAGGACGCTGCTGGGTTTCTTTGAACAAGGACGAGATAAACAGTGCTTCTGTTATCTGAAATTTATTTGGGGGAACAAGCAACTAAAGATGAAGCTGACCAGCTAATTGTTCCTTCTGGTTGAAATGCTGTCTTCTGAGTTCAAAGAGTCTTTAATTGTCTTTATCAAGGAATGTTTGATAAATCTTCTCAACACTCTAATTTCTGTGCATGTTGAGTCTGCCATGACCATGCAAGTATCTCTGTGTGTCATGGACATTGCCTATAAGGTACAAAACACAAAATTCGAGTTGACATCAATAGTCCATGTGTGTATTTTTTTATTTTTCACACCAAGAAAAAAGAAATCCATTGGACAATATTACTGTTTTTATTTCAGAAAGACATCAAGTGCTGAATTTTGTTATTATGCGTGTGTGTATGTGTCTGTGATCATGTAAAGAGATGACTACTTATACTTCTTTATTACTGATGTCTGGTTTATATATCTTTCTTATTTCAGCCTGACACAGACAGATGTTTAATTCACCAAATGTACAGTTTCCCAGTTTTGCACACCTGCCATCACCCTGAATTACATCCACCGACAGTTCCGCCATTTACTCCTACCCAATATCAAAGTCACTGAATCTCCATCCATGCTTCTCCCCATTGGAGAGTTCCAGTAGACTAGAGGTGGACAAATACATAAAAGAATCTGCCCAGAATATTGCTCCAAAGCAAAGTGAGAACCTGCAGGAGATGTCACATTGCACATTGAACAGAAGAGATGTAAAGAATTAATGTTTGTGGTTGTGGTGGCAATCAAGGAACTGCTTTGTTCTGGAGAATGTCAGTCCTCTTGAGTGTTGTTGGAGGTGCACTCATTCCAAGCAAATGGAGAGTGATCCATCATGCTCCCACCTTGGAGATGATGGCCAGGCTCTGGCAGATCGGGGTGTCAGGAGGTGAGTTACTCGCTGCAGGATTCCGAGCACCTGAACTGCTCTTGGAGCAACATTATTTGTATCAATGCACCTGTTCAGTTTCTAGTCAATGGTAACTGTCAGGTTGTTGATAATAAAGAATTTAATAGCGACAATGCTATTGAAGCACAGTGATCAAGAGGTGGATTCTCTCCTGACTGAACTCGTGTGGTGTGAACATTATTTGCCATTTATCAGCCCAAGCTTGCATATTGTCCTGGTCTTGCACCATTTGGACATGGACTGCGTCAGGAATTGAACAGTCCTTGAAAGTAGACTCGCAGGTAGATAGGAAAGTAAAGAAGGCGTTGGGTGTGTTTTCCTTTATTGGTCAAAGCACTGAATATGGGGGTTGGGGGGTCATGTTGAGCTGTATATGACATTAGTTGGCTACTTTTAGAATTTTGCATACAATTCGGAAGTATTTTGTCAAACTTGAAAGGGTTCAGAAAAGATTTACAAGGATGTTGCCAGGATTGGAGGACTTGAGCAATAGGGAGAGGCTGAATAGGCTGGGGCTGCTTTGGCTGATGCATCAGAAACTGAGGGGTGACATTATAGAAGTTTATAACATCATGAGGGGCTTGGATAAGCTAAACAGACAGGATCTTTTCCCTGGAGTGGGGGAGTGCAGAACTAGAGGATACAGGGGTTAGGACGAGAGGGGAAAGATATAAAGGGGACCTAAGGAACAAATATTTCATGAAAAGGGTGGTGCATCTATGGAATAAGCTGTCACAGGATGTGGGGGGACTGTTACCATTACAGCATTTAAAATAAATCTGGATGGGTATATGAATAGGATGGGTTGAGAGAGATATGGGCCAAGTGCTGGCAAATGGAACTAGATTATGTTAAGCTATCTGGTCGGCATGGACGAGTTGCACGAAATGATATGCTTCCGTGCTGTAAGTCTCTATACCCTATCACTCACAATTGTGCTGTATGTTTTACAATCATTAGTGAGTGTCCTACTTGATGGAACAAAGGTGATTCATGAATCAACTGAAGATGGTTGGGCCAATGACACTACCTTGATGAAGGGTAAGACTCCTTGATGCCATATTCAGTCAAATGTTACATTTCTGTCAAGTTTAGTCACTCTCACCTAACCTCTGGAATGCCTATCTTATACTATGCCTGCACCAAACGTTTATATGAAGTGAGGAGGCAAGTGACCCTTGGTTGAAACCATACTAACTGCCTTTGAACATGTCCTAACTTTGCAATTATCGCTTAATAGTGAACCTTTCCATCACTTTGGTAACCCTGGAGAGTCGACAAATAAGGTGGCAAATGGTTAGGTTGAGGATTTCCTGCTAATGATACTTAGAGTCTTAGAGATGTGCAGCACAGAAGCAGACCCTTCAGTCCAAGTCGTCCATGATGCCGTCCAGATATCCCAATGTAATCTAGTCCCATTTGCCAGTACTTGTCCAGCATATACCTCCAAAACCTTCCTCTTCATATATCCATTCAGATGTCTTTTGAATACTGCAAGTGTACCAGAATTGTATGAAATATTCCAATAGTGGCTAAATCAATGTCCCGCACAGCCACAACATGACCTCACCACTTTTATACACAAGGCTCCGAACAATAAAAGAAAGCATAACAATCGCCTTCTTTACTACCCTATCCTATCCATTTGTGACTCTATTTTCCAGGAACTATGAACCTGCACTCCAAGGTCTTTTTGTTCACCAACACTCCATAAGACATAACCATTAAGAGTATAAGTCCTGCTATGATTTCTTTTCCAAAATCCAGCACCCCATATCTATCTAAATTAAACTCAAACTGCCACTCCTCAGCCCGTTGTCCTGTGCATTCAAGATCCATTTGTACACTGAGGTAATCATCTTCGCTGTCCACTACACCTCCAACTTTGGTGCCATCTGCAAACTTACTAAATATACCCCCTACGTTCACATCCATATCATTTATATAAATGATGAAAAGTAGTGGAATGAGTATCGATCTCTGTGGCACACCGCTGGTCACAGGCCTCTAGTCTGAAAAGCAGCACTGTACCAACACCATCTGTCTTCTGCCTTCAAGTCAGCTCTGTTACCAAATGGCGAGTTCTCCTTGTATTCCATGTGACGCAATCTGGCTGACCAGTCTACCACGGGGAACCTTGTAAAATGTCTTACTGAAGTCCTTATAGCTCACATCCACTGCTTTGCACTCATCAGTCCTCTTTGTGATTTCTTCAGAAAACTCAATCAAGTTTGCGAGACATGATTTCCCACTCATCAAGCCATGCTAACTATCCTTAAACAGTTCTTGCCTTTCCAAATACATGTAAATCCTATCCCTCAGGATTCCCTCCAACAACTCACCCATCTTGGGAAATTTTCCCCATTGCCAGATAAAAAAAACAGTGCTCTAGCTATCCTGGAACAGCTTGGTTCTGAGCAGCATTGTGGAATAGAGATGCAAAAATGCATTCCAGGCAATATGTATCATTGACTCCTGCCCCAATAAAGTTTAATTGCATCAAATCAAACATGGGCCAGGGCACCTCCTATAGATTCTAATGACCTTCACCCACAACATGCCTCCCTGATGTCACATCTTTAAGTGGAAACACTTCGAGGAAGCACTGAGAGAGAAACGGCAAAGACAGCGCAAAGGAATCTCTCTTTCTATCTCTCACACGATCTCTCTCTCTCAGAAGTCCTCCTGACTCTTCTGCTGAGAAAACATCAGGAACACTGTGGAGCACTTTCATCCTCAGACTACATGGAAACAGTTCCTGTCTGTATCCTCCTAAAGTCTGCTTTGATTGTCTTCCCTGTTCACTGCCTCCCTGTTCAATTTGCATGTCATCTGCAAAGTTGGAAGTTATGTCTTAAGAACCCACGTGTCGTGGTTATACTGAGGTCAGGCAGGTGGACCTCAGAGAATATGAGTCCCATGATTGGGGTTGTTAATCTGGTACAAGCAGGGAGCCCTAGCTGGCAGATAAAAGAAAACGAGTGTCAGGTGTCCTGAAATTCTGACACCTGGTTCTGAGGGAAAAGGAGCAGTGTCACCTACTTGCCCCATGTAAATAAAAGGTGGCGTGATGATGGGATATCAGTCTGTGTGGAGTTATTTTACAAAGTCCTGTAAAATTCTGAATATTAGCTGCCACCAGTAAGTCTCAGCTGCCAGGAGCACATGTTGGGATATTGTGTCTGTGATGATTGTGAAGTTATTTTAAAGGATCGATCCTGCGATGCCAGTGCCACTAACCTTAACCTTGTATTATAATTTATCACAGAGCTCCACAGGAATAAGGTAAAGAATATGATAGACGTTTCAAATATAGAGAAAGTCTAAAATGAAGACGCTGAACCTTTCTTATATAATGTCCATAATTCTCAAGAATCAGCAGAAGCATTGTTCTCCAATCTCTGTTCAGATCAGTTTTTCCCATCTAGATGTTGAACTTGGAATGGTTTGAACCATATAATCTACACTGCTCCCATTTCCTGTACTTTTTTATTTCTTGTATCTCAATCTTCATGAAATCTCAACTGAAATATGCTCTGGTGAATATTTCCAGGATTTTAACAGAGGGACACAGAAAGAATCGCCCTGGTTCCAGAGAACTGTTCAATGAGAGAGAGAGGGGGGAGACAGAGAGAGAGAGAGAGAGAGAGAGAGATTTTCGCCTGGTGGTAAGTTTAACCTAACGATCGCCTGACCTCTCTACATCTCACATCAGTCGTACAACCAAATGTGTTAACGGATTATGACTTATGACATTATGATTGAGGGGGTGGCAGTTATACAGTAACAAATCACCGTTAGGCCTCAGACATAGTCTTGAGGAACCCCAGCAGTGACGTTCTGGAGATTAAATGGCTGTCCTCCAACAAACACACCAGTCACATGTAGTCCAGACCAGGTACAGACAGTCAATTTCTTTCCGTAAAGGACATTAGGGAAACAATGGGTTTTTAAAACAATTTACAATGGTTTCATGGTCTGTATTAGAGACATAATTCCAATTATTGATTCAACTGAAGTTCCGGAATCCGTCATGATAAGACTTGTCAGAAGTGGTACTGCAGATGTTGGAGATTAGAGTCAAGATTAGAGTGGGTCATCAGGTCGAAGGGCTTTTGCCAGGATCTTCGATTTTCCTGCTCCTCGGATGCTGCCTGACCTGCTGTGCTTTTCCAGCACCACTCTAATCATGATAAGATGACCTGAGCCCATCATAATACTTTGGAAGTATCTGAATATTTAGAACCCAAACATGATACTTTTGTTCCAATAAACAAAAAAAGGGTTTTCTGTTTTGTTATTTAACATTGAATGTAATATTAATTTATCATTATTTGGTTTCTGGAAAATGGGAACGTAGACATAATGGGGCTGAAAATTGCATTTAATTTGATTGACTGTGAACAATTGTGAGACCATTTAGGTTGCCTCTGATTGAGATGGGTTCGTGTATTTGTTCAGTGGGAAGCCTGAAGGAATCATGGATGAGCCGAGTGAACTGTTTTCCTGTGCAAAGGAATGTATTAAGTAGAAAGGTAGAAGAATAATTTACATGTGTGAGGTATATGTGTCATGTGTGTGCTTGAATATGTGTGTGTGAAATGCCTCATTCTTCCACATTATGAGTGTTCTATGAAGAATTCTTCCTCTCACTTAGCCTTAAAGGATGTTGGAATGTTTTGATCCTCCAGGTGCTCTGGTTTCCTGCCAAAATCCAAAGATGTGCAGGTTAGGTAAATTGACCAAGCTAAATTGCCCATAGTGTTCGGGTATGAGTAGGTTGGGTCATTCGTTGGGGCTAGGTGAAGAGCAATGGGGTGAAGGAGTGGGCCTGGGTGGGTTGGCCTTCGGAGGGTCGTTGTGGACTTATTGGGCAGAAAGGCCTGTTTCCACACTGTCGGGGATTCTCTTCTCTACTGTAGTTTTGGCGAGTGTAAAATTGGACAAGTCCTGAGGTCTGCAGGAGCCGTAACGAACGAGATGACGATGGAAATTATAAGTACTGTGATCAAATGTTTAATTCCTCTTCAGCTACCCGATTAGTCAGAGGACTTCAGCACAGCTGATGTGTTTCCACTTTTCAAGAAGTGTGGTGGAGATTGACCTGGAATTACACATCAGTGATTCCCAGTGCACAGGAAAATATTAGAGAAAATTCTGAAGGAGAGAATTGATCTCCATTTTGAGAGGCAAGGCTAGATTAGTCAGTGTGGCTTCGTTACAGGGATGAAATGGCTTACAAATCTGGTGGAGTTTTTCGAGTAGTTGACCGTGTCTGTAGATGAGGGTAGGGCAACTGGTGAGGGTAGGGTATATGGTTTTCAGCAAGGTATTGACAAGGTAGCACATGGGAGATTAATAACTAAGGTAAAAGCACATGGCATCCAAAATTAATTAATTAGCAAATTGGTTCCAAAAGTGGCTCTGTCAGAGGAGGCAGAGGGTGTTGATAGAAGGCTGGTTGTGTAATTGGAGACTGGTGTTCAGTGCAGTGGTATACCACTGGGATGAATGTTGTGTCCCTTACTGTTGGTGATATTCATAAATAATAATGAAAAGTGCACGTTTGTGCATGTACATGCGCCCATGTGTATGTGTGTCTGTTGTATCTGTATCTGAGTCAGTATGTGTGTTTGTGTGTGTGTGTCGCAGTGTGTTGTGTGTATATGCGAATGTGTGTGCTGTAGGGAATGAGGGTGGGTGGGGATGATAAATAAGTTTGCGATGACAAAAATATTGATTGGATGTTTGACAGTGAGGAAAATATTCTTTGGTGACAAACAGAAATAGTTAGGTTGGTCACATGGGCAGGTCAATGGCAGGTGGAATTTAACCCTGATAAACCTGTAGGTGATACACGTTGTCACAAGTTTCAAGACAAGGCAGTACTCAATGAATGGTATGACATTAGAAAGGGCAAAGGAACCAAAATATCTTGTGGAGCTTGTTAACAAATCTCTAAAGGTAGTAGGACAGGTCAGTAGGGTAGTTCAGAAGTCGTATATGATATGTGCCTTTACCATTCCAGACATCAGAGCAGGGAGGTCCTGTTGGAGTGAAACTTTATATCCTGTTGCAGGCCCTCTTGGTCCTGGGACTCGACAAAAGAATGACTAGGAGTACAATCTGCTTAAAGCAAGTTTACCAGTTTAATAAATTAATAAATAGAAGTAGCCTGGGGTAGATTTGCCAGGCAACATGGAGGTTAAAAGTTTCTGTGTTCCGTAGAGAAATGGTGCAAATACATTTACGTTTTTTTTTAATAGATAGTACAGCCTTAATTACAAGAAAAGACCAATCATATCGAATAAGGTGAAATGATTGACAACAGGCTAATCCAATGATATTTCAAGGGAAACAGATTGTTATGTGCATGTTTACTAGTTCAAGGTTACCTCAAAGACGAAATCACTGTCTTATAATTCATATTATGAAAATCCATTATAATCTCTTATCTTCTATTTAGCTTAACTCAACAAAACAGCAGCACAAGTTCACAGAGTCAAGTTCATACTTTCAGACATTATGTTGTGTTATTTTAAATTGAAAAGCCATTTCGTGGTTAATAAAAATCTACATATCCTTGTTGCAACTGATAACAGCCTAAATTCAAATTATAGATCCTCATTCCCTGCGTTGGTCATTCTATGACCACACCATAAAGGCATGGACCAAATTAATCCAATTCGGTGGCAGTGAAAGACTGCAATCCTTTCTCTTCCTCTGAAGAGGAATCAAGGACAGGCGATGATGCTTCCTCATCATCATAAAAGTGAGAAGAAGCATTTTCTGGGTGCAACCAATGTTGTCAATAGAAATTAATATTTTAGCAATAATACACTTATCAATAGCAATGCTAACAAAATGAGCAAATGAACAATAGCAGCATACATAGCCATATTGATAAACCATAAACCAAAACCCCAATCTCCCCACCCTGCATCTTCATTCATTTGGTTGACAGAAATGCGGATGATATCTGTATGTCCAATAATGTTTTCGATAAAGTTAGTGACCCCCATGATGCACTTCCCTTTGACTATGACACAAACGCCACCTTCCTTCACAATAATGTAATCGAGAGCATAGCAGGTTTTGTTGGGTAAATAGGCACAATTCTGAAAGTAAGACCCTTATTTCTATTAGGCAGCAGTTGTCTCATTTCATGAAATTGTGGGTCCACAAATATTTTGATGATTAATAACTCCTGAAGTCCCTCTAACGGAAAGAACACGAAGTGCTGCATATGTTAATGAGTGAGTTTTACTATTTGATAGAAGCTTTGGATCCTTCCATTCTGCTCAAAAGTCAGAAGAAACTGAAGTTTGACACGGGAATTTGAATCTCGGTGCCAGGTAATTGGACAGGGAACAGGAGTTGGAAATGATGCTTCTACAGATACAACACGTGGAGTACTTGCTATATTCAGGACAAGATACCTTCCTATAACTGAATAATAATATCCAGGTTAAGTATAGATAATGGAGGGATCTTCCCAATAAAAAGCGGGCCTATCTTTGTGACTTCCTGAGGTACCTGGGTAATCCTTGATTACATAGTTTGGTCCAAACATAAAGGCTGGAAATTATTCAGTCTAATGAGGTGGGTCTCTTGATAAGAATCGTGGTCGACCTCGCAGAATGGTTCTACCCATCCAATAACTGGGAAGATATTAGTGCAATTAGGTGTATCGTAATGAAGTTGGTTGTGGCAAACCACCCCACAAAGGGTTTGAATGCCAGAGGTAAAAGAGACACATTCCCTCCTTCAGGGAAATAGTGACAACTGATAAATATAGGCATAGCACAGGGGATACTTTTAGGGAATTTTACACTCCAATCCGTGCACACCCATCCCTTACTGTTGTAGCAATTTGAATAGGATATAGCGGATTTATTGGAGGATGTCCATAATCCTGTAAATACTTTAGAATTATTCGTACCCCCATGTTAGGATTTGGAAGGATAAATGAGGTCAGGGAGTGTATTGCTGAAGTAAAGGCGTAACTTCAACCTCTCCAAATATGTTATTATGAGTTTCGATGAACAAATTGTTAGTGAAGGATAGCATCCCACCTTTCCTCTTTTACTACATGATCTATCTGAAAGGGGCATGGCTCAGTAGAGATGCCCATTGTACAAATGAAATTAAACTGACGTACAACATCTTTAGACGATAAAGACCATTTAGATTTGTTCTGTAAATGAACTGGTCAACCTTTTTGATGCAGTTGACCACTGCATTAGTCATTCTTGGTAACATTCAGTCTCTTGGCACACAAGGACATCTTCCTGGCAGAGATGGTACACAGTCTCTGGTTGCTCAGGATCGCACTGGTAAACTGTCCCTTCTTGTGCTCCAAATCTGGCAATGGCAAGTCCATGCAGCCGAGCAAGTGCGATCTATAATATCTCTCCCCTTCCACCCCCATTTGCAAGTGGCTTGTCGAATGAGCTTGCAATGTGGGAGATGAACTCAGGCAGAACGTTCGGTGACCGAAGCAACAGTTGGGGTGGTGAGGAGGACCTAGAAGGTCCTTCCCATTAGCGTAGGAGGCCGTGGAGTGTCCATTGTAATAAAGTATAAACCATTCCCTCCTTGTATATAAGTGTATACAATATACACATCCTCAATTAAAATATGTAGCAGCAAAGCAGTAACACAAACTAATGTAGTAGGACTCACCTATATTCTGGTTTGAATATCGCGGGAGTCCCCTATTTGAGGCCATAATTTGCCCCCTTCAGCAGGCTAGAAGTCCTAAGAGCAATTTTGAAATAAATAATTCTCAAACTAATCAAACTCATGTAGCCCGCTTGAGTAAATATATAGCCCACACTGGCAAAAAGCTCATTCTTTCTAAACTTTGCACTCGAGATTCCCTTCCTACCCATTATTTTCTTACTTTATATGGAGGAGCCCTGGCATGGGCGAATTAAACAATCTTATTTTTATAAAGCCAGCTTTGCTAAGAGGTAATAGTCTTCGAAGTTTTGCTGCGAAAAACATTAACATTACCTAAAATTTTGATTAGTTCCGCAATATATTGTATTCTCTTTAAAAACATACGTCAACTTCGTGCCCAATCGAATGGCCCGACCTACAGCTGTAGTTAACAGTATTTAGAATTAAGTGTAGCAACCAGATGGTCATTTTGAACAGAAAAGTTGGCGATGAGTAGCTGGTTGGCAATGATGTCCCCAAATTATAGTAACATGACACAAAGCTTTCAAACCACACTGACATTTTCTAATATTGAGCTAACCTTGAATTTGGACATTGGCACAGTCTTAAAATTATAAACCATTACTGTTCACTATCAAATGTCTAATTGAAGGTAATAGTTCAGCCGGACATTCCTCCTTACATCTAACAGCCCCGTCCAAAGATAAATCAAATCAACTAGTGCACATTCAGATAAGCTGCATACGCAAAGCAAAGACATTTAGTCTTAGTGTCTATGTATGAACTCAAATCACTTGATAATTCAGTCAGTAGTATATTTTAATATAAAGTGCCTGTATCATTTCAGAAATGGTCATTTGAAAATTACTTCCAAATTTCTAAACAATATGGAAAATGATTCAAACAGTAAACCTGCTTACAGTGAGTAAGCAATAGATAAATCAACCTTTACATTGTGAATTGGCACTGAACAGATAGTCTCATTCCCCGGTGATATCTGTACCTTACCCAGAGCTGGCATACCCGTCCTTATTCTGTGTCTAACCGGGTTTTGCTGGGGACCCAATGGGATCAGAAGTTTGCGGTGAAAGCCGGCCTACTTGGCAGCTGCATATACTTACCCACTAATTTAGAAATAGTATCAGCTTTATTGGCATGAGCTAATCATCCTGAAAAGTGTCAGATTGATTGGACAAAATAGCATTACTATAACACTGCCCCCTTGGGGGGTTACAAATCTTCAATGTTTTTCCCACAAAACTCCAACATCGAGGATCATTTTAAAAGCACAATGAAGAGTCAGTGTATATTTGTAGATTTTCCTTTTGATAGGATGAAAGCATGCCGATTCCCAACATCAGTTCCGAGCTACCATTAAAAACTTATTACTCCGCACTGGTCACATTTCAACAGTTAAAGCAAAAGCCAGGCGGATGTCCCTGGGAGATTTTGCTTTCTTGTTCCTAGTCTCAAAGGTGAACTTCTGGGAATTGCCTGACGCAATTTTCGGGAAAAAGTTGTCCAGCAGTGGTCGTCGGGTACGTACATGAGGTAGGTTCCGCCCCCAGTGGTTATCCTGGTTCCTATCAACCATATCAGGACTGGCATATGGCTTTTGGGATCGTCAGGACGCTGGATACAATTTGGTTTACCTGTAACTTGCATCATGGTTCAATCCCCCAATCACATGCAGAATGTCTTCAACTGGACAATATTCCATTATTTAATTAAGACTAAATTGATGCAGCCATGTTTTAAGTTAGCCATGAGGCAATAGACAGGTCACTGACAATGTGCAATGGAGTTAAAACAAGTGGCCCTGCCCATGAAATTTAATTGGGGCGAATACAACTGATTATTATAAATATTATCAAGTATTATAATAAAGTAATGAACAAATGAATCATTATCTGCAATTCAGTGTAGGAACCTAACTAAAACATTTTTAAAAACTGTATTCTACTGCTTTATCCTTGTTATTGCATCATTCTCTTCCCTTCTGCAGTTGATCTCCTCGCCTCTATTTTAATTTTAATCTTATTTAACCAATTTAACAATTTATGTTTGTCTAACTTTAAAGCCTGTTGCTAACTATACATTTTGGAATCTTGATTGTCATAATCTGAAAGCTACTCTTCAGACTTGAATTTTCAGCGAATCAAAAATTGCAAGAGGAGAATAACTAAATAGGTGATTTGTCTCTTTCAATAGTCCTGGTCACTGTTACACATGGCTGTGACATTATGGAGCCTGCTAACTCCATAGCAATGGAGCAGTGATGCTACAAAATAAATAGCGATTGATTTACCACCTATTCCTTTAAGTATTTGTCTGTCCCTATTGTCCAAAGGGTGGAATTCTGGGTGACAGCGGTGACTGCTGAAGTCAGGCAGTAGTCCTTTTTCATTTGTTCGGGACGGCTAATGATGTGGATAGAATTTAGTGTGGATATTGAGTGGATTGCTACCACGCATACTTTGTCCATTATTGAGTGGGGATCCAGCTAAAGAAGAGTCTGGAAAACAAGTTTTCATTTATTTATGTGGACATTGGAGGATCAAGAGTGGTTTGTTCTCTTTTCTTGTTTTGAGAACAGATTCCAGTGATTGGGGGTGGGGATGGAAGCTGGTGAATGGGGGTGGATATGGTCAGAATGGAGGGTGGAAAAAGGTAGCAAAGAGTACAATGAGTGAATGGGGGTGGGGATGAAGGTGATAGGTCAGAGAGGAGGGTGGAGTTGATAGGTGGAATGGAAGATCGGCAGGTACGATAGGTCATGAGAGCGGTGCTAAGATGGAAGCTATAGCTGGGGTGACGTGCAGCAAGGACAGTCATGACCAGTAAACTGAAGAGGAGATGATATTTTATTTCATAATCACTGAAGGATCCTTAACATTAAAATAAATCATGCTAAATTTTCAAAATGCAAATCAGATTCAAAACAGTCATGGATCTCGAGCTTTTTCACATAATGTCACTAATGTTGAGGATGGATCATCTGTTCTGTCTATGCAATTACCCATTTTAAAATTACTTCAGTTTTATAGCAACTGATTAAAGAATAACTCACCAATCAGAATTCCACAAACGTTAATTTATTTCACAAACTCTTTTTAAAAACCAAATTAACCTTTATTTATAAAATACCGCAATATTTCCTTTTATTAATCAACTTAAGTTGATTTTTTTAAGGTATTATTATTAGTTATTAACTTATTATTAAGTTCCAGGCCTCCTTTCCATCGATTATAAGCAGATAAATCTTAGTCAATATACTTTAAATTAACATCAACCACCTGTGTTAAATATCGGGGTCAACTGCCCCAGTAATAGCCACAAACATCGGGGGGGGGGGGGGGGGGGGGGGGGGCTCCTACCTCTGTAATAGTTAACTGCTTGTATTAAAACTGTTGAGGCCACCAGCCTCGAAAAACTGCTGAAGATCCAAAGATTGGAGCTTCTTTTTAAACCAGGAAATGAACGAAGTTCGGGAGATTCTCCTAACAGTTCAGCAATTTTCGGAAACCACTGTCCTGAGCGCAAAAGCAACGCTAACCTCAGTCAATGTCTCCCCACCATCACCCACGACCCCCATAGTCCCCCAGAACAAACCTTTGTTAACAGCGATGCTTTTGACCTGGACTGGAACATAAACAGCGAGGGGTCATGTCAGACACTACTTGAATGAGAGGAAAACCAAACGCTCTTAAAATGTTCACATCTGGCCGGGCGAATTACTCAACTCTCAATAGTGAAAGACATTTAACTCTTACACCGATGTTAACGACCTGTCTGAGCTGAAATGAAACATGACACAAAAATGAAGATCCAGACACCTCAAGAGAGGCCTCTTGTTTTGTAATCGGTGAAAATATTCAATGCAATGCAGTTTGGAAAAAGGCAAGCGTCATCAGTTTATTGAATTAAGGCACCTTGATGCAATTCTGTTCAGCAACACAAAGGCTAATGCTTTTGTGTTCTGTGGTGAAGTTGTGCAATTACCTTGGAATCTTAGAGATTCTTTGTCTGTTTTTAAGAGATAGTGCAACCTTAATTACAAGAAAAGCCAAATCACATTTAATAAGATGACATGACTTCCAGCAGATTAATCCAGTGATATTTCCTGGGAAAGGGTGCTAAAGAACAAGAAAAGTCCAATCAACTGTAATAAGATGACATGATTGACAACAGGCTAATCCAACGATATTCCCTGGGAAAGGGGTCTTAATTTAATCCACGTCATAGTAGCGGTTCAATGTTAGTTTGAATACCACATCACTGTCTTATGAGAAATCCATTGTTCTCTTTTATCTCTGAATACAACCAAATTAGCAAAGCATCAGTTCAGGCTCACACAGTCAAATTATCGTTTGCATCCATTTTGTTGTGTTATTTTAAATTGAAAAATCAATTTGTGTTTAATAAAAATCTGTAGATACTTGTTGCTTCTGACAACAGCCTAAATTCAAGTTTTCGATCCTCTGCTGGGGTGTTAAAGTGGCAGGCAACTGGGAGCTCAGGGTCTTTTTGGGGGATAGGACGTCGATGTCCCGCGAAGTACCAATCCGTCTCCGCTCTGTTTTTCCAAGTGGATGGGAGACCGACATCGTGAGCAGCGAATGCAGCTGACTAAATTGTGAAAAGTGATGATAAATCGTTGCTTCACCTGAAAGTCATGTTTGGGCCCTTGGATACTGAGGGGGAAGAGGTAAATTGGCAGGTTGTACCTTAGGGGGTTGCAAGGGAAGGTGCCAGACAAGTGTTGGGGCTCTTAGGAGTGAAGCAAGAGTGGACCAGGGTGTCCCACAGGGAATGATCCCTGCGGAAGTTGGAATATGTGTCTGGTGGTCGCATCTCACTGGAGGTGTTATAAATGGGATCTGATGTTTTTCTGGATGTGGATGCTGGTGGTGGTATGGTAGGTAAGGACAAGGAGAAATCGATCTCTGCTGTTAGAGGGGTAAGGGGTTGATGTTGAAAGGGTGGGAAATGGGTCAGACACAGGTAAGAGGGCTCTGTTGACAATGGTTCTATGAAGTTGGGTAGTTAGGAGCTGACAGTGGTGACCATATGTCTACCATTTCTGATCATTAACCCCCCCCCCCCACCCCCACCACCACCACCACCACCACCACCACCACCACCACCACCGCGTCCTTATCCCCACACCAAAGACATAACCAGATACACCGGTCACGGTCTGAAATCAGACACGGGCCACGGGATGCGAGGAACAGTGAACACCTTTAATGACGATACAGAAACAGTGGCTTAGGGCCCATGTGGACACATCCAATAACAAAGGATTTTGCAGTTAGCTTCAGGCACAGCCTCAGATTAACCTTGCGGTCCATTGATATTCATGCAGCAAAGGTGATGTTGTCTGCAACCCTTACCAAACTCCAATTCATCATCGAGACATTTTTCAAATCTGCACACCCCTCCCTCAAATATACATTTCCGGGATCGAGCTGGAAAGCAAAGACGAGAAGTTTATTGATTCCTGCAGTCAGGGGCCAAGGTTTCACCTCAGCCCGTGAGACCACTGAACCTTAAAGACATATTTCGCGCAGTCACTGATGAGAAATCTGGACATAATGAACACAGTCCAATACAAGGGAGGGGCACCTGTCGATTGCAGCAATGCCGTGACTTCCAATGACATGGAATGGCCTTAAAGGTTATAATCTACTGCTTATTTATTTCAAAAGGCAAATATAATGAAGTGTTTCAGAACTGAAGTGGATTGTTTACTCATGGGAAATGTCTGCCATAATTCACTAACTGCACAAGGAATTCATGGTAGACTGGTGGGATTATCACGGGACGGACATCCAAGACCATCAAGCTCATGTTCTGAAGAGCTGCCTTTGAATCTCATCGAGGAAGGTGACGAAATACGATTTATATCCAAATAATCTGATGTCAAATATGAAAACGCTATTGCTTATCCGGGGGAGGGATGATGGTGGTGAAACAAGTGAATAACTACTTCATTAATGTTCTTAAGTGAAGAACATTACCTACTCTATTTACACGTGACTCCAGATTCATTCCCAAATGCCTTCTGGGCAATAAGGAATGGACAATAAATCTTGGTTTAGCATCCCACGAACAGTTATCGTACATATTAGCTGATTGATTTTAAACTTTTGTCAGCTAAATGCAGTGGGTTACAACTCTGTTTTCAGAGAAATGAGTGACTTCAGTCTGCCGTTCTGAATGTTTGTGAACATTGTTTGAGGATAAATGGACTCACGGTTAAAGGAAAGATGTTGTTTCATGACTTCATCAGCAGTGCCTGGCTGCACCATCACCAAGGCCACAAGAACAAAGAACAGGACAGTTCTCATCTTCGCCTGAATTTCTGCTGCATTATGAGCTGCCCGGAGGGTGGAAGCTTCATATATGTTACACAGGCTGTCCCATAGTTAATAAGTGCAAAACCACAACACCGACAGAATCTGTGATGCACACGTGAAGACGTCATTTCAATTATGAGTCAAACAATAACACACACAGACACACAACTGTGTACTTAGACAACCAGACACAGGCACAAAACAATATGTACATATTTACATAATCATAGATGCACACACACACATAAAATAATATATACACATATACACAATCGCAGATGCACCTACACACCCACATATACAAAAATGCACAAACTTATATATTCAAACACAGACACAGACACACACACACACAGATGTGCACAAATACTCATACACACACACACAGACACACGCACATGCACAGACACACTGACACACACAAACACAAACGCATACACAGACACACACATACACACAGGTGGACAAACTCACCTATACAAACACACATAGACACACAAACGCACATTCACAGATTTAAAATACATATACATAGACACACTGACACACACACACAGATATACACAGATGGACACAAATACTCAGACACACACACAGACACACGCACATGCACAGACATACTAACACACACAGACACAAATGCACACACAGGCACACACATACACACAGGTGGACACACTCACCCATACAAACACACATAGACACACACACACACATACACAGACACAAAAACACATACATAGACACACTGACACACACATACACACACACACACACACAGATGGACTCAAATACTCAGACACACAGACAGACACACGCACATGCACAGACACACTAACACA
The DNA here is from genome assembly GCF_037043375.1 of Chiloscyllium plagiosum. Lineage (NCBI taxonomy): Eukaryota > Metazoa > Chordata > Chondrichthyes > Orectolobiformes > Hemiscylliidae > Chiloscyllium > Chiloscyllium plagiosum. The sequence continues at coordinate 7,967,091 of NW_028270178.1, forward strand.
CACAGACACAAACGCACACACAGGCACACACATACACACAGGTGGACACAGTCACCCATAAAAACACACATAGACACACACACGCACATACACAGACACAAAAACTCATACATAGACACACTGACACACACAGACACACACACACACGCACACTCACACACACACACAGATGGACACACACACAGACACACGCACATGCACAGGCACACTAACAGACACAAACGCACACACAGGCACACACATACACACAGGTGGACACACTCACCCATACAAACACACATAGACACACACACGCACATACACAGACACAAAACACATACGTAGACACACACACACACAGACACTATCTGCAAGATTGCAATTGTATGAGATAACTGATATTTGGGCAAACAGCAGTATTCAGCTGCTGGATTGTCTACAGCAAAACAAGGGCTACTGTGTGGGGTGGCTGAAATTTGAATACTCAGCAGTGTGCAATGTGTGTGTTCTCTGTAGTCATACGCCAGCGTCAGTAATACAATACCTACAGTGCGAGATATGACACTCCGCAGTGTCTAACGTGTGTACTGCCCACAGTGATGCAACATTTACACTGTGGAACAACTGCGATTTGAACAGTTAGCAGTGTGAATTCTGTATATTGTCTGGAGTAATGCAATGTGTACAGTGTGGAAAACTGATATTTGAGCATTCAGCTGAGGGCAGTCTGTGTATTGAACTGGCAAGTTCACAGTGACATGCTGGATCTATTCTGCTCTTTACTGTTGGACAATGCTATGGTTGAACTCTGAGAGACTGAATGGAGCCTTGTGGCCGGTGAGATCCGCGTTAGAATCAAATATTTAACAGCATGATCGACTATCCAAACTGCTCAGAGAGTGTTTCCCTCACGTCCTTGAAATGGAGTTATTTTTGTTCATCGTGTCCAGCTCCACGTTTTTAGCCTCGGGTTCTTGTATCCCTGAGGAGAGATTAGGTTCCAGCTGAGACTCATCCACTGGGTTACTCTTAAAGTCTGAACAATAAGAGGCATGTTACACAGGGCTCTTGAGTTGCCATGGAAGTATTCCTATCTTTGATCCAGGAGGTCTGGGTTCATTTCGCACATCTTCTCATCAAACCAAGGGCGCATTAAGCCAATTTTGAGAAGTCAGCCATGTTTTGTTTTGGAGTAAGAATGGTTGCTGTTTGTTGAGGCTATCATTGACATGGCGAAAAACAGCAATCCATTGCATTTGTGTAGACTTGGTGCGTGTTTGCATCTTTGAGCGAGGCGGGGAGATTATGCCATTGCTTCTGTTTTCCTGTTTGCTCTGCTGTGCGCATCTTTTCTGTTTCCATATCTACTTCCAACGCTGCATGGCATGCCTGAGTAAGGTTCCAGATCCCCTTCACACTCATCCCCTTCTCTGGATGATTTTGATGACTCTAGGAATTCCCTGGTTGTTCTCTCTTTGGCATGGCACTCAACCACAGATTCAATCAATAAGCACATCGACCTGGACCCAATATACCTGCCACTGCAGCGGACAGCTGGAACTGACAACCGGAAGTGGCAGATGCAAATCACTATAAATACTGGAGGAGACATCACAGAAGAGCTTCACAGGAGGCTCGCAAGCACTGAGGATGTCACCTAGACAGGGACGAAACGTCTGCAACACAAATTCCCAGCTCGGCGAACAGAACCAAACAACTAAAGGTTACCGTTAACCAGACTTAAAGGCGAATTTCCTCATTCTCCAACTCAGCCTTCTCCCAGTTTCCATTTCTCACAGTTTCTGAACCTCCCCCAGACCCAAACATTTATTGAAAGCAGACCTGTAGTTTTTCTTCCCATCCTCTGTTACCAGTAACTACCCCTCAACCAGACCAGCCCCTACTTTGTCCTGAACTTTGAGATCTGACTGTGTGCAATTGCCTTCTCTCCCCTATTAAAACAGTGGCAAAACTCATTCAAGATTACATGTACATCCAATATTCTAAGATGTCCTGGGATTCTGGAAGGTTTTGTCAGTTATTTGCTTGAGATCTGCACCTTTCCTGATCTATCCCCTCCTCTACAGCTATCTCTGCTTTTATCTCTCTCCACTATTCTTTTTGTTTCTATCGATCTGCCTGTCGCTATCTCGCTGCTTCTACCTGATTATTCCTTCTCTCTCTCTCTCACTTTCTCTCCCTCCCTCCATTTTCTCCATTCAATACTTTTTACAATCTCTTTTCTGTTTCTCAATTAGTTTTCCTACCTTGCTGTATTCCTACGTATCACCCTCTGTAAACAATCTTTAAACTTTCCACCTTCATATCATTGCTGTTGCATTAATGTTGACATTGGGTAGCTCAATTGGCTGGATTTCTCGATTGCACTGCAGAGTGATGCCAATAATAAAAGTTCAACTCCTGTTCCAGGCGAGATAAAGTTCGAAAGAGAGAAGATGAGGAGTAGGCATTTTGGCCCCTCAAACCTGCTTTGATATTCAACAGGATCATGTGTGTTCAAACATTCCTCCCATCCCCTTTCCTGCCCTGTCTCCATAACCTTTGGTTCCCCCGTCTGATCGAGAATCTCTCTCTCTCAGCCTTAAATATATGGAGGTATTATGGCCCACATGGCTCTCTGTCACAAGGAGCTACAAATCTTTACAATCCTTTGAAGGAAGAACATCTTCCTCCACTCAGTCTGCAATTGGAATTCCTTCATTCTGACAGTCAGTTCCTTGTCTCCCCAATAAGGGGGACGCATTCTCTCAGCATATTTCCTGTCAAGCCTCTTAAGAATCCTGTATATTACAGATGAGATCACTTGTCATTCACTTAAACTCCAGCAAATGGAGTCCAAAGTGCTTTAGACTTTGGTCAGAATGCAAACTCTTCATTCCAAGAATCTTCCCAGCGTAAATTCTTTGATCTGCTTGCAATGAAGTTATGTATTTCCTTAAACATTGTGAACAGATGTGGTCCACATAGTAAGACTTCCATACTCTAATACTGCAGCCCTCTTGAAGTAAGGACCAACATTCCAATCACCTTCTGGATTATCAGTTGCCCCTCTGTGTGAGCTTTCTGTGTAATGTGCACATGTTCCACTAAGTCCCTTTTTGTTGCAGCTTTCTCAATTTAAAGACGATAAACTTCACTTCTTATCACATTATACTCCAATTCAGACTATTTAACATCTGTCTAAACTATGAATATCTCTCCTCAAACTGCATGTATCCCTCTTATGACCTGCATTTCCAGCCACTGTGATATCGTTTGCAATTTTGGAGACAGGATTTTCACTTCCTTGCTCCAACTCATGAAGCCCCTGCAGGTCCCACCTTCTCAGTCTCTCCCCTCGCCTGGGGTGCGGTGACCCCTCTAGTTAAACCACCACCAGCTGTCTCCCAATGGTTACATATTTCTTAGGAGCTGCTGTTGTTTTCTACAATATTTACCTCTGAAGCGGAACCAGTCGCCACCCTGTCTGACTCTCTTTCTCAAGCTGTTTGGAATCTTGCCCTCGCTCTGAACAAATAGTTTACTCCCTGCCTGACTAACAGCAAGAAAGCAGGAAGGCAGATTGTCTGTTGGCCTTCATTGATAGAGGATCGGAATTCAGATTCGGGATGCTCACTGACGTTATGCAGGGACTTGGTGAGGTCACTCCTGCATAATTGTGTCTGGTGTTGGTGCCCCTACCTCAAAGATGATATTCTCACAATAGCCAGAGTGCCCATCGAGACTGCTCCACCACGCAATGAGATCATCGCTGAAATGATCATCAACAACCCCACTTCCCTGCCTTTTCCCCATTACCCTCCATTTACTTCCTGATTAAAAACCTCTCTATCACAACACATGGTCAGGTAGTGAGTTGATGGATGCAGACGATGAGTAGGCAGATGCGATTAGAGGAGAATAACATTATGGTCTGCACAGAAATGATGATTTGAATGGCCTGATGTTCTGTTGCACTCTTCGGAATTCCCAATGTGCTCGTATAATGTTAAAGCATGCAAGGCTGTGGGCCAAGTGCTGGAAAATGGGACTAGAATAGGATGTGATTACTAGGGTGCTGATGGCCAAGTGGTATTATTGTTGTTCCGTTAGTCTCTAGTCCCAGGTAGCGTTTTGAGGATGATGTTAAAACAAGGCTTGGACAGATGGTGTTTGAACTGAACTGTTGAGGCAGAGTCTGGACTCAATGTCACAGACTTCCCAGGCCAAGCTACAGCTGTGTCTGTCCCCTCAGGTAGTCGTGTATGGTCCATGGGATCCTGCAGGAGGACAGAAATTCCGGGCCAGAATTCAGAGGTTACATTCCCATCTCAGCTAACACCAGCCACTGATGTGTCCCACGACCTTCACGAACAGCTCGATGGAAGATTGTAACGAGCCTGCGCAATCCACCCCCTCACATTCCCAATGGGCACAGTCAATGGTCTGGCCATTTAGCACGTTGAAGATGGAGGCTGTGATAATTAACTAATGAACCGTTTATCGTTTCATATGATATGCTACGGTGCTTCTGCACCTCACACTGTGGCTGGGCAGTGATCACCAGAGGATGGTTAAAGCATTGAATTAGCTGCTTCTGTCCCTGATAGTGGCCAAGCCTATCGCTGCTGATGGAGACAGGGAATCCTGGCTGTTGGTGGGAGGTGAGGATGTCTTTCAAAGGGAATGTGAGCAAGGAGAATGCTGGAGAAATCCCAAGCCAGTCTGGCAGCGTCCGAGGAGGGAGAGAAACTCTGCTCACATTTCCAGTTAGATTCTTAAAGACATTCTGAAGAAGAGAGAGAAAAGACTGAAAACGTGAACTCTGTTTCTCTGTCTGTCTCTGCACAGATCCTGCCAGGCCTGGTGAGTCTCTCCACCAGTGTCTGCTTCAGATTGTCAGCACCAAAGGATTTAGCCTTTAGTCTGTTGAGGTAAGCAAGGTATTGGTGGGGGCAGGAGCTAGACTGGGCAAAAGAATAAAGCCATTCAACCTTCTCACCTCTGAATTCTGCGATTCCACCTGTGTTTGTCCAAGCTTCATTACATCACGTGTCTGCTTTGCTCACCTATCCCCCCAACCCTGGTTTCTCCGCAATCTCTTGCTGTCGGAAACACTTCTAGGGATCTGTTCCCCTCAGGATCTGGAGTCATGCACGTGATGTGAATTGTCACAGGCCAGCATGCTTTCACAGACAAATTCCATCCTGAATTACATCCCATTCCATGGTCCCTTATTGTATATTCCAGATTCTTCATTGGGTGTGAGTGATGCATTCCAATGTTCATCGTCTGTCAGTAATCACAGCTGAGAGGGCAGCTGAGAGATAGCGACACATTACTCTGGTTCTGGAGTCTCATCGAGCCAGACTAAGTGAAAAATAGCGTTTTTATTCCAGAACAAGTATTCTTGAACCAGATGGATATTTAGGAAATTTGGGAATTGGCACAGCTGCATCGTTATTACATTTTTTCTTCCCATTTCACACTTCACCAGCTGTTATGGTGGGAATGTTCTCTTGTGTTTCTGGATGATTATTGCAGTGAAATTCACATCGTCGCTCCACCACCATTCTCATTCTCCAAAGTGATGTAGTTTGACCAGCGAGAGAAAAGTCGAAAGGGAGATTGAAGAACTGGGCGAGGGAATCTAAACTTTTAGGCAAATCGCATTTTGTTTGTACAAGTTATTCGGTTGGATTTAAGTGAAATCTACAAGTAAAGATGTGATATTTCCATATTTCAGGAACGTTAGACAAGATCTACCTGGGGAGCAATATACTTGGCCTTATTTACTCAAAGAAACAGCTGAAAATGGCTCCTCCACAACTGAGTCAGATCGATTCCATCTGGTTGGAGCATATGAATCTTGTCAAACGAGAGCAACTCACCACTTGGGTTGCTCTTACACTAGAATATCTGTTGCAAGCTTTATATTAAGCCAGCGATGAACTTTAAGTTCAAGAAAGATGTGAAAACATGTAAATCTAAACCTAACCAGAGAAAATAGAAGCAGTTAATTGGAGCACATTCAGTCCAGCAGCAATGAGTATGTGTTGCAGCTGCAGTATGTGAGCATTTGGCTAAAATACAGACAATGTCTTGGGAAGGGGGAATGTTCATTGGATTATTGGCAGCAGGAGGGCGTCTCAACGTTTAGGGTTAGACTGCGTGATTTGGTCAGTGTTCAGCGACAAGAGAGTGTGATTGACAGTCGGGTTTTCCATAGGGAGCCAGACAGCAGGGATACAGGTGCCTCATCTATGGCAAGAGTGGTACCAGAATGAACAGAAAACCAGTCAAGTGGGAGAACACCAAAAGTAATGGAATTGTAGGAGGGGGCTCACAGGAATCGAAACCTTTCTCTGCAGTAATGAACGTGAGTCCAGGAGGCTGTGTTCCATTCCTGTGCTGGGGTTCAGGGCCCAAGGTCATGGCTGTCGATAAGTTCACAATGGGATGGACATGAGACAATCTTACTGATCCACGTACTTATAGACAACACATACCAGGCAAGGAACAAGGTTTTGCCAACACACTGTCAGGAGCTCGGTGTCCAATTTAGAAGCTAAACCTCTGGATTAATATCTCTCCCAAGTGTTACTTGGCACAGGGCCATTCAGGTTAGGCAGGAACATTGGTGACGAAGAGGCTAGCGCGAGAGAAAAGGGATGTGGTTCTCTCATCACAGATACTGCCAGACCTGCTGAGATTAGATTTCAATTTTTCAATAATGGCACTTTTTCTTCATGCATTTCCTGTCATTTGTTCTCGCGATGTAATTTGTCATATGCAAGATCCTATACGGTTGCTATTATGCTCTTCAGCTGATCGTGTCACATTAAAAGATGGATGCACATGAATACCATGGTGACTCTATTCCTATTCGCATTGAAACCTTTGCCGTTCTGTAGATGTCTGGATGGACAGTGTCAGTAAGAGTGAGGTCAGTGATCTCTCCATTGTTGGAAGCCCATATTATTCACTGATTACCCTTCCCTCAGGAAAGACAGTGCGTTGTCCTCACTCGGTCCTTCATGTGACTCCAAATCCTGGGAAATAGCGAATGGGGAATAAATGCTGACCTCAGCAGCAAACACACATTCAGAGTGTGAGAAGATTCCCATGTCAATCAGTGAGTGAAATGTTCTTGTTTAAAGAGGGCAGCTCCTACCCTGGAATGCAGAAGGACAGCTCTGTGACATATTTTCACACAGGAATAAATTGTCCCGATGCAATATCAAACGAAATATTCTGTGATCTCGGGATGGGGCCAATGGTGTTTGAGTAGAAAGCGTATTTGCTGGCAGATTCCGGTTTCTGTTTTTATTATTTCTTTATGACATGCTGAGCAGCAACACACATTCATAATTGGGATTAAACAGGTTATTGTAATTAGTTTGTTCATTGGCAGAATTTGAAAAACAGCAACAAAGTTGTGATGCTGCGACCTCGACCTCCCCAAGGAGCTTCCACACTGTATAAGGTCGCGTCTCTGGGAATGCAGCACCTCAGAGTTTCAAACAAGGAGGTTGTCAGCTGCCTGGAGGGGCACATCACCTCACATGGAGAAATGCATCGACCAATTCAACACGTTGAGAGGGTGTTCATTAACATCTTTGCTTTTATCTGTGCTCTTGGTGTGGCATTATGAGAATTAAATGTTCACTTGACCCAAAATATTAACTCTGCTTTCTCTCCCACCGATCATGCCAGTCTTGCTGAGTTATCTCTGTCTTTGTCTTTGGACGAAAGAGAGAAGGACCGATAGACTGAATAGTTTTGCCCAATCCCTTGTGATGTTGAACCTGAGATATTAGGAGAAGGAGATTAACCTGGCCAGTGGTGCTCTAAAACCCCCACTCCTCCTTACTCACGTGAAATTTGTGAGAGTACATCAGAAAATATTGTAAACTGTAATAAAAATCATCCTCGTCGCCTTATGAACCCAGTTTTGAGGTGTCTGGATTCTATTGTAGTGGATATATTTGGGTGCTCTGGATTTAATTTACCTATTCCCCTCAATTAGATTTCAGTTTATAGTTGTTCTGGGAAAAAATACAGCAGCTGAGGCAGCATCGAGGAACAGGAAAATCAATGTTTTGGGCAAAAGCCCTTCATCAGGAATGAGGCTGGTGCTCTCGGGGGTGGAGAGATAAATGGGGTGGCGGAAGATAGCTGAGAGTGAAATAGGTGGATGGAGGTGGAGCGAATAGTGATAGATCAGAAAGGAGGGTGGAGCGGACAGGTAGGAAGGAAGATGGACAGCTGGGACAGGTCATGAGGGCAGTGCTGAGCGGGGAGATTGGAACTGGGGTAAGGTGGTTGAGGGGAAATGATGAAACTGTTGAGGTCCAACATTGATGCCATGGGCTTGAAGGATTCCAAGGCAGAAGATGAGGCATTCTTCCTCCAGGCATTGGATGGTAGGGGAATGACGATGGAGGAGGCCGAGAGCCTGCATGTCCTCGGCAGAGTGGGCGGGGTGTTGAAATGTTCAGCCACGGGGCGGTGGTATTCGTTGGTGCTGTGTCTCGGAGATGTCCTCTGAAGCACTCTTCGAGGAGGTGGCCGGTCTCCCCAGCCATGTCCTTCAGTTGGCATAAGCAGAAGTTAAAGACCTAACCATGCTCAAGTACACTCATTATTAAAGACAGTGGAAGGGAGGCAATGGCAATGTGATAAGGATCTGTAAAGGTGTGACAGAGCAATGGATGGACATAAATTCAGACCAACAGTCAGAAGCCATCGCAGTCACAGAGACATGGAACGTTACACATGGAAAAGACTACAGCAAAAAAGAATGACATTGGTGATGAAAGCTCATAAAGCTCTGAAATAATTTCACTTGTGAAAAAAATCCTGCTAAGTTTCAGGTGGAGCCTGCAACTGGAAAGCTATCGGTACTCAGGTGTCAGAGAAAATCCTTAAATCTGAGGAAATACCCAGGATGGAGTAATGTCACTGTGCCATTGTCACTGTGTGATGACATCACCCACAGGAACACAGAGCATCTGGGTCTGTGCAAACTAGAGATCCCCCACACACTGGGAAGGATGGCAGGGTTCCTGACAGGGGACTCAGAAGATTTACCAGCAAGGTTTGGGGAATGACAGATTGCAGTCATGAGGTTAGGTTGTAGAAATCGGCATTGAGGGGAGATTTGACAGAGTGGAAGCAGTAGTTTATGATTGGTTAACAAAAGGTAAATAAAGTGAAGCTGTTTCCATTAGCTGACCATAAAACTATTAGAGGAGAGTTACTTCAGTTTGGGAATGTTCCACAGTGAGAATGCGAGAAAGATATTTTATGCAGCGAATGGTCATGACCTTGGACTCAATGCTGACCCACAAACGCCAATAATGCTGCGATCCTGATACATTGATGGGAAACATGTGTAAAAAGCACACTGGTCTGATCAATGATGGAATCTGAATTGAATCAAACTAGCATTGATCTGACAGAATTAATGTGAAATTCTCCCAATGGACTTAGAGCAGACGATTCCAAGACAGAAAGCACATCACCGTTCCACAAATTACTGTTTGATCCTCGATAAATCTTTCGCTGATTCTGGAAATCTGCCGATGTATAAAGGTCTAACTCTCAGAAGGACATGGCTGGGAATACTCAACAGATCAGGCAGGTGGGAATGCATACAGTGAACATTTCAGCTCAGCGAAATTTCATTAACATCTTCTTGAAGTGGGATAAGCAGGTGGTATACACAAAAAGTAAATGATCAGGAGCCATTGTATAAGTGTGCAAACTAGAATTGAAATTACACAGTAAAATATTGTAAATGCTGCAGGAAGTGGTTGACGTCTGGGGAGGCACACATTGGATTAAAGTTTTGAGTTCAAAGTCACTGAGAGTCAGCTGAACTTGAAACGATCAATCTGCTTCGCTGTTCAAAGAGTGCATGTTCGATTTAGGAGGATAGACTAAAACAATGGGAAGACTCTAAGAATCGGAGATGGAGGGAAATCCTCTGTTGAGCCCACTGAATTCTTAACATTTAGTGCGGAATGCTCTGTAATTCGGGAAATTGCAATCAGATCGTGTGGCTTTTATGTGTTAAAGAGCGCCTGGTTAATACATCTGCACACCATTAAAATTAAAATTCCGACTACTCTTCCACAAACATATTCCAGCCCAAATAAATATCAGTTTCTTGGAAACAATAGAATCTTTCAATTTGTGGATAATGATCAAAAGAAAGTTTTAACTGCAAATAAACGTTTGAGACGAGTCTTGTGTTATGATTCGGCTTGTATTTTCCTGATCTGCTCTTGACCCTGGTGAGCACTGTGATGCTGTCTAGGGGGGAATACAGTCTCTTCAGAACTTTCCCTGATCTCCATGGCAATGACAGATCTCCTGATCAAGACAACAACCATGGCACTATCTGATTTCCAGTCTATCTTTTCTATAAGGCTGCTGCCCACCATTCCTGCAAATACATTTACTTCTGTCTTCAGTTATTTAGGAACTGGTAGTTTCAGCTGGTTGATGGTCATTTGGTCCGTATCGCTCAATTCCTTGCACATCCATATGCTTGTAGGGCTAACTACCAGCCCTGAGATTACGTTCCAGACACCAACCACTCTCTGTGGCAAAAACACCTTGCGCCCACATTTGTTTGAACTTTTCTATTTTCATCTTGAATGTTTGCTTCATTGTTTTAGAAATTTCAATTCTGGGAAAGAGATTCTGACTGTCAACTCCATTTCTGTGTCTCACAATTTTATAGACTTCACCGAAGTCTCCACTCAGCCCCCTCTGCTCCAAGGAAAACAACCTGAGTTTTTCTAGAGTCTCCTCATACCTCAAAACCTCTAACACAATCACCATCCTGATAAACCTTTTCTGCACCCTCAACATCCTTCCTGTAATGTGGCGACCAGAATTAAACACGACACTATAAGAGAAGCCAAACAACAGTCTTATAAAGCTGCAACATGACATCTTCATTTTCCTTTCTTCCTTGCACTTTATGTCGAGTCCATGAGCTTTTGTACTTTTCCACACAGCTCCTTCATTTACAAACTTGACCTCAAAACATTACTTATCCCAAAGCCCCAGGCCTAAAGCGTCGCCATGACAACCACCATGCTGTACTGTCCCACATCAAAACCGGGAGAGTGAAGGTGACTCGCACTTCCACAGTAACACACGTCCTTGTATCCATCCCCGTCTAATGTAGTGACATTCCCACAATTGCTGTCCACTCTGCCTACAAGCAGGCTTTCCCCACTGCCCCGAACTGGGTTCCCCAACTTCACTGCTGCTGTGGGGTCCCCCGAAGCCCTCCTTATGAATTTCATCGAACTAATCCCCAATGACAGGAACGGATAGGGTCAGCATGGATTGGTGAACGGGAATTTAGGATCGAAAATTCTACCGGAGCATTTCGGGGATAAAATAAATAGTTTGAGTGGCCACCCCTCTGCTCTGCAGTGATACAGATTCCCTGATCTTGATTGTCCCAAACAATGTCAATGTCGTTGGACATACTGTGCCAGTATCTCCTGACTGACTACTGTCTCCCTTGCCCTGACTGAGAACTTGTTTCCTGAGGCTTTGAAACGTGCCTATTTGGTTGAAGTACATGCAGAGTGTTTGCTGCTTCAGCTGCTGTTCCAAGTGCCTGACAGTCCAGCTCCTTGACTGATCACCGCTAACAACAATGAGAAGCAGCCTGGCTTATGTCTGTGATAAACAACCAGGCAAGACAGGAGCACTGTGAAACATTAGGTTCTGGTTGAGCCATCAAAGTGCAAAAAATGCCAAGGAAAGACAGAGATGTTGTGCCAGTCCCTGGGCAGGACATGTCTCAGGCGCTGGAAAGGTTGCAACGTTTTTGGAGTAATAATATTCTTTGTGGGCAGATACTACTACATCTTGTTGCAGTGCTTTTATTTAACTCTGGCACATTTCACCCGCTCTGCAAGTACCTATTGGACTTTTTAATGTGAATTGGCTCTCTGAATAATATGCGCCTGACTTGATCATTCGTGATGCCACACCCAATTGTCTCCTACGTCAGTGAATATATAATCTGATTCAAACCACAGACCTTTGAACTGAGAAAATAAAGCCTTCATAAATACACCTATTGATTCCAGTTGCTCTTGCACTCTGGTGAAAAACATTATTAAATATTTACTAGGAATTTGTCGCGGTTGGATTTTTGAGCTATAGGGAGAGGTTGAATAGGCTGGGATTGTTTCCTCTGGAGCGTCAGAGGCTGAGGGGTTACCTTATAGAGATGTATAAAGTCTTGACGGACATGGTTAGGGTAAATAGACAAGACATTTTCACTGGAGTGGGGTAGTTCATACTAGAGGGAAGAGGTTTAGGGTTAGAGGGGAAATATTTAAACGGGACCTCAGGGGCAATGTTTGCGCACAGAGGATGAGCTTACTGAGGAAGTGTTGGAGGCTGGTATAACATTTAAAAGGCATCTGGATGGGTATATGAACAGGAAGGGTTCAGAGAGATATGGGCCAAGTTCTGGAAAACGGGATCACATGAGGTTCAAATACCTGGTCATCATGGACGAGTTGGACTGAAAGGTCTGTTACCGTGCTTTAACTGAATGTGACATAAAGGGGCAGCACAGTGGTTTACACTGCTGTCTCCGAACACCAGGGAGCTGGGCTCGATTCTGTCCTTGGGTGGCTGTCTGTGTGGAGTTAGCACATTCTTCTTGTGTATGTGTGGGTTTCCTTTCACATTCCAAAAGATGCGCAGGTCAGGTGAATTGGCAATGCTAAATTGCCCAAAGTGTTAGGTACGGTATTCACAGGTAAAGTAGGGAAATGAATAGGGGTGGGTCAATCTTCAGGTGGACATGCTGAGCCAAAGGGCCTGTTTCCACTCTGCAGGGAAACTATTTTTTTTAAAATCAGATCCTTTCCTGCTTTACAGTGTTCTCAAAATATCTCATTCAATACATCCGAATCATCCGCCTCCTCATCAATATCCAAACGGTTGAATACTTCAATAGCTTCATCTTCTCCATTTCTTTTCTGAAATGCCATTTAACATGAGGTAGAGCTGGTGGAAAATTTGTGTTTCTTCCATTGTTCGGAACATGCACCAGGGATGAAGTGATAACATTGAGAGTGAGTGCTGAACGTACAGTAAGAGACAGATAAATTAGATTCGAGGACAAGTTGCCTTATCCAAACAAAAGCGTATGGACTCTTTCTTCTGTATAGATTAGGTACACGAGAAATTAGGGAAACATCCAGAAAAGTGATCAAACAAAAGTGGTTTTCGAATATTTGAATGGGGGGTGCACCAATCCCAGAAATGTTGCAATACTAGGACGATGCACCAAGTTGATGTAGCAAGCTGCTAATCCATCTCCAACACAGGGGGTGCGAGGTTGGTTTGGGGGAGTTGAAAGAGACTGTCCCACTGTCTTGCCCCTCCATGTTGCTCAGACTGGGAGGCTCTCAGGTGAACTTATGTGCATCATTGAAGCAACAATTGGAACATGAAGCACTTATTGGGATAGAAGACGCGTGAACTGCTTGGAGTGGAATGCAGGGAATTGGATAAGGGAATCGAACTGCATACAGGTAAGATGGACCAATTGGCCGCTTCTGTGCCACAACATTCTATCATTCTGTGATCTCTTCCTCTCTCTCTTGAACCAGGTCTGCCTTTCCGCTGTGGAAAAGACTACGGGAGATGCAGACTGAGCACGTGTGCAGAGAATGAGTTCGAAACTAATGGGAAGTATCTCTTGTTCTTCAAGTGTTGCAAGAGCTTGTGAGTTCCAACTGGGGAAGCATGGCCAAAGCGAAGCTCTGTTTGGTGCTAGATGCTTTCACTCCTCAGTTGTGTCAGCGGCAATGTCTGATAAGCCCACTCTTCCTGCATTGACTTGAATAAAATTCACTGCATTCATGATCACTTCTGTTCTGTGTTCATTTCTCATGGAGAGAACACCATCCCATCTTTATTTTGAAAGAAAGCCCATCTGGTCCAAGACTCTCTCACAAGCAGAAACAACTTCTCCCCACCTACCCTGTCGTGTACCCGAAGAATCTTGCATGATTCAATTAGGTACTAACTCAGTTTTCTAAACTCTGATGCGTACAGGTCCATCCCTACTCAACCAATCCTCACAAGACATTCCCTCCATTCCTGGGATCAGTCTGATGACCATCATAAGTTTAAAGGTAGGGGTGTTCACCAATGACTGCACAATGTTGAGCACCATTTGAAAATTCACAGATACTGTAATAGTTCATGTTCAAATGCAACAACATCTGAAAACCATTCAGGAATGGACAGTGATACTTGCTCGTCATAATTACCATACAATGACCATCTCAAATAAGAGACAATGTAACCAACTCCACATGAAACTTGATGGTGCAATCTTCATTCAATCCACCACTATCAACACCCTCGGGCTTATCATTGACCAGAAACTCAAGTGAACTCACCAATAAATCCTGTGATTACAAGTGCCGGTCAGAGGTTAAGAAAACTGTGGCAAGTAACGCCCAAAGTCTGTGCACCAACTCCAAGGCACAACTCAGGATGTGTTGAGATATTCTCCATTTGCCGGGGCGAGTGCAGTTCCAGCAACACGCAAGAAGCTCGACAAGATCCAGGACAAAGCAGACAACTTGACATCCACAAACATCCACTCACACTGTCACTGACACTCGGTAGCAGCAGTGTGTAAGAGCTACAAGTAGCACTGCAGAAATTCACCAAATATCCTTAGACAGGATCTGCCAATACGCTTTCATTGTGAAGGACAAAGATAATTGCTAAATTGGAACACTACCACTTGCAAGTTTCCTATGAAGCCATTCAGCACCCTGATTTGGAAATATATAGTCTTTCCTTCACTGTTTGCGTCTACCTACAGCACACAGAATGTGACGACTCAAGAAAAAAACTCAGCAAAACTTTTCCAAGTCACCCAGGAATAGGCAATATATGCTGGAAACAGTCAGCAATGCTCATGTCACACGAGTGAATTAAATGCAAAGTTCCCTCCCTTGAGTGCCTTCCAGATCTCTGCTGTCTTCATTGCACCCCATGCTCCCAGTAAAACAATTCTTCCTTAAACCCATTCTAAATCTCTCAACTATCACTTTAACATGGTGCCCCTATGTTACTGAACCTTCGATTAAGGAAAGGGATGCTCGCTCTCCTCCCTGTGCACACACCTCAGAATCTTCCAGACATTTACCAGCTGTCCCCTCGACCTTCTTTGATCTAATAATCTCCCATCATCACTGAATTGCTCCCATCCAAGCTACATCCTGGCGAATGATCTCTGCATTTCCTCCAATGCAGTCACAGTTTAAAATCTCACAACCCCGGGTTATCGTCCAACAGGTTTATTTGGAAGCACTAGCTTTCAGAGAGCTGCTCCTTCATCAGGTGCTTGTGGTGTCGGACCATAAGTGTACATACTCCACAACCACCTGAAGAAGGAGTGGCGCTCTGAAACCTGTTGGACTATAATGGGCGTTGTGTGATTTTTAACTTTGTCCTCCCCAGTCCAACATTGGTTCCTCCACATCAATAGAGCCACATCGATGTATAGTGTGGTCACCAGAACTTCACTTAGTTCTCCAGTTGTGACCTAACCAATGTCCTGTAAATCTCCAAAGTAACTTCCCTGCTCTCATAATCAGTGCCTGGATTGATAAAGACAAGCATAGCCTTTGCCTTCTGAACTATCTAATAGTGTATGGTTGCAACTTCAGGTTCTGTGGACAAACACGCCAAAATCCCTCTGTTCCACTGACATTCCTAGTCTCCTACCATTCATTGAGTACTCTCGAGTCATGTTACTTATTTCAATGTTCATGAATCCACATTTATCAGGGTTAAATTCCACCCACCTAACTTTCTTTGGGTTGGTGGTTTGCCTTATTAACAGGGAGAGAGGGAATGTCAGAAAATGGTAGTGCCATCGCTTGGAAAGTTCATGGCCCAGGTTGGATTGTCATCCTTCCTGGGATGGTTGTGTCCCGCCAAAGGGTGGCAGCATCCGAGTGCTGCTGACCCTGGGAAGTCTCCGAAATTGATTGCAGCCTCTACCTCATATCTTCAGCTCAAAAACAGAAAAGGGAACATTCTACAACGATTGAAGACGACATTTCTCCGTCATCATCACATGATGTAGCCCTCAGTGTGATGAAGTGCTCAGAGACACAGTTTCGAATGACCCAGCATCAATTACAGAGTCATGGAGGTCTACAGAAAAAAGGCCTTTTGGCCGATCAAACCACTGTCGATCAAACACAAATCTCTAACTATTGTTCTTTTTCGATCACAGGTTGTGGGCATCACTGGCTGGACCATCATTTATTGCTTCCCTTAATTTCCAGGACGGCAATTGTAATCAACCACATGGCCATGGGGTTGGATTCACATGGATTCTATATTTCCCTAAAGGAGAGCATTGAACCAAATGGACATCTTTCCCAACAATCACCAAACGTTTTCTGGTCACCATTAGACACTCCATTCCCAAAATTTGTATCATTAAAATTCATTTCCACCATCTGCCAAGGCCTGAATTAAACCAAATTCCTCAGAATCCTACTTGGGTCTCTAGACCAACAATCCACAGTATTATCACTGGGCCATGTTCTCTCCAATGACCTAATTCCATTCTGATTCCATTTTCCAACGATGGGCCTACAAGCCTGCATGCCTAGGCAACACAAGTGCACATTGACAATATAAAAGAGTGCAGCATAAGAACAGGCCATTCATCCCATCCCGCCAAGTCTGTGAGGACCACAATGCCATTCAACTGTAATCCCATCTGTCCGAACATAGTCTGTATCCCTCGACACACTTGCTGTTTATGAGTGTTCATAAATGGATCTTTCACTTTGCGAATGTAACTGTTTTGACCAACTCCTCTTGCACCGTGCTCCAGTCACTCACCATCCTTTTCATGAAAACACTTGCCTCGTGCATCACCTCCAAACATTTTCCCTCAAATTAAACCTTTGCCGCGAGTGTTTGACATTTCCACCATGGGTCAAAGACTTTGGTTATTCACCCTACCCGTGTCTCTCAATAATTTTATACGCTGTTATCTGGTCACACCTCAACATCCAACGCTCTCGTGAAAACAATCCAAGCTTGCCTAACCTTGCCTTATATCTAATATACTCTAATCCAAGCAACATCCTGGGAAACCACTTATTAAGCCTTTCTGAGACTTCCACAGCCTTCCCTTATTGTGGTGGCTGGAACTACACGAAGTACTCCAAATGTGGAACCACTCAAATCTTATACTGTCGTAACATGAATTTCCAACTCAGTGGCCTAACTGATAAAGGCAAGCCTGCCCGACGCCTTCTTTACCACCTTAGCCACTTGCATTGATACTGGCCTGGAGATATTGTGTTGTACTCCTGATATCCCTATAAATGCTTTCATCTAAATACCTCTTCAAAATGATGAACCCTTCTGACTCCATCAGCCTTTCAGCCAGTGAGTTCCATATTCCCACTACCTTCTGACTGAATAAAATAGAAATCCCACAATCCCTCTAAATCTTCCATCCCTTCCTGTAAATCTATGTCCCCTGGCCATTTCTGCCTCCACCGAAGGGAGTAGTTTCTTCCTGTCTACCCTGACTGTGCCTCTCATCGATACATCTCTATCATGTCCCCTCTGAATCTGATCTGTTCTGAGAAAATAAAACTCCACTCTGTCCAAACTGTCTTCACAAGTGAATCTCTTCAACTCAGGCAAAATGCTGGTTAATCACCTCTGCCTCCATTCACTGTCACATCCCTCCTATCATGTAGATCCCGAAGTGCACATAATGAACCCAGAACAATGTTTCATACAGTTCCAGCAAAACAGTTCTCAGCAGCATCACGATTGATTCAGACCTTTAATGAAATCCTGAAAGACAGTCTGAGCCTGGGACAGATCCCTGAACAGCTGAGCAGGAGGTCTGCAAAACTTTGCTGTGTCCACTTGGAAACCTGGTTCAGGTACAGACTGTCAATGACTGAGGGATAGACCATATTCTGCACTTAACCCGATGTACCCTGAATCTTACTTGCCCATCTTGTTTATGAGCAAGTTCACAAATCTTTTCCCAGGTATAGAGGGGACTGTCGCATGAGAAGAGATTAAGTGGATTGGCCCTGCGCTCAGAAGAGTAAGAAGAACTTTACTGAAACATAGAAGACTATCAGGGGATTTGACAGGCGAGAAAGAGAAAGGTTCTTTCCCCTTTTGGCAGACTCTTGGGCCAGAAAGCATCACCTCATAGTAAGGGGTTGTCCATTTCAGGCTGATCTGAGGGGAAATGGCTTCTATCATAGAAAATTAAAACTGCGGCATTCTTTATCACAGAGGGCTGTGGAGGGTGGGTCATTAAGTATATTCAAGATTGTGGCAGAGAGATGTTTAATTCGGAAGGGAATCAAGGATTGAGTGGAAATGGCAAAGAAATGGACTTGAGGATGATCAGATCAGTTATGATCTGATGGAGTGGTGGAACAGTCTCGATGGGCACTCTGCAGATGGTGAAAATGTCCTCTTTGCGGTAGGCAGACTAAACAACACACACTGCTCCAGGGCTGGTTTCACCAAGTCCCTGTACAGATTCAGTGAAGCATCTTGAATCTGAAGTCCAATCCTTTTGCAATGGAGGCCAACTTTCCATTTTCCTACTTCATTGATCAAGCAGTGAGTAAACTGTTGGTTCACAGGGAGGGCAAGCTTCCAAACAAGATGGCAGACAGGATGGCGACTTGTTCTGCTTCAGAGGTAAATATTGAAGAACACATTACCTGTTCAGAAGGAATGTGTAACTATTGGGAGACAGCTGATGATGATTTAACCTGGGGATCACCTGATGTTAAATAAGATGGGATCTGCATCCTGTTCATGACTTGGAACAAAGAAGTGAATGTTCTGTGTTCAATACTGCAGACAGCGTAACATTGGGGCGGGGGTGGGGGCGGTGGAGGCAGCTTGCAAGAGGGGTGAAAACAATTTATGGAGAGTATTGATAGTTTCAGTCAGTGGGCATAACTTTGACAAATTGTGTACAATGTTGGAATCTGTGATATTTTTCATCTTGGAGAGGAGAACTAAAGCACAGATTATTGAAATGGAGAAAGCTGCAACAGAAAGCAACTTGGGAGAACACGGAAATTGAGCACACGGGGCAGCATGTGATCGGGAATGGCAATAGAATGTTGGGTCTCATGATAACAGGAGGGAGTATCATAGTATCATTGAGTGATTGGGATTTTTAAACCATGTAGGGAGGAACAATGTATCATCGTGTCTGTACTGGTCATGGAAGATTAATCTTTTCTCATCCTATATTCCATCATTTAGCTGGCAGCCTTGCATGCTATGGTATTTCAAGTGCTCATCTAAATAGTTCTTGATTGTTGTGACAATTCATATCTGTTCAGATCTTTTCGGGCAATGAGGTCCAGATAACTCTTAATACCTCGGTGAAAAAAATTGCTCAAATCCCCTTACCTTATATCTGTGCATGTTGGTTATTGACTCCCGACTGAGGGGAAAGAGTTTGCGCTATTTACCTGTCTATATCACTCAGAACTTTACACAGTAGGACTGCAGAAAGGCATGGGTTTAGGGAGTATTGTGAGACCAAATGTGATTACTGTATTAGCGCATGAAACGGTTTGGAGAAGATCACAGAACTGAGAGTCCTGTGAGTCTCGAATTATTTGCAGAAATAAGAGGGAGTGACTCTGGAGAAGGTCAAAGGGAAAGAGAAGTTCTGTGAGTGTGCAAGTGCTTACAATAATAATGATGGAGTAGGACTGCAGAAGGGCAGAAAACGAGTGGATGCAGGAGCACTGGAGGTTAAAACAAATAATAAACACAGTGAGGCTGGAGGATGATACAGAGTTCTGGAGGACTGTAGAGTTTGGAGCAGACTGCAGAGATGGTGAAGGCCGCATTTGCCTCGAGGGTAATGTAAGGGAATTAGCTTCAGCAAACTACAAGCTATGGCATAGTCAGGAAAGATCATTGTGGTTGGGAAGGATTACTGAAATAGGGATGTTTCAGCCTGGAGGTAGTGTGGAGATAGGAAGTCGTGCAAACGTGCAGAGATTCGAGAGAAAGATTGGGTGAAATCATTGACAGATTTGAAAACAAGACCACTTTGAAATGCAGATGTTTCTGGAGACAATGCAGTTCAGTTAGAGACCACGTGTGGCAGGAGTTACATGATGGACAGCATTCATTTCAACAACATGAGGCTTACTGACACTAATATCATGCCAAGTCAGAATTTGAAATTTCCAGTAATGATGTGAGAACAGAGCGATGGAAGATTTACACAACAATTGAGCTGATGCAATAATTAAATGGAAACAAACTCTCTTGATGCTGAGACCTGGTTCGAAGTTATCTAAAAACTCATTTTCAAATTTGTGACTGGGATTTTTCTGGGTCAACCTGAGGCAGTTCCCAGGAAGTGGTGGAGTTTGTCAATAGCTGTCAATCAATGACATTGACACCAATATTGAATACAGTGTCAGTCCCTGGACCCACCTCCAGCTTTCCCCCCAATCCTTCTTAATGATAGTAACCATGACGTTTATAATCTGCCCAGATTACCACACTTCCTCCCATCTCCCTCCAACTCCCAATAAACAAGCAGTATCACGAGGCATCCGGAGATAAGTATATCCCCAACACCAGCCAGTGGTGTGAGAATCTACATTATATTAACAATTGGGATATTTTTTATTGACGTGGAAAGCAGTTTTGCATCTGCATTGATTTCCATTTTGAAAACTGAAATGTTCTTTTGCTTCCCCGAATGCAATGGCCTGGAAATGTAAATAACAGAGCTGGAAGTGACACTTTGGATCATGATTAGCTTTCCATGATACAGGAGGAAGCAGAGTCCCTGCTCCTGCCATTTCAGTTCCAATAATCTTAGGTGAATTTTGCCTCTGGCCCTTGCTCCACTGATCTTTAGACGATGCGGTATCTCCAGCTCATTTGCCCTGGTCTCCCAAATATGAAACAAAAACGAAAATATAAATTGCTGCAAAGGCTCAGTAGGTTTGGCAGCATTTGTGGGAGAAAAATCCCAGTTAATGCTTCGGGTCCAGTGACCCTTCTTCAGAACAGAAATGTTACCTCTTCTCCATGAATTGGGAAACCTGTGTCCTTATCTTCACCTTCTTTTCGTTTTCTTGATGTCTGCTAACTATTCTATCTCCTGTTTTCTCTCTGAGAGATGTGCATCTCTAGAATGGTTACCTTTGGTCTTCAATGGTCATTTCTTACCCCCTACCCACTGGATTTTGAGCTTTTGT
Source organism: Chiloscyllium plagiosum (assembly GCF_037043375.1). Lineage (NCBI taxonomy): Eukaryota > Metazoa > Chordata > Chondrichthyes > Orectolobiformes > Hemiscylliidae > Chiloscyllium > Chiloscyllium plagiosum. Next base: position 7,988,420 of record NW_028270178.1, read on the forward strand.
CAGGTTTATGCAGTGATTAGTTAAATAATTCTGGAAACTGGATATTTCATCGTTCTTTTGAACTGAGCTCTGACATTTGATGGAGACACCATGTAAATATTTGTGCTTGTGCAGCAACTTACATTGCGCAGCGTGTATCCAACTTGTTCAAAGATTCAAAGATTTCATAGTCATAATCCGTTAACTGATCTGGGAGACCAAATATATGGAAAACATATAACAGCCAGAGAATTACGAACTTTCTAGATATTGCAAAGCGTAAAATCACTGTCTGAATTCTACACTTCAGCTTGGGGTCACTCTGCTCGTCTTCCTTACTAAGACACCTCAGTCCCTTATTTGGTTGTCTTGTAAATAAAGTGTGTGCGACTGTCAGATCATTGAGGAACACAATGTAAAATAAGGCAAGAATGGGGTTAAAGCCACAGCAAATGAGTGGAATCCAATGCAGCAAGAGTCAGCAAAGTAGCTGCCCTTATTCCTGCCGTAAAATAGCCTGTTCCTCGTTATATTTTTTAGTCACAAATCTAAAATGCCAAGAACATTTTTAAACAAAGCAGAATGTCGATTGTTGACACAAATACAATAAACAATTACGAGTACAGTATTTAGTTTTCAGTTTGTGGCAACAAAAGCTGACAAAGCGATCAAAGGTGAATGTGACAGTGAACTAGACATTTCAGTCAGTGAAAATGACCAGGAGATCTGCTGTTGCCATGGACACCAGATAACGTGTTATGCAGGCAGCGAGGCCTCACTTTCCCTGGGACAGGATCAAAATCGACATGGAATTTACTGGCAGAATGATAATGGAAAAATGGCTGGGGATTAATGAACACTATTTTCTATATAAGTATTTAAGCAATCTGAATGTTCGCGACAACAGCAAGATAAAATTAGCCAGAAGTTTCAGAAAATATGAGCACAACGGTAAATCATTAAGTTTCCAATTACATTGAAAAATTTTGAACTGAATAGAAACAGGCTGCGAATGGAATATAGAATACCAATCCAAAATCTATCCATAGAAACATGCAACACTTATAACGGTGAACCTACACTGCATCCAGCCTGTGACTCCTTCAAGAACAATTGACTCAACTGGACAATATAGTGTGAAAATTGGCCATCCCTATGATAGGGAAGTGCGAAAAGTTGGACCACTCTTCTCCTTTTATTCATGTTGACACCACTGGCAAGGCCAGCTTATATTGCTATTTGCTAAGAAAGGAATTAAGATTCAATTACATTGCTGTGGATCTGGAGTTACCTATAGGCCATTCCCTCCCTTCTGAAAAGTTAGGTGCCTGACTACAGTGAGTTATATTCGGAGGAAAACATGCCATCATAGCTGTAAAATATCTAAAAAGATCAGTTTTAAATCAGTTGTCATGGCAGAGCAAAGGAGTACTGGGGATGTAAGAGGAAAGTTCTTTCTTAATGATCGGTTTGAGGGCAGATGTATTTCAATTACAAAAGGATGATGTTCCCGCGCAATGATAATACATGTTGTTCAAATGTGATTTCCAAGCAGAGGCAAATGTTTAATGTATAAGCACCGTGAAAAGTGAGGGAAGTGAGACCATTGTAATTCTGGTCAAGTGTGAACCCCAGTCATCTGAAAATATGGTGGAGAAAAAGGGGTAGATAATGTGAGTTAATTAATATTGTGGAGGCACGGAGGGAGAGATAACACAAACAAACTGCCACACTGCACCATTGCCTACCCCTGCAACGCTGCATTAACTCGCCTCAATTATCAACAAAACATACTAGAAGTGCAGTGAATTAACACTGAATACTTTACTTTCAATGTGGATTCCTGCAAGTTTTAGAAAATGAATAATATGCTGTTCATCACTCCATTTAAAATGTAAAGATGTATGCAACATGTATAAAGGCAGAAAGTAGAGTTAAACTATCCGTTGGTCAGAAGATCGGTCAGTCCCGCCGTGATCCTTCAGCAAAACAAACTGTCCAGACATCTATCGTCACTTCTGTGTTATAGATGATTTCTTTTGGACAGGTACCTCAATTGAAAGAAGTGGACGTTCATCTCAGTCCAAGCTAGAAACATTTTTGCGACCATGTAGGTGTAGATGAAAGGAAGTAAGAGGGAATAAAACTCATTTACTCAGACAGAAAAGTACCAAGTGCTTTACAGCTGCTCTGCCCCGGACCGTAAGAAACTACAGAAAGTTGTGAACACAACCCACTGCATTGCACAAGCCAAACTTCCTGCCATTCACTCAATCTACATTGTTGTTGCCTTAGAACGGCAGCCAACATCATTAAAGACTCCTCCCTTCCCTGTTAAATCCTCTTCCAAACTTTTCTGTCAGGCAGAAGACACAAAAGCATAAACATGCATACCAATAGGTTCAAGAATATTTTCTTCCCCGCTGTTATTTGACTTGTGAATGGATCGCTCAAATTTAAAATCTAATGCTGATCTTGCTTTTTGTGCACCTTCGTTGCAGCTGCAACTTTATATTCCTCGCTCTGTTCAATCACCTGATGATCTTCGTGTCTTTGCATGTTAAAATCTGCTGTACTACAAGCATACAAATGATTTTCACAGTAGCCAGGTAGATATGACAATAATAAAACAAATCAAACCTAATCAAATCAAAGGTGAAGGGAGATAGGTAAATGACAGAGATGTTGGAAGCGGTCGAACACCAAAGCCAGTGGAATAACTTGTGAGGACAGAGACGTGTTGTGTTTTTGATAAAGCTGAACATGTTGAAATGCCAGAGGATGGCATGTTCAATGTTGAGGGTGTTGCTGAAATATGAAAAGTGCATCACTGGGTACGTTGCTAAGGTGGCACTGATGCCTTCACAAAGAAAAGTATCCTGAGAAGTAACAACAGTTCGGACCATTACAGTCAGGGTCATTTTGGAATCAGTGGCTCTGGAGAAATGTTGGTTGAAAAGACGATGTGCTATATAGGAGTTGGAGAAGTCACAGAGACAGAGAGGTTTATAACGCAGAAAAAGAAATGCACTTTGGCCTGTCGAGTCTGTGCTGGTCAAATGCAATTGCCTATCAATTCTCATGTAGTTTTCCAGCATTAGGTCCATGACCCTGCCATTACACCTGTGCACATAAATAGTTCTGTTATCAGAGTACCCGCCTCTCCTACCCTTACAAGCAGTCATCCAGGGAATCAAACTCGAGCTACCTGCCGCCTGGAGGAAGAATGCCTCATCTTCCGGGCTTGGGACCCGGCTTGGGAGATCAATGTGGACTTCACCAGGTTCCCCCCCTCCCACCTTATCCCAGATCCAACCTTACAACTCGGCGTCGCCCTCTTGAACTGTCCGACCTAATCATCCTCCTGTCCATCTATCCACTCCACCCTCCCCTCCGACCTATCACCATCACTCCCACTTTCATCTAACTATTGCATTCCCAGCTACATTCCCCGATAACAGCGCCCCTCCCATTTATGATTCAGCCCCCTTTGGCCGCTCCCTCATTCCTGATGAAGAGCTTATGCTCAAAATATCGACTCCCCTACTCGGCGGATGCTGTCTGAGCAGCTGTGCTTTTCCAGCACCCCACTCTTCTTCACGTACTGGCAGTAATTTCCAGGTTGCCACCATAGTCTCAGTGGCAAACTAAACATCCGGCCTCTTTGCATTCATGTCCCGGTCATTTACATGCCCCGGTCATTTACAAGCCCAAAAAGGGGAAAACCTATGTCCTTTCAATGCTGTCTATGCTCGTTATGATTCTATACATTGAAACCACGTCCCCTCAAGAATTTTCCCTGTTCCAAGGAAAACAACCCTAATCCATCCAATCTCGCTTCGTACCTAAAGCTTTCCAACCTTGGAATCATCCTGGAAATCTCTGCATCCTTTCCAGGGCAATCAAAATACACCTACGTTGTGGATTCCAGAACTGCACACAATACGCTAGCTGTGGCGTGGCCAATATTTTATACAGTTGCAGCATACTTTCCTTGCACTTCATCTCTATTAAATGAACAAAAAATATTGCTTGTTCCTTTTGAACCATATTATCGATCTGTCCTGCAGCCATAAGGTGTTCATGTGCAGCAAGGTCCCTTTGATTCCTTTGATTTTCAGTGTGTCTCAGGTTCTTACCATTCTTCATGTTTTTCCCTTGCCTTGTATTTCCTTCCCATGTGCATCAGCTCACAAATACCCATACTGAATTCCATTTGCCACTGATCAGCCCATCTCACCAGCCTATTTACACCATCCCATAATCTAGGGCTATCCTCTTCACTCTTCAGCACTTCGTCAATTTTTATACTGTCAGTGAATAATATCCTGTATATTCCCCAGTATGTAGGTTTCCCGGTAGATGTGAATACCACCGTTCATCTTTAGTGGAACATGTGGGCCCTGTAATCTTTCTATTTCCTTCTTGAATGCATCCCACTCCTCTAACATGGATTCCCCTAAAAGTGTCTGCTCTCTTTCCAAACGCACACAATCTTATTAAAATTTGGGATTGCTCCAGTTTAGAACTTTGATTTCTTGTCCTCGTCTTTTTCCATATTAATCTTGAGTTATTTTCATTGTCTGGAAAAGTCTTCTCCACTGAATTACCAGGAAGGAGAAAGAGGAATTCAGATGTTGGAGATCAGAGTAGAGAGTGTGGTGATGGAAACGCACAGCAGGTCAGGCAGGATTCTCGTCAGATCAACATCCCTCACTCCCAGCACCTTCTACTGCCACCACAGGAAGTGCAAAACCTGCGCCCACAGGCGGCCCCCTCACCTCAATCCAAAGCCCCAAAGGGTCCTTCCACATGAATCAGACGTTCACCTGTACCTCCACAAATGTCATCTACTGCATCCATTGCACCCAATGTGGTCTCCTCTATATCAGGAGACTGGATGCCAACTTGCGGATCTTTTCAGAAAACATCTCCGTTACACTCAAACCAACCAAGTCAACTGATCTATGGCTAAACACTTCAACTCCCCCTCCCAGTCCATCAAGAAAATGCAGGTCCTTAGCATTCTCCATCGCTAAACACAAACCATGCACTGCCTGGAGGAAGAATGCCTCATCTTCTGCCTTGGGACACGGAATCCACACGGAATTAATGTGGATTTCACCAGTTTCCTCATTTCCCCTCCCTCCACCTTATCCCTGTCCCAAGCCTCCAACTGAGCACCGCCCCCTTGACTTATTCATCTTCCTTCCCATCGATCCGCTTCACCCTCTTCTCTGACCTATCACCCTCTCCTCACCTTCATATACCTAAAGCATTCCCAGCTACCTTGCCGCTAGCCCCTCACACACCCGGTTTTGTCGAACCCATCTCCCCACGGCCTACAAGCCTCATTCCTGAAGAAGGGCATATGCCTGAAACGTTGATTCTCCTACTCCTCAGATGCTGCCTGGCCTTCTGTGCTTTTCCAGCAGCACATTCTTCCCATTGAAATGTCAGCCACTTACCCACCTTCATTCCATAAAATTCGGGCCGGGAATGCCATCAAAGGTACTAAAACAGCCTGGGATTGGCCAGACGAAGCTATACAGTATGTTGTGGGAATGAGAGAAGGAAAGCAACCTCCAGTTTATACAGCAGACAGCAAGAGAGGGATAAAGTGTTTAAAAAGCTGTAAAATGCTCCAGACTCAGGGGTGAAACAGGAATGTCCGGGACAAGTGTTGGATGATAAAATGGGGGAGGAAATCCAATGATAATCGTGAACACGTGGAGTCTAATGAATAATATCCAACCTGTGGAAAGCTGTGGGAAATCATTAAGGGACATTTGACAGAGAATGATTTGTTGCTGACAGTAAGAATAGGTCATATTCACTGTGGGTTTAAATAATGCTCAGGTTCATTGCATATTTCAGAGATGAGTGGATAGCCACTGTCAGGTAGGAAAATAAACTTCAATGTGCAGCTCTGGACTCATTCAGAAACAAACAACATGCATTGTGGGACAGTAGAAGCAGAATGAAGGAGATCATCAAAAATCCAATGTTTAAGGAGTCAGAGAGAACTGATTATCAATTCTGAACTGATTGGATCCTGTATTTTGAAATTCAAAACTGTACACTTGACCGTTGCATGTGTCTCCATTCAAATGAAGACACTCCATCTCGCAGAATTAAAGAAAATCCCAAGCATTTTATTCTTATAGAAGAACCAAGTGGGTAACTATAGAAAGGATTGGTCCACGAAAAGATAATGAAGGAAGCCTGCAGATGACACAAAGATTAGTGGAGTGGCAGAAAGCAGAATGGACTGTCAGATAATACAGGAGGATACACATAGACATGAAGATTGGGCGGAAAAGTGGCAGATGGCTTTCAATCCAGACAAATGTGAGGTGATGTATTTGGGCAAGTCTAATTCTAGAGCGAATTATACAATGAATGCAAGAGCCTTGGGAAAAGTTGATGGGCAGAGAGATCTGGGAGTGAAGATGCATTGTACTCCGAAGGTTGCTGCACAAGTGGATAGAGTGGTCAAGAAGGCATATGGTATGCTTGCCTTCATCGGACGGGGTATTGAGTATAAGAGCTGGCAAGTCACGTTAAAATTGTACAAGAGACTGTTTCGGCCGCATTTGGAAGACTCTGTCCAGTTCTGGGTGCCACATTACCAAAAGGATATGGACGCTTTGGAAAGGGTACAGAGAAGGTTTACGAGGATGTTGCCTGGTATGGAAGGTGATAGCTATGAAGAGAATTTAGAATAGGTTAGGTTTATTTTCACTAGAAAAAAAGAAATGGGGGGGGGACCTGTTTGAGGTTTCCAAAATCATCAAGGGTATACACAGGGTGGATAGAGACAAGCTTTTTTCCCAGGGTGAAGGATCCAAGAACGAGAGGTCATGCTTTCAAAGTGAGAGGTGGATAGTTCGGGGGTGATACACGCGGTAAGTACTTCACTCAGAGGGTGGTGTGCGTTTGAAATGCGTTGCCAGTGGAGGTGATAGAGGCAGGCACGGTCGATTCGTTTAAGATGCGTCTGGGCAAATGCTTGAGTAGGTGGGGAGGAGAGGGATAGAGATGCTTAGGAATTGACCGACAGGTTTAGTCAGAACATTTGGATGGGCTCAGGCTTGGAGGGCCGAAGGACCTGTTTCTGGGTTGCAAATTTTCTTTGTTCTTTTTCCATCAGCCAACAGCAGATTAGAACTGTGGATTACAACTTTCCATCAAGGCAGGTATGGAGCAAGCTGCCAGAGAATGTAACGGAGGTGGTTAAAATTAGAACAATTCAAAGGTGTGGGTATATGACAAGGAAGGATTTAGGGGGTTTGGGCCAAGTGCTGGCAAATGGGTCAAGACGAACTAAGATATCTGATCTGCATGAACAAGTGGGCAAATGGGTTGGTTCTGTGCTGTATGATTCAATATGAAGAAAATTATTCCTTAAATCTTCATATTTCCCAAAATTGAAAAGTTCCACATGTACACCTCAATTGCTCCCCACGCTGACAACGGGATACTTAATATTCAACAGTCATAGCAAACAGAACCTTAAAACCACACTGTATAAAGGAGATTAATCAGTTCAAAACCTTTTTATTGTAGTGTTACCTAAAGTAGGAAAGAGTAAATGTGTTGCTATCAATACAAATACACAAAAATAAATATTCGCAGGAATGTGATAATACTGGGTTTTCGAGATACACTGCATTGAGTCACCAAAATCCATTGAAGTTCTATAACTGCTGACATTTCCAATCATGCATGCCTCGAAGGTAACCTCCTTTTCTGAGGTTTGATTCAGGAGTTCATAACATTTGACTAAGTGCAATTGTGTTGGAAAACAGCTAAATCAGTTGAGGAAATGAAACAACACTATAAGAATTTTTACAATATGTAATTTAATTGGATGATATTGCAATTTTTCATGGGTCTAACACTGAGCACGATATCAGAATGCAAATTTCTTAATTAACAAGGAGTAACAGAGGATATATCATCTACAAATTGTAAATGCTTGTGGACAGTTACCAGAAACACCATTGATGGCAAGGAGCATGTTGGAAACTTTCCTGGCAATTGAATTGATAGATGCATTTTTAGTGTGGAGTGGTAAGTCTTTGTTGTTGCACGTGTTATGCAAACACTAAATTCTGAGGTATTGCATTCTGTGGCTTTTTCCAGGCGGGCATGGTGTCTCAGTGGTTAGCACTGTTGCATCATTGTGTTCAGGACCTGAATTTGATTCCTGCCTTGGGCGACTGTCCGTGTGGAATTTGTGCGTTCTCTCTGCGTCTGCATGGGTTTCCTCCGGGCACTCCGGTGTCCTACCACAATACAAAGGTTTGCAGGTTAGGTGAATTGGCCATGCTAAATTGTCCATCGTGTTCAGGGATGTGAAGGTTAGATACATTAGTCATGGGCAAACATAGGGTCCGAAGAATAAGTCTGGGCGAATTACACTTCAGAAGGTCATTGTGAACTTGTTGGACCTGTTTCCACATTGTAGGTATTCTATTCTGAGATCCTTATGTTCTGTGCAATATCCATTGGGAGATTGGTGTCGCAATTATAATGATGACAATTTTATAATTCTGAGTTGCGAGAAGATGTTTGTCACTGAAATTGAACTGTGGCTGGATACGTCTGACCTCATTGAGGAAAGAATCATAATTGGAAGCTGTGTTAATTGGTGTTGGATCACATAACTTGAATGACGTGTGGACCCTGTCTCATTAGAAAAACTGTAAATCCCACTACTTTACGAACAAAGAGGCAGTTTTTTTAAAAGTAAAACGGCCTTAAGATAAATATATTGTATTGCTTTCTAGTTTATCATTAATTTTGTTTGCTGCATCAACTATGATTTCCTGTTCTTTAATGCACCGCTTAAACCTAAGTTTGCTTTATAATTAGTGTGTGATTTCTGTCCAGCAACGTGGTGCTGAGAGAATGTACTTCACATTGCTTCAGTGATTTCAGTAGTCACAATTTATTATAAGAACCTCTAACAGTAGCGAACCTTCTCTAGAATAGGCCATTATTACCCATGTAGCAAATAATTTACATTATCCTGGATTACTTGCAGCAATGCAATTGACCTTTCATTGTACCATGTCCCTCCTCTCCCTCTGCAGAAGAAATTCTTGTCACCTCATTGTCACTCTTCTGTCGTGGCATTAATTTGATTTTGTCAGTTACTGATTCAGTCACATTCTGGCATAACATATTGCAAAGCCAGTCTCGGACAGTTCATTTTATATGCTCAGAAAATATCTGTGTTCTACTAAAATTTAAAAATCATCTCATTCTTCCATTTGCTCTTTTGACAATAACCTGAGTGTCAGTTTGTTTTCCAGCTCTTTGAGAGTCGGGTACTTTTAAATCCATTTTCTCTGGTCAGATGGCCCACAATTGTGAGGACGCCTATTTAAAAAAATCTCTTTCAACCGAAACAGAAATGCCAAGCTTCTCAATTCTGTCACCCGCACTGATATCCCCGTACCAAGAATCATTCTTTATAATATGTGCAGCACCTGTACAATATTCACACGTAGTTTGGAAAGTTTGGTGTTCAGATCTCGACGTGACACAATGAATCCGGCAAATCCGTTTGTGACTTGGATGTCATTGCCAGGGGGATGGTTAGTATGTTTACAAATGACACCAATATTGGAGGTGTACTGGACAACGAATAAGATTGCTTTCGAGTCCAATGCACCTTGATCAGATGGGTCAACGGGCTGAGAAGTGGCAGATGGGGTTTAATTCAGATAGATGTGAGATGTTCCATTTTTGTTGAGCAAACCAGGGTAGGACCTACACATTTAATGGTAAGGTCCTGGGGAGTAATGCCAAACAAAGAGATCTTGGAGTGCAGATTCACAGTTCCTTGAAAGTCTGATCGCAGATAAACGGGACTGTGAAGAAGGCATTAGGCATGCTTGCCTTTATTGGTCATTGCTTTGTGTATAAGAATTGGAATGTCATGTTGCGGCTGTACAGGACTTTGGTAGGCCACTATCGGAATACTACGTTCAATTCGGGTCTCCCTTCGAGAGGAAAGATATTATGAAACTTGAAAGAGTTCAAAAAGGTTTTATAAGAATGTTACAAGGGCTGGAGAGTTTGAGCTATAGGGAGAGGCTGAGTCAGTTGAAGGTGATTTTCTCTGGAACATCAGAGGCTGAGGGGGAGACTTGTAGAGATTTATAAAAGCGTTTGAGGCATGGATAGGGTGAAGAGCCTAGGTTTCGTTCCCAAGATTGAGGCGTCCAAAACTAGAGGGCACAGCTTTAAGGCGAGAAGGGAAAGATTTAAAAGGGAACTGAGGGGCAAGTTTTTCACCCAGAGAGTGGTGTGTGCATGGAACAAGCTGCCAGAGGAAGTGGAGAAGGTGGGTACATTGCACTATTGAAAAGGCATCTGAATGGGTGCACTACTGGGAATGGTTTAGAGGGATATGGCATGGATACAGGACCTTTGGTCCAAATTGCTCCATGCTGATCATGTGCTCCTTCCAATAGCCTGCATTTGTTCGATATCCTTCTAAATCCTTCCCATCCATGTACATTTTGAAATGAAGTATTAATGTTGTTATTGTACCTTCCTCAACCACTTCCTCTGGCAACTCATTCCATTCACTCTTTGCGGGAAGAAAGTGCCCCTCAGGTCCTTCCTAAAACTTTCCCTTCTCAAATTCATCTCTATGCTCTCCAGTGTTTAATTCTCCATCCTCTTGGATTAAGGTTAAATACATTCCTTCTGTGTCTGCTCTGCATGATTTTATGCACATCAATAGGGACACCCCTCATTCTCCTCAATCCAAGGAATAAAGTCCTCTCCTGGCCAACCTCTCCCTATAACTCAGGTCTATTAATTCTGGTAACATCTTGGCAAATCTTTCCAGTATTATTTGTGTCTTTCCTGCAACATGGTGACCAAAACTGAACACAATACTCCAAGTGCTACATCACCAATGACTTATACAGCTGTAACATAATGTCCCAACTCCGATACTCGTTACTTTGACCGATGTAAGCCAGCATGCTAGATGGTTTCTTCACGATCCTGTCTCCCTGTGGCACCACATTCCAAGGTCTATGTATTTGTACTCCTGGGTCCCTCTGTTCCACAACACTGTTCAGGACCTGAGCATTTACGGTGTAAGTTCTACCTTGGATTGACTTTCTAAAGTGCAACACCTCACATTTATCTGAATTGCACTGTGTTTGCCAATCGTCAGCCCACATCCCTGCAATCTTTGACAATCTTCCTCGTTATCAATGATACCTCCTAATTTTGTATCATCTGCAAACTTACTCATCATTCCGATCATTTATACAGGTAACAAATGCCGAATGTCCCAGCACCAAACCCTATGGCTCAACTCTAGCATCCGGGCACCAGTCCGAGACAGGACCTTCAACAATTACTATCTGCTTGCTAACATTGAGTCAATTTTGAATCCAGTTTGCAATCTCTCCCTGTATACCATATGACCTAACATTCACGACTAGCCTGTCATGTGTGATCTTGTCAAATACCTTACTAAACTCTATCTCGACAACATTCACTTCCCTATCCTCATCAATCCTCTTCTTGGTGAATTTAAAATTGCAACCATGCAATGGCTTGGAATTGAACCCGGTTTAACTGCTTGGAAAGAAGCTACGTTCAAAACACGATATTAACATTGCTTATTGATGGGTCTCTGAGCGTTCATTGATGATGCAGGTGAAAATGGTTAGACTCAGAATATTCACTGAGGAACTCTTGCAGAGATGTCCTGAAGGTGAAATTGCTGACATGAACAATAACAACTGTCTTCACACCTGCACACACATAAACATGGGTGCGTGCGAAAAATAAGCACTACCACAGTTTGGCGGTAGTGTGGGGGCATAAAAAACAAGCAGAAGGCTCTGACTCTCTGTTCACTTTGCGAGCTGGCTCTGTGGCAGCTGGATCACACACACAAAAAAACGGTCTTCCTTCTTGCTCGTTATTGCTGAAACCAGCAGAGACTTTTCTCTGGATTTTCATTGACCGTGGTTTTTCCTTGGCCTCCTAGTGTCACACTTGGTCAAATGTTACCTTGAAGTTGAGGGGAGTTCCTCTCCCTTCTCGTCTCGAGTTCAACTCCTTTGAAAAAAGGCTGTAATCAATGGCCCTTGTGGCACTCAAACTGGCCATCAGTAAGCAGGTTATTGCTGACCAGGTATTGCTTGATAGCTCTGTTAATGACACCTTCCTTCACATTTCCATGTTAGAGAATGGACAGATTAGACGTTATTTCACAACATCAGATTGGCCCTGATTTTTCTGTGTAAAACATGCCTGGGATTTTTTTCGCATTCTCGGTTCATGCCAGTGTTGTTGTAACATCAGAAAACATTGGCTCAGCAGGTGTCAAATTTTCGATATTTAAGTTGTCAGGACCCACAACCTTTTTCAGTATTTAGTGCCCCCTGTAATTTCATAACATGAGGGAGAGTGAATTGAATTGGCTGGAGACTGAGATCTGTGAACATGGGGACCTCACGAGAAGGCTGAAATGGATGAATGCCTTGGTATTTTCAGTTGAGGATTGTTGCAAATGCTTCAGCTTTATCTTTTGCACTGATGTCCTGGACTCCCCCATAACTGAGGGTTTAGTTGGTGGAGAGTAGCCTTCTCACCCAGTGATTTAATTGTCCACCATCTTTCATGAGTAAATATGCCAGGGCGTGGATCTGCAGAACATTGATGAGATACAAATACAGAAATTACTAGTGGAACATAGCAGGTCTGGTAGCATCAGTGGAAAGAAAGCAGAGTTTCATTGGTTGTTTGATCACTTAGCTCTGTCCGTCACTTGTTGCAGACAAAAGTCGTCCTGTTCTGTCGCTTCACCAGGTTGCAAACTCGTATATTTGTTTACAGTTCTGCTGTTTTATGTCCTGTTGTACTATTCATTGAACCAGTCTGAAGACTTCCTAGTCCTTTTCAATGTTGTAATTTTACCAGCTTCCACCATAGAGGCATAGGGTCATAAAGCGTGGAAACAGACCCTTCAATGCATCCAGTCCAAGCTGAACGTACTCCAAAATTAAACTGGTCCCACTCACCTGCTCCTGACCCATATCCCTCCAAACACTCCTATTCATGTATCCATCCAAATGTCTTTGTTCCATATATACACCACCCTCTGCATTAAGGGATTAACCCCCGCACACCGCCAGATCGCTTTGAATTCTTTCCCCTCTCACTTTATATCTATGCTCTCTAGATTTGGACTCTGTTACCCTGTGGAAAACCTTGACTATTTTACCCTCTCCATGCCCCTCATGATTTTATGAACCTCGATAAATTCTTTCCTCAGCCTCTGATGCCCCAAAGTAAAATAAAACCCCAGGCTATCCAACTTCTGACTAGAACTCAAAACCTCCATTCAGCTATGTCGGGCAGATGGTCTATGATTGTGCAAGGTATAATTCTGATGTTGCAGATGGCCCACTAAACTTCATGGACACCTCGTCATAAGTTGGTCGAGCTGTTTGAAGCCTGTCTCATTTCACACAGGGACAGTGTCACATCACATAATGCAGCAACTATAAAATGTGGGTCAGGTAGATTCGTGGTAATGCCTTTTGGAGTGTGCCAACACAATCTGCAAGTGCTGCTGCGAAGCCTGTCTTGGTGATGGTCACTGAAGTCTCCCACACATAGTCCATTCTCTGTCCTTTCCACATTCAATGTTGTGTTCAAACAGAAATTTGAGGGATGAAATAATTGATAATCAGCAGAATGTTTCTGTGTCCGTGTTTAACCTGATGCCAGAAGGATTCCTGGGGACAGGCATCAATTCTGAGCACTTCCAGGGTACCCCCCTACCCGACTGTATCCCACAGAGCTGCAACCTCTGCTGGCTCTGTCCTGCCAGTGGGTCCGAACCTGCCCTGAGATTATCATAGTTTTGTCTGGGACATTGTCTGGAATGTGGGATTCTGTGAGCGTGACTATGTTTGATTGTTGCTGGAATAGTCTGTGAGAAATATACTGCAGGTCAGGTTTAAGTTTTATACATTAATGAGTAAACCCCTCTTTGTTTCTTTGGCTCTTAAGACCAAATCAAAATAACGGTTTTATTCAGTTGAAGATTATTCACTTCAATAATCAGAATGCACACCTAATTATTGCTAAATTTAGTAACGATCCTCACTAGCTCATTATTGCTCAGTTCAATAATTGCAATAAACAGCTGAATCATGTTTATATGAGTAAACACATGATCTTTGCACTACCATAATCATCAATAATCCGATTGAAAAGCCGGAATCTAAATATACTCTTCCGAGACAACATTGGCACCACAGGTAAAGAGTGACCAACTCCTAAGTATCTCCAGACAGCTGCCAATCTGGATCTGGACAGTTCTTCAAACATTTCCTCACAACAAACAATTTAAATCTGTTCTTGAACAAAGGGGAAGTGCATGAAGCAGATTGGCCAATGGACTAGCACAAGGCTCAGTGCAATTTTTACCATTTATACAAATGAGCTGCCAATGTCTCGTAAGTTCATCCATGTTTTTGACATCCAGTGAGTCACGTAAGCTTCATACTTTTACACTTTAGAGCAGACCCTTTCTGAAGGTGTTCGAACAGTGATGATTACGTGGCATCTTGCATTGAATCCCTCAACAACAATATCCAGTGTATATCAGCTCCACAATCCCAGTGTCTGAACAGAATTGTGCAACTATATTAATGGCCAGCATGATCCCAACTAACATTATTGTGTGTGACTCAAACTTGAAATTTTATGAAGATGTTTGCAATATCGTATTTATCATTCACAGCAAAGTGTAATTATTGAAGATCACAAATGCTTTGATCATAGCCACTTGATTGTCCAATGAACAAATCTACCCATGTGTTGAGTTCAATCTTCAGATTGGAATCTAATGAAAACATAGTGCACCAATGCTGAGTCTGTTTTTCGCAACAAGGATCAAATTATTACTTAGCCCAGGCACTTTGAAAATATCCTATTATTTTTCCCTCGAATGCAAATATTCAACATCCTAATTGTTTTCATGGCAATGCTTTAACTATGTTTCCTATATTCCAGATACGAGGACATATTAAATTGGTTCTATCTATCTCGCATGTGAGTAATCTGGGATATGAATCTCGGTTTCTGAGTGATGGTACCTACGTAGGCCTTGCCTCTGAAAGCCTGACAGAGTTATGGTGGAGCTGCCGGTTCAGGACTACCTCACGTTTGCAATCTCGGAGATCCTGGATCTCCCGTTATTCTCACTGAGGGTCTCCACAGAGCTGCTGACTGGGGAGGAGTTTAGAGTGGAACAGATGCTGTGGGCACTCTGTCACTCAGGTATCTTAGTCATCATCAGGTCGGCTGTGAAACACTGCCAGAGAAAAATTTATTTCAGTGGGATAGCGATAGTTCGAGGCTGGTGTTAAATGAATATTTTGTCTTCTCCATTGTGTCTCGATTCAGCGCAGAGGCACTGACTTCTGAGAGGACTGCTTCTGGCCCAGGGTGTGTCAGAGGATCATGAGGAGTCATTTACCCCGCAGGGGATTTGTTAGAATATCTGACCAATTTATTTGTTGTGGTGAAGCCGATCCCATTGAGACAATGTCCTGTGTTTGCTTTTCCAGAAAAAGGTATACTCGCCATCTTTTTCTTTAAGTTGCCTTTCTCCAGCCAGTCATATCCCACTCACGGCGGTGATGACAATTTTGTAATGCTGGGCGATGGCAGCAGTGTATCATTCAGGTCTATTGGTGCTGGTGTTATCCATCAGGTTCCTGATAGTCCAGCTCCCAGATTAATTTGCGGGTGTGGCAGGGTTGTGATGGAATCTGCCCGTTTGTAGATCCTTTTACTGTGGAGTGGACACTGCACACCAATCAGCAATGGTCACAACGGAGGGAGGTCTGGAGCCAATGACAGGGAAAATCCGAGAGAACTGAAGACCAGGCTCTGCTTTAGGATCCTGTTGGGCTTGTTGAAATAGGGACTAGACAGAGAGGGCTTCTGTTATCTCCAAATAATGGAGGGACAAGAAACCTCTGATGGAACTGAGCAGCTGCTTTTTCCTGTTTCTGAAATATTCGCTTCTGAGTTCATGGGAAAAACTATTTATCCTTCTTAAGGACTGACTGAAAGAGTTTCCCAACACTGTAATTACCGAGCAGACCGTGTCAGCCAAGACGATACAACGAAATGCTCTTGCCTTGGGCACTGCTTTCAAGATCCAAAAAATACAAATGGAGATGATGTTAATTTTCCAAATCCGATGCTTTACTTTTCACTTCAACAACAAAACCATCTTTCGGACAGAAGATATTATTTATCATTTCAGAAAGAAAGCCACTGCACCCCAACCCCATAGATCCTCCATCATACACCCATCGCATGTCAAAGTCACTCTGAATCTCCGAAAGTGTACGATACCCTCCTCCATCAGGGAGTCTGAGTGGACTGGAGGAAGACAAATAAAATCGATGAAACTACCCAGAATATAGCTTCAAAGCCAAGTGAGAAGCTGCAGGAGATCTCACATGACACAATGAGCATTGATTGTGGAAGGATGAGTGTTTGTGGATATGGGTCAAATCCAGGGGCTGCTCTGTTCTGCACCAGGACAATTTTCTTGAGTGTTGTTGGAGGTGCATTCATCCAGGCAAGTAGAGAGAGCTTCATCACACACCCAACTTATGCCTTGCTGATGCTGAGCAAGCTTTGGCCAAGAGGAAATGGGAAGAGCTCAGCAGTAAGTTACTCTCTGCAGGATTCCCAGCATCTGAACTGCTGTTGGACCCACAGGATTTGTTTGGCTACGCCTGTTCAATTTCTGATCAATGGTAACCGTCGGGAACTTAATCTTTATAATGCCATTGAAACACAAGGACCTTGCTCGAGATGGTCATGCTGCGAGAACACTGTCCAGGTCTTGCACTATTTGAACATGGACTGCTTCAGGAATTGAGGACCTTAAAATGGTGGCTTCCCAAACAAATAAAGATTGTTTGGTCTGTTCGTTTTCCCGCACGCTGCCTGAAAGGCCACAAGTTACTCTCAGCAAACAGTTCTCAGTTCACATCTCGAACCACATTGTATTGAAAGAAAACCAATAACAAAAGGCCAGTGAAGGTTTCATTACCTCTACACTTCATCACTTCTGGTATATTGTCCACATTCTCATTTGTGAAATCTCTCTGGGTAATCAAAGTTCAAGGACGGGAACAATTTCTGGCAGTGACAAGTTGCTTCTTTTTTGAGGTATTTGAGGTGTTGGAGGTGATTTCCTCAAATTCCAGTCGCAACAATTACTGCTTTATATGCTGTTGCGTTGTTTTGGAACTTTGCAAAATTAGTTGAAACCAACAGCACTTGTAAAAGGGACAGGAACAGACAAAGGAAATACAAGGTGAGGTCAGTGCAGGACACAGAGATAGAGAGAGAGAGAGAGAGAGAGAGAGAGAGAGAGACTTCACCACAATGAATCTGCACAGTTACTGTCTTTACTGTTTGAATTCATGTATCGCTGGACATCGGAGTGCATCTGGGAAAATGAACAAACAGCGAAATTCGCTTCTGAACTTGGAGGAATCTGTTTGGGATAAACAGATAAGTGAACATTTTAAGTGTGGGCTTGCAGTAGCGAGTTAAGTGTGTTCTTTTTTGATAATATGTTTTATTAAGATATGTCTCTTGATTAAACATAAGAATATAAGCCATAAGTACTAAGTTAGCCTGGAGTGGTGTTTTGTAGAGGGACGAGAATGGGCTATTTTCTCGGACAATGTATTGAAAAAAGAAAAAAAAATTGCCTTTAGTTGAGTGATACGCTGTTCTTGTCGATTGTGATAGTTTAGCGAGAGTCTACGTGTATTTGCAGATTATATCACAGATTGGTTGCCAACCCTATCAAATCGATTGTATCGTTGGAGAGAAAATGAGGAATTTACAAGAGCAAGGGGGTGTGATGGATGGCAGTTGTAGGAAGGGAGGAAAGTCACAGATACGGTCACATAGATGGAGTAACTCCAGGAAAGATAACACAGGTAGGTAGGTAGTTCAGGAGCCTTCTATGGCTATCCCCATTTCAAATAAGTGTACTGTTTTCGAAAATGTTAGGGGTGATGGATCCTCAGAGGAATGTAGCATGAACCGTCAAATTTCTAGGATCCAGACTGGCTCAAATGCAATGCCGGTACGTCGGTTTCCAAGAGATCGATTGTGTTAGGGGACTGTCTAGTCCAAGGTATAAACAGACGCTTCTGTGGCCAGCAACCAAAAGTAAGAATGGTGTGTTGCTTCCCTGCTGCTAGGATCAAGCATGCCTCAGAAAGGGTGCAGAGTGTTTTCAAGGGACAGAGGAGTCGGTCGGAGGTCATTGCACACATTGGAACAAACGAGATAGAAAGGGAAAAGATTGAGATTCTGAAGGGACATTACAGGGAGTTAGGCATAAATTTAAAAAGGAGGCCCTCGAGAGTAGTAATAACTGAATTACTTCAGTACAACGAACTAGTGAAGGCAGGAATAGGAGAATAGAGCAGATGAATGCATGTCTAAGGGGCTGGTGCATGGGAGATGGATTCGCATTTTTGGATCATTGGAATCTCTTTTGGAGTGGAAGTGACCTGAAAGAAGGACGGACTGCACCTCAATTAGAAGGTGACGAATATACTGGCAAGGAAATTTGCTCGAGCTGCTCGTGAGGATTTCAACTAGTAAGGTGGGAGGATGGGGCCCAGGCAGATAGTGAGGAAAGAGATCAATTTGATACTTGTACAGTTGAGAACAGAAGCGAGTCAAACATTCAGGGCAGGCAGGGACAATGTAGTACTAACAAATTAAACTGCATTTATTTCAATGCAAGGGGCCTAACAGGAAAGGCAGATGAACTCAGGGCATGGTTAGAAACATGGGACTGGAATATCGTAGCAAATACATGAAACATGGCTCAGGGATGGGCAAGACTGGAAGCTTAATGTTCCAGGATACAAATGCTGCAGGATGGATAGTAAGGGAGGCAAGAGAGAGAGGGTGGTGGCATTTTTGATAAGGGATAGCATTACAGCAGTGTTAAGGAAGGATAGTTCCAGAAATACATCCAGGAAAGTTATTTGGGTGGAACTGAGAAATTAGAAAGTGATGATCACTTTATTGGGATTGTATTATAGACCCCCTTATAGTCAGAGGTAAATTGAGAAACAAACTTGTAAGGAGATCTCAGCTATCTGTAAGAATAATAGGGTGGTTATAGGAGGGAATTTTAACTTTTCAAGCATGGACTGCAACTGCCATAGTGTTAAGGGTTTAAATGGAGACGAATTTGTTAAGTGCGTACAAGACAATTTTCTGATTGTTAAGTGAATGTACCGACTAGACAAGGTGCAAAACTTGACTTACTCTTTGTAAATAAGGAAGGGCAGGTGGCTGAGGTATCAGTGGGGATGCACCTTGGGGCCAGTGACCATAATTCTATTAGTTTTAAATTAATGGTGGAAAAGGATAGAACAGATCTAAGAGCTGAAGTTCTAAATTGGAGAAATGCCAATTTTGATGGTATTAGGCAAGAACTTTCGAAAGCTAACTGGGGGCAAATGTTCGCAGGTAAAAGGACGTCTGGGAAATGGGAAGCCTTCTGAAATGAGATAACAAGAATCCAGAGAAAGTATATTCCTGTCACGGTGAAAGGAAAGGCTGGTACTAAGAGGGAATGCTTGATGACGAAAGAAATTGAGTGTTTGAATAAGAAAAAGAAGAAAGCATACGTAAGGTATAGACAGGATTGATCGAGTGAATCCTCAGAAGAGGAAAAAGGAAGTAGGAGTATACTTAAGAGGGAAATCAGAAGGGCAAAAAAGGGGACATGAGATAGCTTTGGCAAATAGAATTAAGGAGAATCCAAAGAGTTTTTACAAATACATTAAGGATAAAAGGCTAACTAGGGAGAGAATAGGCCCCCTCACAGATCAGCAAGGCGGCGTTTGTGTGGAGATGCAGAAAATGGGGGGGAGGAGGATACAAAATGAATATTTTGCAACAGTATATACTGTGGAAAAGGATATGGAAGAGATAGACTATAGGGAAATAGATGGTGACATCTTGCAAAATGTCTATATAACAGAGGAGGAAGTACTGGATGTCTTGAAAGGGGTAAAGGTGGATAAATCCTCAGGACCTGATCAGGTGTACCCGAGAACTCTATGGGCAGCTTGATTGCTGGGCCTCTTACTGAGATATTTGTGTCTATCAATAGTCACTTATGAGGTGCCAGAAGATTGGAGGTTGGCTTGCGTGGTGCCACTATTCAAGAAGGATGGTAAGGACAAGCCAGGGAACTATAGACCTGTGAGCCTGACATCGGTGGTGTGCAAATTATTGGAGGGAATCATGAGGGAAAGTTTGTACATGTATTTTGAAAGGCAAAAACTGATTAGGGATGGTCAACTTGGCTCTGTGCGTGGGAAATCATGTCTCACAAAATTGATTGAGTTTTTTGATGAAGAAACAAAGAGGATTGATGAGGGCAGACTGTAGATGTGATCCATATGGACTTTCAGCAAGCCGTTCGGTCGGGTTCCCCATGGGAGACTGATTAGAAAGGTGAAATCTCACGGAATACACGGGGGAATGAGGCATTGGACTGAAAGGTAGAAGACAGAGGGTGGTGGTGGAGGGTTGTTTTTCAGACTGGAAGTCTGTGACCAGTGGAGTGCTGCATGGATCGCTGCATGGATCGATGCTGTTTCGTCTACTTTTTGTCAATGACATAAATGATTTGGATGCGAGCAGAAGTTACAGTTAGTAAGTTTGCAGATGACACCAAAATTGGAGGTGTAGTGAACAGCGAAGAGAGTTACCTCAGGTTAAAACAGGATCTTGACCTGATTGGCCAATTGGCTGAGAAGTGGCAAATGGATTTTTATTCAAATAAATGAGAGATGTTGCATTTTGGGAAAACAAATCTTGGCACGACTTATACACTTAATGGTAAAGTCCTAGGATGTGTTGCTGAACAAAGAGACCTTGGAGTGCAGTTGCATTGCTCCTTGAAACTCGAGCCGCAGGTAGATAGGATAGTGAAGAAGGCGTCTGGTATGTTCTCCTTTATTGGTCAGAGTTTTGAGTATAGCATTTAGGACCTCATATCCCGGTTGTACAGGACATTGGTTCGACCACTGTTGGAATATTGCATGCAATTTTGGTCCCCTTCCTATCGGAAAGAAGTTGCAAAACTTGAAAGGGTTCAGAAAAAAAAACGCAAGCATTTTGCAAGGATGGAGCATTTGAGCTATAAGGAGAGGCTGAACAGGCTGGGGCTGTATTCCCTGGAGCGTCGGAAGCCGAGGGAAGAACTTATGTAGGTTTATAAAATCATGAGGGGCACGGATAGGGTAAATAGGCAAAGATTTTTCCTTGGGGTTGGGGAGTCTAGAACTCGTGGATACATGTTCAGGGTGAGGGGGAAAGACATAAAAAACACCTAAGCATCAAAGTTTTCATGCAGAGGGTGGTACGTGTATGGAATGAGCTGCCAGAGGAAATGGTGGAGGCTGGTACGATTGCAACATTTAAGAGGCATTTGGATGGATATATGAATAGGAAGGGTTTGGAGGATTATGGACTAGGTGCTGGCGATGCGGCTAGATTGGGTTGGAATATCTGGTCGGCATGGACGGGTTAGACCGAAGGGTCTGTTTCCATGCCGTACATCTCTATGACTCTATGACTCTGGGAGGCTTGCTTCGTGATAAACCTGGTTAAAGGTGAATTGGACAAAGCTCAAGTCACCTTCCTGGGTCATGTTATTGGACATAGACAAATGACCCCATGCAATACAAAATCGATGGTATTTGGGGACCTTCACATACCATTGATAAAATGACCTGTACTATGGTTCCGTGGGATTGAGTCGATTTTCTCGGAAATTTGTCTCAAATTTTAGTCTTTGTGGTTGCTCCACTCACTGAAGTGCGAAAGGAAGGAAAGATGTTTCAGTGCACAACGGACTGTCAGAAAGCATTTGATAGCCTGAAAACTATGTTAACCATTACCCTGGTTTTTGCCACAACTAAATACGCAAAGTCATTCAAAGTGGATGGATGCGAGCGATGTGAGTGCCGGTGCTGTGCCCCTGCAGAAAGACGGCAAGAAAATAGAAAGACCTATCAGACATTTCTCCAGGAAAATGAACATTCATTAGCAGAAATATTTGATGGTTGAGAAGGCTACTTTGAGCGTTACAACATTTCAACTTTTACTTCCCCCCCAAAGAAAGAGAGAGTGGGAGAGAGAGAAAGAGGGAGGAGGTGAGAGAGAGTCTGGTAGAGAGAGAGTTAGGGAGGGAGGGAGAAGGAAAGGGGGCGAGGAGGGAGTGAGAAAGAGAGGGTTAGGCAGAGACAGGGAGAGGGAGAGAGAGAGAGAAAGAGAGGGAAGGAGTGAGATATTGTCAGAGGGAGAGGAAGAGCGGATGGGTCGGGAGGGATAGAGAGTAGAGAGAGAGGAAGAGAGGGAGAGAGAGGGGGAGGGAAAGGAAGAGTGTGAGAGAGAGAAGGGAAGAGGGAGGGAGAGAGGGGAGATTGAGTAGGTGAGAGAAAAGGAGGAGAGAGAAGAAGGGAGAGTGGGGAGAGAGGGAAAGAGGGAGTGGGAGAGACGGGGAGAGAAAGGAAGAGTGGGAGAGAGAAGGGAAGAGGGAGGGAGAGAGAGGGGAGATTGAGTAGGGGAGAGAGAAGGAGGAGAGAGAAGGAGGGAGAGAGAAGATTGGGGGGGAGATGGGGAGAGAGAGGGATACAGGGAGAAAGAGGGGGATCTAGGGGCGAGAGAATGATAGAAGGGGAGAGAGAGAAAAGGTGAGAGAGAGGGAGAGAGAAGGGTGTGGTGAGAGAGGGAGGGAGAGAGAGGGAAGAGGGA
Organism: Chiloscyllium plagiosum; assembly: GCF_037043375.1. Taxonomy (NCBI): domain Eukaryota; kingdom Metazoa; phylum Chordata; class Chondrichthyes; order Orectolobiformes; family Hemiscylliidae; genus Chiloscyllium; species Chiloscyllium plagiosum. The sequence continues at coordinate 8,011,307 of NW_028270178.1, forward strand.
GAGAGAGAGAGACACGGCAGTTGGCAAGTTGAAACTAAAGATTACTGACTTATGACGTTATGATTGAGGGAGTGGCAGTTATTCAGTCACTAAACACAATTAGGCCTCAGACACAGTCTTGAGGAACGCCAGCAGTGAAGTCCTGGAGTTTAAATGGCTGGCCTCCAACAAACAGACCAGTCACATGTAGACCACACCAGGTACAGACAGTAGTTTTCTTTCCCCAAAAGGACATTAGTGAAACAATGGGTTTTTACAACAATTGACAATAGTAGTATTAGAGGCACAATTCCAATTACACATTAAACTGATTTTCCGGAAGCCATCATGATAAGACTTGTCAGAGGTGGTGATACAGATTTTGGAGATTAGAGTCAAGATTAGAGTGGTGATGGAAAAGCACAGCAGGTGAGGCAGCATCTGAGGAGCAGAAAAATCGATGTTTCTGGCAAAAACACTTCATCAGGAAGAAAGGCTATTCCCTGAAACTTCGATTTTCCTGCTCCTCAGATACTGCCTGTCCTGCTGTGCTCTTCCAGCACCACTCTAATCATGATATGATGACCTGAGTCCATCATAATACTTTGGAAGTATCTGAATATTTCGAACCCAAAGGTGATACTTTTGTTCCAATAAACAAAATAAGGATTTTCTGTTTTGTTATATAACATTGAGTGTAATATTAATTTCTCATTATTTGATTTCTACCAAATGGGAATGTAGACATAATGGGGCTGAAAATTTCATTCAATTGGATTGACTGTGAACAATTGTGAAACCATTTCGGTTGCATCTGATTGAGATGGGTTCGTGTATTTGCTCAGTGGGAAGCCTGAAGGAATCATTGATAAGCCGAGGTAACTGTTTTCCTGTGCAAAGGAATGTATGAAGTAGAAAGGTAGAAGAATACTATACGTGTGACAGGCATATGTGTCATGCGTGTGCTTGAATGTGTGTGTAAAATGCCTCATTCTTCCACATTATGAGTGTTTTATTTAGAATTCTTTCTCTCACTTAGCTTTAAAGGACGTTGGAATGTCTTGATCCTCCAGGTGCTCTGGTTTCCTCCCACAATCCAAAGATGTGCAGGTTAGATGAATTGACCAAGCTAAAGTGCCCATCGTGTTCGGGTAAGACTCTGTTGGGTGCATTCGTTGCGGCTAGATGTAGAGTATTGGGGCGGAGGAGTGGGCCAGTATGGGTTGCCCTTCGGAGGGTCGGCATGGACTTGTTGGGCCGAAGGGCCTGTTTCCACACTGCAGGGATTCTATTCTATACAGTAGGTTTGGCGAGTGTAAAAGAGGACAAGTCCTGAGGTCTGTGGGAGCTGTGACCAAGACGATGATGGTGGAAATTAGAAGTACTGTGATCAAATTTTTAATTCCACTTCAGCTACCCGATGAGTCAGATGACTTCAGCACAGCTGATGTGTTTCCACTTTTAAAGAAGGGTGGTGGAGATTGACTGGGAATTACACGTCAGTGATTCCCAGTGCACGGGAAAGTATTAGAGAAAATTCTGAAGGAGAGAATTGATCTCCATTTTGAGTGGCAAGGCTAGATCAGTCACTGTGGCTTTGTTACAGAGATGAAATGGCTCACAAATCTGGTGGGACTTTTCGATTAGTTGACCGTGTCTCTCGATGAGGGTAGGGCAACTGATGCAGTGTATATGGTTTTCACCAAGGCATTTGACAAGGCAGCACATGGGAGATTGATAACTAAGGTAAAAGCACATGGCATCCACAATGAATTAGCAATTTGGTTCCAAAATTGGCTCTGTCAGAGGAGGGAGAGGGTGTTGATAGAAAGCTGGATGTGTAATTGAAGGCTGGTGTTCAGATGAAGTGGTGTACCACTCGGATGAATGTTGGATCCGCTACTGTTGGTGATATTCATAAATGATAATGAAGAAAGTGCCTGTTTGTGCATGCACACGCGCGTACGTGTGTGTGTTTGTGTGTCTGTTGTGTCTGTATGTGAGTGAGTGTGTGTGTTTGTGTTTGTGTGTGTCAGAGTATGCTTGTGTGTCTGCGAATGTGTGTGCTGTAGGGGCTGAGTGTGGCTGGGGATGATAAATATGTTTGCCATGTCACAAATATTGATCGGATGTTTGACAGTGAGACAAATATTCTTAGGTGACAATCAGAAATAGATAGGTTGGTGAATGGGCAGATCAATGACAGGTGGAATGTAACCCTGATAAACCTGCAGGTGATACCGGTTACTAGAAGCTTCAAGACAAGGCAGTACTCAATGAATAATACGACATTAGGTAGGGCAAAGGAACCAAAATATCTTGAGGAGCTTGTTAAGAGATCTCTAAAGGTAGCAGGACAGGTTAATAGGGTAGTTCAGAAGGCGGATAGGATATGTGCCTTTACCATTCGAGACAAAAGAACACGGAGGTCCTGTTGGAGTGAAGATTTATACCCCGTTGCAGGCCCTCTTGGTTTTAGGACTCGTCAAAAGAATGACTCGGAGTACAATCTGTTTAAAGCAAGGTTACCCGTTTAATAAATTAATAAATAGAAGTAGCCTGGGGTAGATTTGCCAAGCAACACGGAGGTTAAAAGTTTCTGTGCTCCGTAGAGAAATAGTGCAAATACATTTGACAATTACACATTATTTATGTTTTTTCGATAGTACAGCCTGAATTACAAGAAAAGACCAATCATATCTAATAAGATGACATGATTTACAGCAGATTAATCCAATGATATTTCCTGGGAAAAGGATCTTAATTAGCAGAAAAATCCAATCAACTGTAATATAGTGACATGATTGACAACAGGCTAATCCAATGATATTTCAAGGGAAACAGATTGTTATACGCATGTTTACTAGTTCAAGGTTACCTCAAATACGAAATCACTGTCTTATAATTCATATTATGAAAATCCATGAAAATCTCTTATCTTCTATTTAGATTAACTCATCAAAGCAGCAGCACAAGTTCACAGAGTCAAGTTCTTACTTTCAGCCATTATGTTGTGTTATTTTAAAGTGAAAAGCCATTTCGTAGTTAATAAAAATCTACATATACTTAATGCATCTGACAACAGCTAAATTCAAATTATAGATCCTTATTCCCTGCGTTGGTCATTCTATGACCACACCATATAGGCATGGACCAAATTAATCCAATTCGATGGCAGTGAAAAACTGCAATCCTTTCTCTTCCTCTGAAGAGGAATCAGGGACAGGCGATGATGCTTCCTCATCATCATCAAAGTCGAGAATTAGCATTTTCTGGGTGCAACCAATGTTGTCAATATAAATTAATATTTGAGCAATAATACACTTATCAATAGCAATACTAACAAAATGACTAAATGAACAATAGCAGCATACATAGCCATATTGATAAGCCCTTTGTAGAATAAACCAAAACCCCAATCTCCCCACCCTGCACCTTCATTCATTTGGTTGACAGAAGTGCGGATGATATCGATATGTCCTGTAATGTTTTCGATAAGGTTAGTGACCCCCATGTTGCACTTTCCTTTGACTATGATGCAAACGCCACCTTCCTTCACAATAATGTAATCGAGAGCATTGCGGTTTTGTTGGGTAAATAGACACAATTCTAAAATCACGTCCCTTATTTCTATTAGGAAGCAATTGTCTCATTTCATGAAATTGTGGGTCCACAAATGTTTTGATGACTAATAACTCCTGAAGACCCTCTAACGGAAAGAACCCTAAGTGCTGCATATGTTAATGAGTGAGTTTTACTATTTTATAGAAACTTTGGATCCTTCCATTCTGCACAAAGGTCAGCAGAAACTGAAAGTTTAACACGGGAATTTGAATCTCGGTGCCAGGTAATTGGACAGGGAACAGGAGTTGGAAATGATGCTTCTACAGCTACAACATGTGGAGTACTTGCTATATTCAGGACAAGATGCCTTATTATAACTGAATAATAATATCCAGGTTTAGTATAGATAATGGAGGGACCTTCCCAATAAAAAGCGGGATTATCTTTGTAACTTCCTGAGGTACCTGGGTAATCCTTGATTACATAGTTTGGTCCCGAACATAAAGGCTGGAAATCATTCAGTCAAATGAGGTGGGTCTCTTGATAAGAAACGTGGTCGACATCGCAGAAAGGTTATACCCATACAATAACTGGAAAGATATTAGTGCAATGAGGTGTATCATAATGAAGTTGGTTGTGGTAAACCACCCCACAAAGAATTTGAATACCAGAGGTAATAGAGACACATTCCTCCTTTTGGATGTGGGTCCTTCAGGGAAACAGTAACAATTGATAAATTTAAGCATAGCACAGGGGATAATTTTAGGCAATTTTACATAAGTACACTCCAATCCGTGCACCCCCATCCGTTACTGTTGTAGCAATTTGGATAGGATATTTCGGATTTATTGGAGGATGTCCATAATCCTGTATATACTTTAGAACTATTCGATACCCCGATGTTAGGATTTGGAAGGATAAAAGAGGTCAGGGAGTCTATTGCTGAAGTAAAGGCGTAACTTCATCCTCTCCAAATATGTTATTATGTGTTTCGAGAAACAAATTGTAAGTGAAAGATCGCATCCCACCTTTCCTCTTTTTCTGCGTGATCGATCTGAAAGGGGACATGGCTTACCAGAGATGCCCATAGTACAAATGGAAATAAATTGGCACACAACATCTTTAGAGGGTAAAGACCATTTAGATTTGTTCTGTAAATGAACTGGTCAATCTTTTTGATGCAGTTGACCACTGCATTCGTCATTCTTGGTAACATTCAAACTCTCGGCACACAAGGACATCTTCCTGGCAGCGATGGTACACAGTCTCTGGTTGCTCAGGATCGCACAGGCAAACTGTCCCTTCTTGTGCTCCAAAGCTGGCAATGGCAAGTTCACACAGCCAGGCAATTTGATCTTTATTATCTCTCCTCGTCCATCCCCCTTGCAAGTGGCTTGTCTGATGAGCTTGCAATGATGGAGATGGACTCAGGCAGAAGGTTCAGCGACAGAAGCAACACTTGGGGTGGTGAGGACGATCTGGAAGATTCCTTCCCATCACGGGAGGAGGCCGTGGAGTGTCCATTGTAATAAAGTATAAACCATTCCCTCCTTGTATATAAGTGTATACAATATGCACATCCTCAATTAAAACATGCAGCAGCAAAGAAGTAACACTAACTCATGGAGTAGGACTCACCTATATTCTGGTTTGAAGATGGCGGGAGTACCCTATTTGAAGCCATAACTTGTGCCCTTCAGCAGGCTAGAAGTCTGAAGAGCAATTTTGAAATAAATAATTCTCAAATTAATCAAACACATGTAGCCCGCTTGAGTAAATATATCGCCCACACTGGCAAAAGGCTCATTCTTTTTAAACTTTGCACCAGAGATTCCCTTCCTACCCATTATTTTCTGACTTAAATGGAGGAGCCCAGGCATGGGCGAATTAAACAATCCTATTTTTATAAAGCCAGCTTTGCTAAGAGGTAATAGTCTTCGAAGTTTTGCTGCCAAAAATCATCAATATTACCTAAACTTTAGATTAGTTCCGCAATATATTGTATTCTCTTTAAAAACATACGTCAACTTCGTGCCCAATAGAATGGCCAGACCTACAGCTGTAGTTAACAGTATTTAGAATTAAGTGTCGCAACCAGATGGTCATTTTGAGCAGAAAAGTTGGCGATGAGTAGCTGGTGGGCAATGCTGTCCCCAAATTATAGTAACATGACACAAACATTCAAATCACACTGATATTTTCTACGATTGAACTAACCTTGAATTTGGATATTGGTACAGTCTTAAAATTATAAACCATCACTGTTCAGTATCAAATGTCTAATTGAAGATAATAGCTCAGCCAGACACTCCTCCTTCCATCTAACAGCCCCGTCCGAAGATAAATCAAATCAAACAGTGTACATTCATATAAGCTGCATACACTAAGCAAAGACATTTAGTTTTTGTGTCTGTGGATGAACTCAAATCACTTGATAATTCAGACAGTAGTATATTTTAATATCAAGTGCCTGTATCATTTCAGAAATGGTCATTTGAAAATTACTTCCAAATTTCTAAACAGTATGGAAAACGATCCAAACACTAATCCTGCTTACAGTGAGTAAGCAATAGATAAATCAACCTTTACATTGTGAATTGGCACTGAACAGACAGTCTCAGTCCCCGGTGATTTCTGTACCTTACCCATAGCTGGCATACCCGTCTTTATTCTGTGTCTAACCGGGTTTTGCTGGGGACCCAATGGGATCAGAAGTTTGCGGTGAAAGCCGGCCTACTTGGCAGCTGCATATACTTACCCACTACTTTAGAAACAGTATCAGCTTTATTGGCATGAGCTAATCATCCTGAAAAGCGTCAGATTGATTGGACAAAATAGCATTACTATAACACTGCCCCCTTGGGGGGTTACAAATCTTCAATGTTCCCACAAAACTCCAATATGGTGGATCATTTTAAAAACACAATGAAGAGTCGGTGTATATTTGTAGATTTTCCTTTTGATAGAATGAAAGCATGCCGAGCTACCATTAAAAACTTATTACTCCGCATTGGTCACATTTCAACAGTTAAAGCAAGGGCCAGGCGTATGTCCCTGGGAGATTTTGCTTTCTTTTTCCTCGTCTCAAAGGTGAAGTTCTGGGAATTGCCTGTCCCCATTTTCGGGTAAAGGTTGTCCAGCAGTGGTCGTCGGAAAGGTATATGAGGTAGGTTCCGCCCCCAGTGGCTATCCTGGTTCCAATCAACCATATCAGGACTGGCATGTGGATTTTGGGATCGTGAGGGCGCTGGATATAATTTGGTTTACCTGTAACTTGCATCATGGTTCAATCCCCCAATCACATGCAGAATGTCTTCAACTGGACAGTCAGGTATCTTTCCATTATTTAATTAACAATAAATTGATGCAGCCATGTTTTAAGTTAGCCATGAGGCAATAAGACAGGTCACTGACAATGTGCAATGGAATTAAAACAAGCGACCCTGCCAAAGAAATTGGATTGGGGCGAATACAACTAATTATGATAAATATTAAAAAGTATTATCATAAAGTAATGAATAAATGAATCATTATCTGTAATTCAGTGTGGGAACCTACCTAAAACATTTTTAAAAACTGTATTCTACTGCTTTATCCTTGTGATTGCATCATTCTCTTCCCGTCTGTAGTTGATCTCCTCGCCTCTATTTTAATTTTAATCTTATTTAACCAATTTAACAATTTATGTTTGTCTAACTTTAAAGCCTGTTGCTAACTATACATTTTGGAATCTTGATTGTCATAATCTGAAAGATTCTCTACGTTCTTGAATTTTCAACGAATCAAAAATTGTAAGAGGAGATAAACGACATAGGTGATTTGTCTCTTTCAATCATCCTGGTCACTGTATCACATGGCTGTGACATTATGGAGCCTGCTAACTCCATGGCAATGGGGCAGTGATGCTTCCAAAGAAATAGCGATTGATTTACCACCTATTCCTTGATGTGTTTGGCTGTCCCTATTGTCCAAAGGGTGGAATTCTGGGTGACAGCGGTGACAGCTGAAGTGAGGCAGTCGTCGTTTTACATTTGTTAGGGACAGCTAATGATGTGGATAGAATTCAGTGTGGATATTGAGTGGAGTGTTCCCAAGCATACTTTGCCCATTATTGAGTAGGGATCCAGCTGAAGAAGAGTCTGGAAAATAAGTTTTCATTTCTTTTTGTGCACATTGGAGGATCAAGAGTGGTTTGTTCTCTTTTCTTGTTTTGAGAGCAGATCTCCTCTGTGGTAATATATCTCTTCTCATTATTTTTACAATATGTATCTGAGTAACATGCAGCATGTTATTTTCTTTCAGTCATCAATATAAATTGTAAATTCATTTGTTCAGCATTTAATATTTAAAACGTAAAATGTACCCAGTTCCCAACATTGATATCCACGACAATTGCCCAAAAAGTCCAAGATTGGTCCTGACCAGTCATTGCACATTTACAATGCTAAAGGTCGTGAAATAACGGAAGCTGCCTCAAAAGGTTTTGTCTATTCAAATGAAAAAGCAAACTTCTAATGTATTAATAATGGCTGAATCCAAAGACACAGATATTAACCATCGGGTTGTAATTTTGTTAGATGATTGATCACAATCTAATATTGAACTGAAACTACAATAGTCATTGAGGGAGGGGACTCCATCAATAAGACTACAACTGTCCTTACCAGTGATCACCAATAAAACACAGCAGACTTAAAATTAAGTGGAAACAAGCGAGTCTGAAACAAAAAAGGTTATAATGTTGTCTTACTGCTTATTAACCTGATTTGAAATCGAATAAGGTTGACTTTCTCGTAAGGATAAAAGGTATTAGAAACTGACAGTAGGTCAGTCATGGTAATAACACGCACTGCAGATGCTGGAAACCAGAGTCGAGATTAAAGCACAGCAGGTCAGGCAGCACCCAAGGAGCAGGAAAATTATTGTTTTGGGCAAATGCCCTTCGTCAGCAATAGAGGCAGGATGCCTGCATCGTGGAGAGATAAATGAGAGGGGGTGGGGGTGGGGAGAAAGTAGGACTTTAGGTGAATGGGGATGTGGATGGAAGCTGGTGAATGGGGGTGGAGATGGTCAGAATGGAGGGTGGAAAAAAGGTAGCAAAGAGTACAATGGGTGAATGAGGGTGGGGATGAAGGTGGTAGGTCAGAGAGGAGGGTGGAGTTTGTCGGTGGAATGGAAGATCGGCAGGTAGGATAGGTCATGAGAGCGGTGCTGACCTGCAAGCTGCAGCTGGGGTGACGTGGGGGAAGGGCAGTCATGACCTGTAAACTGAACAGGAGATAATATTTTATTTCATAATCACTGAAGGATCCTTAACATTAAAATAAATCATGTTAAATTTTCAAAATGCAAATCAGATTCAAAACAGTCATGGATCTCGAGCTTTTTCACATAATGTCACTAACGTTGAGGATGGATCATCTGTTCTGTCTGTGCAATTACCCATTTTAAAATTACTTCAGTTTTATAGCAACTGATTAAAAAATAACTCACCAATCAGAATTCCACAAACGTTTATTTTCTTTCACGAACTCTTTTTAAAAACCAAATTAACCTTTATTTATAAAATAACGAAATATTTTCCTTTATTAATCAACTTAAGTATTGATTTTTTAAGGTATTATTATTAGTTATTAACTTATAATTAAGTTCCAGGCCTCCTTTCTATCTATTATAAGCAGATAAATCTTAGTCAATATACTTTAAATTAACATCAACCACCTGTATTAAATATCGGGGTCAACTGCCCAAGTTATACCCACAAATATCGGGGGGGGGGGGGGGGGGGCTCCTGCCTCTGTAATAGTTGACTGCCTGTATTAAAACTGTTGAAGCCACCAGCCTCCAAAAACTGCTGAAGATCCAAAGATTGGAGCTTCTTTTTAATCCAGGAAATGAACGAAGTTCGGGAGATTCAGAGTTCAACACTCTCCTCGTAGTTCAGCAATTTTCGGGAAACCACTATCCTAAGTGCAAAAGCAATCCCAACATCAGTCAATGTCTCCCCCCACCGCCACCCACCACCCCCATCGTCCCCCAGAACCAACCCTTGCTAACAGCGATGCTTTTGAGCTGGACTGGAACAGAAACAGCGAGGGGTCATGTCAGACACTACTTCAATGAGAGGAAAACCAAACGCTCTGAAAATGTTCACATCTGGCCGGCCGAATTCCTCAACACTCAATTGTGAAAGACATTTAACTCTTACACCGCTGTTAACGACCTGTCTGAGCTGAAATGAAACATGGCACCAAAATGAAGATCCAGACATTTCAAGAGAGGCCTCTTGTTTCGTAATCGGTCAAAAGATTCAACGGAATGCGGTTTGGAAAAAAAAGCAAGCGTCAATAGTTTATTGAATTAAGGCACCTTGATGCAATTCTGTTCAGCAACACAAAGGCGAAAGCTTTTGTGTTCTGTGGTGACGTTATGCAATTACCTTGGAATCTTAGAGATTCTTTGTCTGTTTTTAAGAGATAGTGCAACCTTAATTACAAGAAAAGACCAATCACATTTAATAAGATGACATGATTTCCAGCAGATTAACCCAGTGATATTTCCTGGGAAATGATTCTTAATTCCAAGAAAAGTCCAATCAACTGTAATAAGATGACATGATTGACAACAGGCTCATCCAACGATATTCCCTGGTATCGGGGTCTTAATTTATGTAAATATCCACGTCATAGTAGCGGTTCAATGTTAGTTCGAATACCACATCACTGTCTTATGAGAAATCCATTATTCTCTTTTATCTCTGAATACAACCAAATTTGCAAAGCTTCAGTTCAGGTTCACAGAGTCAAATTATTGCTAGCAGCCATTTTGTTGTGTTATTTTAAATTGAAAAATCAATTTGTATTTAATAAAATTCTGCAGATACTTATTGCTTCTGTCAACAGCCTAAATTCAAGTTTTAGATCCTCTGCTGGGGTGTTAAAGTGGCAGGCAACTGGAAGCTCAGGGTCTTTTTGGGAGATAGCACGTCGATGTCCCACGAAGTTTCATTCCGTCTCCGCTCTGTTTTCCCAAGTATATGGGAGACTGACATAGTGAGCAGCGAATGCAACTGACGAAATTGTGAAAAGTGTTAATAAATCGTTGCTTTACCTGAAAGGCATGTTTGGGCCCTTGGATACTGAGTCGGAAAGATGTAAGTTGGCAGGTTGTACCTTAGGGGGTTGCAAGGGAAGGTGCCAGACAAGTGTTGGGGCTCTTAGGAGTGAAGCAAGAGTGGACCAGGGTGTCCCACAGGGAATGATCCCTGCGGAAGTTGGAATATGTGTCTGGTGGTCGCACCTCATTGGAGGTGTTATAAATGGGATCTGATGTTTTTCTCGATGTGAATGCTGGTGGTGGTATGGTAGGTAAGGACAAGGAGAAATCGATCTCTGTTGCAAGAGGGGTAAGGGGTTGATGGTGATAGGGTGGGAAATGGGTCAGACACAGTTAAGAGGGCCCTGTTGACAATGGTTCTATGAAGTTGAGTAGATAGGAGCTGACAGTGGTGACCATATGTCTACCATTTCTGATCATTAACACCCCCCCACCCCTCCCACCCCCGCCACCGCGTCCTCATCCCCACTCCAAAAAAAAACCCAGTCACACCGGTCACGGTCTGGAATCAGACACTGGCCACGGGATGCGAGTAACAGTGAACACCTTTAATCACGACACAGAAGCAGTGGCCGAGGGCCCATGGGGACACATCCAGTCACAAAGGATACTGCAGTTAGCTTCAGGCACAGCCTCAGATTAACCTTGCGGTCCACTGATTTTTCTGCAGCAAACGTAATTTTGTCTGCAACCCCTACCACGCTCAAATTCATCATCGAGACATGTTTCGAATCTGCACACCCCTCCCTCAAATGTACATTTCCGGGATCGAGCTGGAAAGCAAAGACGAGAAGTTCATTGATTCCTGCCAAGATTTCACCTCAGCCCGTGAGACCCCTGAACTTTAAAGACATATTTCTTGCCGTCACTGATGAGAAACCTGTAGATAACGAACACAGCCCAATCCAAGGGAGGGGAATCTGTCGATTGCAGAAATGCCATTGACATGGAATGGCCTTAAAGGTTATAGCCTGCTGCTTATTTATTCCATAAGGTAAATAAACATGAAGTGTTTCAGAAGTGAAGTGGATTGTTCACTCATGGGAAATGTCTGCCATAATTCACCAACTGCACAAGGAATGCATGGTAGACTGGTGGGACTATCACTGGACGGACATCCAAGTCCATCAAGCTCATGTTCTGAAGAGCTGTCTATGAATCTCATCGAGGAAGATGACTAAATATGAATTATATCCAAATAATCTGATGTCAAGTATGAAAACGCTGTTGATTATCCAGGGGAGGGATTCAAGGTGAAACAAGGGAATAGCTACTTCATTAATGTTCTTAAGAGAAGAAAACCTATTGTCATTACCTGCTCTGATTTACACGTGACTCCAGATTCATTCCCAAATGCCTTCTGGGCAATAAGGAATGGACAATAAATCTTGGCTTAGCATCCCACGAATACTTATCGGACATATTAACTGATTTATTTTAGTCTCCAGGCAGCTAAAGCTAAAGTCTCTTGTCAGCTTAAGGGTTACAACTTAGTCTTCAGAGAGATGAATGACTTCAGTCTGCCCTTCTGAATGCTTGTGAACATTGAGGATAAATGGACTCACGGTTAAAGGAAATATGTTGTTTCATGACTTCATCAGCAGTGCCCGGCTGCACCATCACCAAGGCCACAAGAACAAAGAACAGGACAGTTCTCATCTTCCCCTGACTTTCTGCTGCACTATGAGCTGCCCGGAGGGTGGAAGCTTCTTATATGTTTCACAGGCTGTCCCACCGTTAATAATTGCAAAACCACAACACAGACAGAATCTGTGATGCACATGTGAAGGCGTCATTTCAATTATGAGTCAAACAATATCACACACAGACACACAAATGTGTACTTAAACAACCAGACACAGGCACAAAACAATATATACATACATACATAATCATAGATACACACACACATAAAATAATATATTCACATATACACATTCGCAGATGCACCGACACACCCACATATACACAAATGCACAAACTCACATATTCAAAGTCACAGACACAGACACACACATACACACACACACATAGACACACACAGATGGACACACATACTCACACACACACAGACACACGCACATGTACAGACACACTGACACACACAAACACAAACGCATACGCAGACACACACATACACACAGGTGGACACACTCACCCATACAAACACACACAGACACACACACGCACATACACAGACAGAAAAACACATACATATACACACTGACATACACACGCACACTCACACACACAGACACACACACAAACACACACACAGACACTATCTGAACGAATACAATGGTATGGGTTAACTGATATTTGGGCAAACAGCAGTATTCAGCTGCTGGATTGTCTACAGCAAAACAAGGTCTACTGTGTGGGGTGGCTGAAATTTGAATACTCAGCAGTGTGCAATGTGTGTGTTCTCTGTAGTCAGACGCCATCGTCAGTAATACAATACCTACAGAGCGAGATAACTATGACACTCCGCAGAGTCTACCATGTGTACTGCCTCCAGTGATGCAACATCTACACTGTGGAACAACTGCGATTTGAACAGTTAGCAGTGTGAATTCTGTATATTGTCTGTAGTAATGCAATGTGTACAGTGTGGAAAACTGATATTTGAGCATTTGCTGAGGGCAGTCTGTGTATTGAACTGGCAAGTTCACAGTGACATGCTGGATCCATTCCAGTCTTCACTGTTGGACAATGCAGCTATGGAAGAACTCTGAGAGACTGAATGGAGCCTTGTAGCTCGTGGGATCCGCGTTAGAATCAAATATTTAACGGACTGATCGACTATCCAAACTGCTCAGAGAGTGTTTCCCTCACGTCCTTGAAATTGAGTTATTTTTGTTCATCGTGTCCAGCTCCACGTTTTTAGCCTCGGGTTCTTGTATCCCTGAGGAGAGATTAGGTTCCAGCTGAGACTCACCCACTGGGTTATTCTTAACGTATGAACAATAAGAGGCATTACCCAGGGCTCTTGAGTTGCCATGGAAGTATTCCTATCTTTGATCCAGGAGGTCTGAGTTCATTTCCCACATCTTCTTATCACACCAAGGGCACATAAAGCCTATTTTGAGAAGTCAGCCATGTTTTGTTTTGGAGTAAGAATGGTTGCTGTTTGATGAGGCTATCATTGACATGGCGAAAAACAGCAATCCATTGCATTTGTGGAGATTTGGTGCGTGTTTGAATCTTTGAGCGAGGCGGGGAGATGATGCCATTGCTCCTGTTTTCCTGTTTGCTCTGCTGTGCGCATCTTTTCTGTTTCCATATCTCGGCGAACAGAACCACAACAACTAAAGGTGACCGTTAACCAGACTTGAAGACGAATTTCCTCATTCTCCAACTCAGCCTTCTCCCAGTTTCCATCTCTCCCAGTTTCTGAACCTCCACCAGACCCAAACATTTCTTGAAAGCAGACCTGTAGTTTTACTTCCCATCCTCTGTTACCATTTCCTACCCCTCAACCAGACCAGCCCCTACTTTGTCGTGAACTTTGAGATCTGGCTGTGTGCAATTGCCTTCTCTCCCGTATTAAAACAGTGGCAAAACTCATTAAAGATTATATGTACATCCAATATTCTAAGATGTCCTGGGATTCTGGAAGGTGTTGTAAGTTATTTCCTTGAGATCTGCACCTTGCCTGATCTATCCCCTCCTCTACAGCTATCTCTGCTTTTATCTCTCTCCACTATTCTTTTTGTTTCTATCGATCTGCCTGTCGCTATCTCGCTGCTTCTACCTGATTATTCCTTCTCTCTCTCACTTTCTCTCCCTCCCTCCATTTTCTCCATTCAATACTTTTTACAATCTCTTTTCTGTTTCTCAATTAATTTCCCTACCTTGCTGTATTCCTACGTATCACCCTCTGTTAACAATCTTTAATCTTTCCATCTTCATATCATTGCTGTTGCATTAATGTTGACATTGGGTTGCTCAATTGGCTGGATTTCTCGATTGCACTGCAGAGTGATGCCAATAATAAAAGTTCAATTCCTGTTCCAGCCGAGATAAAGTTCAAAAGAGAGAAGATGAGGAGTAGGCATTTTGGCTCCTCAAACCTGCTTTGATATTCAACAGGATCATGTGTGTTCAAACATTCCTCCCATCCCCTTTCCTGCCCTGTCTCCATAACCTTTGGTTCCCCCGTCTGATCGAGAATCTCTCTCTCTCTCAGCCTTAAATATATGGAGGTATTATGGCCCACATGGCTCTCTGTCACAAGGAGCTACAAATCTTTACAATCCTCTGAAGGAAGAACATCTTCCTCCACTCAGTCTGCAATTGGAATTCCTTCATTCTGAGAGTCAGTTCCTTGTCTCCAAAATAAGGGGAAAGCATCCTCTCAACATATTTCCTGTCAAGCCCCTTAAGAATCATATATATTACACGTGAGATCACTTGTCATTCACCTAATCTCCAGTACATAGAGTCCAAGGTGTTTAGACTTTGTTCAGAATGCAAACTCTTCATCCCAAAAATCTTCCCGGCGTAAATTCTTTGAACTGCTTGCAATGAAGTTATGTATTTCCTTAAACATTGTGAACGGATGGGGTCCACATGGTAAGACTTCCATACTCTAATACTGCAGCCCACTTGAAGTAAGGACCAACATTCCAATCACCTTCTGGATTATCCGATGCCCCTCTGTGTGAGCTTTCTGTGTAATGTGCACAAGTTCCACTAAGTGCCTTTTTTTTTGCTGCTCTCTCCATTTAAAGACGATTAACTTCACTTATTATCACATTATACTCCAATTCAAACTGTTGAACATCTGTCTAAACTATGAATATCTCTCCACAAACTGCTTATATCCCTCTTATGAACTGCATTTCCAGCCACTGTGATATCGTTTGCAATTTTGGAGACAGGATTTTAACTTCCTTGCTCCAACTCATGAAGCCCCCGCAGGTCCCACCTTCTCAGTCTCTCCAGTCGCCTGGGGTGGGGTGACCCCTCTAGTTAAACCACCACCAGCTGTCTCCCAATAGTTACATATTTCTTAGGTGCTGCTGTTGTTTTCTTCATTATTTACCTCTGAAGCGGAACCAGTCGCCGTCCTGTCTGACTGTCTTTCTCAAGCTGTTTGGAATCTTGCCCTCGCTGTGAACAAAACGTTTACTCCCTGCCTGACTAACAGCAAGAAAGCAGAAAGGCAGATTGTATGTTGGCCTTCATTGATAGAGGATCGGAATTCAGATTCGGGATGCTCACTGACGCTATAGAGGACATGGTGAGGTCACTCCTGCAGTATTGTGTCCGGTGTTGGTCCCCCTACCTCAAAGATGATATTCTCACAATAGACAGGGTGCCCATCGCGACTGCTCCACCACGCAATGAGATCATCGCTGAAATGATCATCAACAAACCCACTTCCCTGCCTTTTCCCCATTACCCTCCATTTACTTCCTTATTAAAAACCTCTCTATCACAACACATAAACACGTAGTGAGTTGATGGATGCAGGCGATGAGCAGGCAGATGGGATTAGAGGAGAATAACATCATGGTCTGCACAGAAATGGTGATTTGAATGGCCTGATGTTCTGTTGCATTCTTCGGAATTCCCAATGTGCTCGTATAATGTTTAAGCATGCAAGGCTGTGGGCCAAGTGCAGGAGAATGGGACCAGAATAGGATGTGATTACTAGGGTACTGATGGCCAAGTGGTATTATTGTTGTTCCGTTAGTCTCTAGTCCCAGGTAGCGTTTTGAGGATGATGTTCAAACAAGGCTTGGACAGATGGTGTTTGAACTGAAATGTTGAGGCAGAGGCTGGACTCAAGGTCACAGACTTCCCAGGCCAAGCTACAGCTGTGTCTGTCACATCAGGTAGTCGTCTATGGTCCATGGGATCCTGCAGGAGGACAGAAATTCCGGGCCAGAATTCAGAGGTTACATTCCCATCTCAGCTAACACCAGCCAGTGATGTGTGCCACGACCTCCACGAACAGCTCGATGGAAGATTGTAACGAGCCTACGCAATCCACCCCCTCGCATTCCCAATGGGCACAGTCAACGGTCTGGCCCTTTAGCACGTTGAAGATGGAGGCTGTGATAATTAACTAATGAACTGTTTATTTGTTCATATAATATGCTACGGTGCTCCTGCACCTCACACTGTGGCTGGGCAGTGATCACCAGAGGATGATTAAAGCATTGAATTAGCTGCTTCTGTACCTGATAGTGGCCAAGCCTATCGCTGCAGATGGAGACAGGGAATCCTGGCTGTTGGTGGGAGGTGAGGATGTCTTTCAAAGGGAATGTGAGCAAGGAGAATGCTGGAGAAATCCCAGGCCTGTCTGGCAGCGTCCGAGGAGTGAAAGAAACACTGCTCACATTTCCAGTCCCATTCCTGACGACATTCTGAAGAAGAGTGAGAACAGACTGAAAACGTGAACTCTGTTTCTCTCTCTGTCTCTGCACAGATGCTGCCAGGCCTGCTGAGTCACTCCATCAGTGTCTGCTTCAGATTGTCAGCACCAAAGGATTTAGCCTTTAGTCTGTTGAGGTAAGCAAGGTATTAGTGGGAGGAGGAGGTAGACTGGGCAAAGAATAAAGCCATTCAACAGTTTCATGTCTGAATTCTGCTGCTCCACATTTGTTTGTCCAGGCTTCATTACATCACGTGTCTGTTTTGCTCACCTATCCCCCCAACCCTGGTTTCTCCGCAATGTCTTGCTGTCGGAAACACTTATGGGGATCTGTTCCCCTCAGGATCTGGAGTCATGCACGTGATGTGAATTGTCACAGGCCAGCATGCTTTCAAAGGCAAATTCCATCCTGAATTACATCCCATTCCATGGTGCCTTATTGTATATTCCAGATTCTTCATTTGTTAATTGGGTGTGAGTGACGCATTCCAATGATCATCGTCTGTTCGTAATCACAAATGAGAGGGCAGCTGAGAAACAGCGACACGTCACTCTGGTTCTGGAGTCATATAGCGCTATTCACAAAGAGTCACATAAAGTGATATTCCGGAACCAGATGGATATTTAGGAAAATTGAGAATTGGCACAGCTGCATAATTATTACATTTTTTCTTTCCATTTCACACTTCACCATCTGTTATGGTGGGAATGTTCTCTTGTGTTTCTGGATGATTATTGCAGTGAAATTCCCATCTTCCCTCCACCACCATTCTCCAAAGTGATGTAGTTTGACCGTCGAGAGAAAAGTCTAAAGGGAGAATAAAGAACTGGGCAAGGGAATCTAAACTTTTAGGCAATTCACATTTTGTTTGTACAAGTTATTAGGTTGGATTTAAGTGAAATCTACAGGTAAATGTGTGAAATTTCCACATTACAGGAACGTTAGACAAGATTTATCGAGGGAGCAATACACTTGGCCTTATTTACTCAAAGAAGCAGCTGAACATGGCTCCGCCACAACTGAGTCAGATCGATTCCTTCTGGTTGGAGCATATGAATCTTATAAAAAGTGAACAATTCGCCACTTGGGTTGGTCTTACACTAGAATATCTGTTGCAATCTTTATATTAAGCCAGTGATGAACTTTAAGTTCAACAAAGATGTGAAAACATTTAAATCTAAACCTAACGAGAGAAAATAGAAGCAGTTAATTGGAGCACATTAAGGCCAGCAGCAATGAGTATGTGTCACAGCTGCAGTATGTGAGCATTAGGCTAACATACAGACAATGTCTTGGGTGGGGGATGTCCGTTGGATTATTTGCAGCAGGAGGCTGTCACACCTTTTACGGTTCGACGTAGTGATTTGGTCAGTGTTCAGTGTGATTGTCAGACAGGTGTACATAGGGAGCCAGACTGCAGAGATACAGGAGCCTCATCTGTGGCAAGGGTGGTACCAGAATGAACAGAAAACCAGTCAAGTGGGAGAACACCAAAAGTAATGGAATTGTAGGAGGGGGATCACAGGAATCGACACCTTTCTCTGCAGTAATGAACGTGAGTCCAGGAGACTGTGTTCCATTCCTGTCCTGAGGTTCAGGTCCCAAGGTCAGGGCTGTCGACAATTTCACAATGGGATGGGCATGATGCAATCTTACTAATCCACGTACTTACAGACAACAAGTATCAGGCAAGGAACAAGTATCTGCCAACACACTTTCAGGAGCTCGGTGTCCAATTTAGAAGCTAAACCTCTCGATTATTACCTCTCCCAAGTGTTACTTGGCACAGGGCCATTCAGAGCTGAAAATGTGTTGCTGGAAAAGCGCAGCAGGTCAGGCAGCATCCAGGGAACAGGAGAATCGACGTTTCGGGCATAGGCCCTTCTTCAGAAATTCCTGAAGAAGGGCTTATGCCCAAAACGTCGATTCTCCTGTTCCCTGGATGCTGCCTGACCTGATGCGCTTTTCCAGCAACACATTTTCAGCTCTGATCTCCAGCATCTGCAGACCTCACTTTCTCCACAGGGCCATTCAGGTTAGGCAGTAACATTGGTGGCTCAGAGATGAGTGTGAGAGAAATGGGATGTGGTTCTCTCATCACAGATACTGCCAGACCTGCTGACGTTAGATTTCAGTTTTTCAATAAAAACACTTTTTCTTCATACATTTCCTGTTATTTTTCCTCGCTGTGTAATTTGTGATTCGAAAGATCCTATACGGTTGCTGTTATGCTCTTCAGCCGATTGTGTCACATTAAAAGATGCATGCACATGATTACCATGATGATTCTATCCCTATTCGCATTGAAACCTCTGCCGTTCTGTAGATGTCTGGATGGACAGTGTCAGTAAGAGTGAGGTCAGTGATCTCTCCATTTTTGGAAGCCCATCTTATTCACTGATTCCCCTTCCCTCAGGAAATACAGTGCGTTGTCCTCACTCGGACCTTCATGTGACTCCAGATCTGGGAAATAGCGAATGGGGAATAAATGCTGACCTCAGCAGCAAATCACACATTCAGAGTGTGAGAAGATTCCCATGTCAATCAGCGAGTGAAATGTTCTTGTTCAAAGAGGGCAGCTCCTACCCTGGAGTGCCGAAGGACAGCTCTGTGACATATTTTCACACTGGAATCAATTGTCCCGATGCAATATCAAACGAAATATTCTGTGATCTCGGTATGGGGCCAATGGTGTTTGAGTAAAAAGCGTTATTGCTGGCAGATTCCGGTTTCTGTTTTTGTTATTTCTTTATGATGCACTGTGCAGCAACACTCCTTCATAATTGGGATTAAACTTGTTATTGTAATTAGTTTGTTCGTTGACAGAATTTGAAAAACAGCAACAAAGCTGAGTAATGCTGCGACCTCGATCTCCCCAAGGAGCTTCCACACTGTATAAGGTAGCGTCTCTGGGAATAATCAGCTCAGAGTTTCAAACAAAGAGGTTGTCAGCTGCATGAAGGGGCACATCACCTCACACGGACAAATGCTTCGACCAATTCAACACGTTGAGAGGGTGTTCATTACCATCCTTGCTTTTATTGGTGCTCTTGGTATGGCATTATGAGAATTAAATGTTCACTTGACCCAAAATATTAACTCTGCTTTCTCTCCCACGGATGATGCCAGTCCTGCTGAGTTATCTCTGTCTTTGTCTTTGGGCTAAAGAGAGAAGGACCGATAGACAGAACAGTTTTGTCCAATCCCTTGTGATGTAGAACTTGAGATATTAGGAGAAGGACATTAACCTGGCCAGTGGTGCTCTAAAATACCCACTCCTCCTTAGTCGCGCGAAATTTGTGAGAGGACATCAGAAAATATTGTAAACTGCCGGAAGTGCAATAAAAATCATCCTCGTCACCTTATGAAATCGTTTTTTGGAGGTGTCTGAATATTATTGTAGTGGCTATATTTGGGTGCTCTGGATTTAAATAACCTATTCCCCTAAATTAGATTTCAGTTTATAGTTGTTCTGGAAAAAATACAACAGCTGAGGCAGCATCGAGGAACAGGAAAATCAACGTTTTGGGCAAAAGCCCTTTATCATGAATGAGGCTGGGAGCTTCGGGGGTGGAGAGATAAATGGGGCGGGGGAAGATAGCTGAGAGTAAAATAGGTGGATGGATGTGGAGCGAATAATGATAGATCAGAAAGGAGGGTGGAGCGGCCAGGTAGGAAGGAAGATGGACAGCTGGGACAGGTCATGATGGCAGTGCTGAGCGGGGAGATTAGAACTGGGGTAAGGTGAGGGAGGGGAAATGAGGAAACTGGTGAAGTCCACGTTGATGCCATGGGCTTGAAGGGTTCCGAGGCAGAAGATGAGGCATTCTTCCTCCAGGCATTGGTATAGGGGAATGAGGATGGAGGAGGCCCAGAGCCTGCATGTCCTCGGCAGAGTGGGCGGGGTGTTGAAATGTTCAGCCACGGGGCGGTGGGGTTCGTTGGTGCTGGTGTCTCAGAGATGTCCTCTGAAGCAATTTTCGAGGAGATGACCGGTCTCCCCAATGTAGAGGAGACCGCATGGGGAGTAACATATAAAATAAATGATACGTGTGGAAGTGCAGGTGAACTTTGATGGATGTAGAAGGCTCCTTTGGGGCCTTGGGCGGAGTGAGGAGGTCAGTGTGGGCGCTGGTTTTGCAAATCCTGTGGTGGCAGGGGAAGGTGTCAGGAGGGAAGGGTGGGCTGTAAGGGGCGTGGACCTAACCATGCAGTCACGGAGGAAACAGTGTTTACAGAAAGTGGATTGGAAGAGTTGGATATTCTCAGAGAGTTGGACAGTACCTGTGGAGAGAAAAATAACACAGTTAATGTTTCAGATGGGAATAAGATCAGTGCACAATGTTATCATCACCACAAGCTCAGAAATGTAGGAGAAACACACTGTCGTGCAGGGACAAATAACTTGCGTCTGTAGAGAAACTGAGGGAAGATAAAATTTGTAAATTAGCAGCACATCGACAGTGAGAGGAATCTCAGTTAAACACAGTTGGCACAAGCAGAAGTTAAGTACCTAACCATGCTAAAATACACTCATTATTAAAGACAGTGGAAGGTAGGCAATGGCAATGTGATAAGGATTTGTAGAGGTGAGACAGTGCAATGGATGGACACAGATTCAGACCAACAGTCAGAAGCCATCACAGTCACAGAGACATGGAACGTTACACATGGAAAAGACTATCGCAAAAAAAGAATGACATTGGTGATGATAGCTCAAAAAGCTCTGAAATAATTTCACTTCTGAAAAATATCCTGCTAAGTTTCAGGTGGAGCCTGCAACTGGAAAGCTATCGGAATGCAGGTGTCAGAGAAAATCCTTAAATCTGAGGAAATACCCAGGATGGAGTAATGTCACTGTGCCATTGTCACTGTGTGATGACATCACCCACAGGAACACAGAGCATCTGGGTCTGTGCAAACTAGAGATCCCCCACACACTGGGAAGGATGGCAGGGTTCCTGACAGGGGACTCAGACGATTTACCAGCAAGGTTTGGGGAATGACAGATTGCAGTCATGAGGTTAGGTTGTAGAAATCGGCATTGAGGGGAGATTTGACAGAGGGGGAGCAGTAGTTTATGATTGGTTAACAAAAGGTAAATAAAGTGAAGCTGTTTCCATTAGCTGACCATAAAAGGATCAGAGGAGAGTTACTTCAGTTTGGGCATGTTCCACAGTGAGAATGCGAGAAAGAAATTTTATGCAGCGAATGCTCATGACCTTGGACTCAATGCTGACCCACAAACGCCAATAATGCTGCGATCCTGATACATTGATGGAGGTCATGTGTAAAAAGCAAATTGGTCTGATCAATGATGGAATCTGAATTGAATCAAGACTAGCATTGATCTGACAGAATTAATGTGAAATTCTCCCAATGGACTTCGACCAGATGATTCCAAGACAGAAAGCACATCATCTTTCCACAAATTACTGTTTAATTCCAGAGAAATCTTTCGCTGATTCTGGAAATCTTTCCATCGACTCACGTTGTGAGACATTGCCGATGTATAAAGATCTAACGCACAGAAGGACATGGCTGGGAATACTCAACATATCAGGCAGGTGGGAATACACACAGTGAACATTTCAGCTCAACGAAATTTCATCAATATCTTCTTGAAGTGGGATAAGTAGGTGATATATACAAAAAGTAAATGATCTGGAGCCATTATATAAGCGTGCAAACTAGAATCGAAATCG
Source organism: Chiloscyllium plagiosum (assembly GCF_037043375.1). Lineage (NCBI taxonomy): Eukaryota > Metazoa > Chordata > Chondrichthyes > Orectolobiformes > Hemiscylliidae > Chiloscyllium > Chiloscyllium plagiosum. The sequence continues at coordinate 8,034,057 of NW_028270178.1, forward strand.
CACAGTACAGGGAGTGGTTGACGTTTGGGGAGACACACATTGGATTAATGTTTTGAGTTCAAAGTCACTGAGAGTCAGCTGAACTTGAAACGATAAATCTGCTTCTCTGTTCAGAGAGTGTATGCTCGATTTATGTGGATAGACGAAAACAATGGGAAGACTTTAAGAATCGGAGATGGAGGGAAATCCTTTGTTGAGCCCACTGAATTGTTAACATTTAGTGCGGAATGCTCTGTAATTCGGGAAATTGCAATCAGATCGTGTGGCTTTTATGTGTTAAAGAGCGCCTGGTTAATAAATCTGCACACCATTACAATTCCTACCAATCTTCCACAAACATATTCCAGCCCAAATAGATATCCGTTTCTTGGAAACATTAGAATCTTTCAATTTGTGGATAATGATCAAAGGAAAGTTTTAACTGCAAACAAAAGTTCGAGACGAATTCTGTGTTATGATCCGGCTTGTATTTTCCTGA